>NC_036249.1:15411095-15446240 GCF_002742605.1 Olea europaea var. sylvestris | reverse complement strand
ATATGATATTAGTTGTGATATGTTTTGCATGAAATTTTTACATTGTTCAATTAATTGTTACTATTTGAGTTGAAATTGACTTTCTGGAATTATTCAGGTACATAATAATGTTATAGCTTGTTTTGCTAATTGGGATATTTGATTCATATGAGCCCTTATGTTATTGTGAATCTTGTGGCTGTTTGGATATCCAATTGATTAGGTCGTCTGGTGATAACATTAATGGTGCAGAGCCAGTATGGTAGTGTTGAAATTAATGGTGAAGTAGTAACCAGTATGGTAATGATGCTCATTGTTGTTTTTGATTGTTCCCATAATTGAAAGTTCGTAACTATGACAAGAACTTTTTTATTTTTTAACTAGAAAACATGAGGTGAATAGCTGAACGTGCAATGGTTAAAAATGTGAGAAATGGAGAGGAAGCAGGGCGCCTAGGCGCCATGAGTGGGCGCCTAGGCGTTGGCCGGAGAAAAATGAGCAGCAACATGGCGCCTAGGCGCCACTCAGGCGCCCCGATACTGAAAGGAAGGCAGGAACATGGCGCCTAGGCGCCCCGATATAACTATATATAGCTGGTTTTTCCTTCCATTTGACTGAAGATAAAATAGAACCCGATTTTAGAAGAGAAACAGTGAGAAGGGCTTGAATAGAATTTATCAAGTAAGAGGTTGTTCTTCTTGGGTATAAATTCAAAGCCATTTTTTCTTTCTTTGCGATTAACTTGAGGCTTGTTCAAGTAATCCAATCCATTGTTCATCATTTATATATTGAAAATCATTTCTCCTCCAATTTCTTATCTTTGAAGTGGTTTGAGATTTTTCACATTTCAAGTTTGTTTGATCTTGGGCAACTTTGGAAGAGTGTTTTTCCCAATAATTTGGTATCAGAGCATCTTCTTAAATCAGGGTGGTTAAGCTCCGATTTTTGGTGAGTAAGCTTGAACTTTGTTGTGCACACAAGGTGTTTGTGAAAATTCCCAAGTGAACTTTGTTGGTTTATTTCCGGTAAACAAGTAGATAAATCATGTCTACTAGAGGAACGGTGAAGATTGGGAAGTATGAGATAGAGAAATTCAATGGGAAGAATGATTTCTCATATTGGAGAATGCAAATGAAAAATTTGTTAATTTCTCAAAAGTTGCACAAGACATTGTCTAACGAGAATTGGGAAGAGCTAGATCTTGAGGCATGAGCGTCTATCATTCTATGCCTTGAAAGAGATGTTACTTTCTTGGTTGATGGTGAGGAAACGGCAGCGGTGGTGTGGACAAAGTTGGAGACGAACTTCATGACGAAAACTCTAACTAATCAGATCTATTTGAAGTCCAAATTGTATACTTGGAAGATGGATGAAGGTACACCAATCCGGGAGTACGTCAACAAGTTTGATAGGTGCATATCGGACTTGAAGGACATTGATGTGAAAGTAGATGATGAGCATCAAGCACTTCTACTACTTCTTTCATTGCCAAAGTCTTACGAGAACCTAGTACAAACATTGATACTTGTGGGTGATAAAATTGTGATGGAGGACACTAGAACGTCACTTCTAGCGGATGATCTTCGAAAGATTGCAACTAGTGGCATGTCTACCATTGGTAACAAGGAGCAAGCTCAAGGATTGTTTGTAAGAGTTAGAAGCAATGTGCGACCAAAGGGTAAGGGAGAAAAATTTAGATCGAGTTCTAGACCTCTTGTGGAAAGGCCTTGTTTCAAATGCGGCGAGCTTGGGCATTTCAAGGCTAATTGTACTAACAAAAGGGGTTCGAAGAAGAACAATAAGAACAACAACAATGGGAAAGTGCAAGTCAAGCAAGATGTTAGCTATGCCTTGGAAGGAGGGGAAAGCGATGAGTGCTACACCATCTCTTGTGATGAAGAAATCTCCGGTAAGTGGATTCTTCACTCTGGATGCTTTTATCATATGTGTCCAAATAGGAAGTGGTTTACTACCTATAGAAGCACTGATGATGGAACCGTGTTGATGGGTAATAACCATTCCTGTAAAACGGTGGGGCTCGGTTCAATTAGAATCAAAATGTTTGATGGAGTGGTTAGAACATTGATGGATGTTAGACATGTTCCTGATTTGCGGAAGAACCTTATCTCTGTTGGTGCCTTAGACTCCAGTGGTTGCAAGATTGTAACATGGAATGGAGTGAAGAAGGTTGTTCGTGGTTCTTTGATTGTGATGAAGGGTATTCGTGAAGGCAATCTCTATGCTCTTCAGAGTACTACAGTTACAGAAGATGTAGCAGTTGGAACAAGTGGAAGTGGTGGAGACCCATGTTAGTGCACTCGGCTATGGCATAGGAGGCTTGGGCATATGTCTGAAAAGGGGCTAGATCTGTTAGTCAAGAAAGGTTTGCTAAAGAACTTGAAAAAGCCTTACATGAATTTTTGCGAGCATTGCGTGTACGGTAAAGCACACCGAGTTCAGTTCCAGCCAAGCAAACATAGAAGCAGAGGCATTCTAGACTATGTGCACACGGATGTATAGGATCCGACTTCTGTCACTTCCACAGGCGGTTCCAGGTATTTTGTTACATTTGTTGATGATTATTCTAGATATGCTTGGATTTATTTTTTGAAGCATAAGAATGAGGTATTCGACACTTTCAAGAAGTGGAAAGCAATGGTTGAAAACAGATCAGGAAAGAAATTGAAGACACTGCGATCTTATAACGGTACTGAGTATACAGATGGTGCTTTCAAGGAGTTCTGTGGTAAGGAAGGCATTGCGAGACACTGGACAGTTAGAAATACACCGCAAACAGAATGGGGTCGCTGAAAGACTGAATCGCACATTTCGAGAGAAATCGATGTGTATGCGATCCTATGCTGGTTTGGGCAGAGAATGGTGGGTAGAGTCGGTTGCAAATGCTTACTACATAGTGAACCGGTCTCCACATTTAAGGTTAGATGGAGATGTACCTTACAGGATATTGACAGGAGAACATGCAGATTATGAGAAACTCAGAATATTCGGATGCACAGCTTACTATCACGTCAACGAGGGAAAGCTTGATGTGAGGGCCAAGAAGGCTATATTCTTGGGGTATGCGGCAGATGTAAAAGGCTATCGCCTATGGTGTGTAGAGGATTCTAAGTTCATAATCAGCAGAGATGTTACTTTTGATGAGAACTCCATGATAGCTTCGTTGAAAGCTACAGTGCCCGATGGTGATGATGTTGAGACTAAAAAGTCTCAAGTTGTTGAAATAGAACCTAGAGATCAACCTGGTTCTAGGCATATTCAAGAGAAGCATCATGCAGACACTCAAGATGAGAGTGATGATGAGCTTGAACAAGAGGCGATTCAGCAAGAGAATGTATAGGCACAGCAACAACAACAACTTGCAGATAACTTGGCTTCCTCTAGGCCACGTCGTACTTACAAGCAAGTTCTAAAGTTGGGGTCAGACGAGCCTTTGAGGTACTATGGGCAGACAAATTTGTTGAGTATGCACTCTCGGTGGAGGATGATGAGCCTGCCACTTTCAAGGAAGCTATTTTAAACAACAATAGTGAGAATTGGTTGGCAGCAACGGAAGAAGAGATGGAATCACTTCACAAGAACCAAACATGGGAGGTTGTCCCATTGTCCATAGGTAAGAAAGCTATTGGTTACAAGTGGTTGTACAAAAAGAAAGAGGATCCTACCAAACTCGGTGATACAAGATTCAAAGCAAGATTAGTGGCTAAGGGGTTTGCACAAAAAGAGGGAGTTGACTACAATGAGATCTTTTCTTCGGTGATCAAGCATACTTCCATTCGGGTGCTATTGAGTATTGTTGCTCATCATGATCTTGAGCTGGAACAACTCGATGTCAAAACCGCCTTCTTGTACGGGGACTTGGATGAGGAAATCTATATGCATCAACCTGAGGGCTACAAGGTTGAGGATAAGGAACGTCAGGTATGTCGCTTGAGAAAATCACTATATGGATTGAAGCAATCTCCTCGGCAGTGGCATAAGCGATTTGACTCCTTCATGCTAAAGCATGATTTCTCCAGAAAGTGAGTATGACTATTGTGTTTATATTCGAAAACTTCGGGGAGGTAACTATATCTATCTTCTTTTGTATGTGGATGACATGCTTATCGCTTCGAAAAGCAAGGTGGAGATAGATAGGTTGAAATCTCAACTTGGTAAAGAGTTTGAGATAAGGATATGGGGGCTGCTAGGAAAATACTGGGTATGGAGATTAGAAGAGAGAGGACGAACCGACGAATGTTCTTGATTCAGAAAGGCTACATTGAGCGGGTTATTGCTAGGTTTGGGTTGCAAGGTGCAAAGTCGGTGGTGACTCCATTGGCTCCACATTTCAGGCTCTCTGGTAAATAGTCTCCTACTACAGAGGAAGAAAAGGTACGCATGGATCGTGTACCTTATGCTAGTGCAGTTGGCAGTTTGATGTATGCCATGGTGTGTATACGCCCAGATATTTCACAGGCGATTAGTGTGGTCAGTAGATTCATGGCGAATCCGGGAAAGGCACACTGGGAAGCTGTGAAGTGGATCCTGAGGTACTTAAAAGGTACCGCTGATACGGGTTTATGTTTTGGTGGAGATGCATGTCATATAAGTGGGTTTGTGGACTCGGATTATGCAAATGATCTAGACAGACGACGATCTACTACTGGATATGTATTTTGCATACATGGTGCCCCAGTTAGTTGGCGATCGATGTTACAGGCTACAGTTGCTCTTTCTACTACAGAGGCCGAGTATATGGCCATGGCGGAGGGAGTGAAGGAAGCAAAGTGGTTGTGGGGTCTTCTAGATGATTTGGGGATTGAGCAGGATTGTGTGGACTTGTGATGTGATAGCCAGAGTGCGATTCACTTGGCTAAGAATCAGGTGCTCGAACCAAGCATACCGACGTCAGGTATCATTTTGTGCGTGATGTCATAGAGGAAGGTGATATTTCTCTCTTGAAGGTACACACAAATGAGAACCCAGCAGACATGTTAACCAAAGTGGTAACGGGTAGCAAGTTTCAGCATTGCTTGGACTTGCTTCACATTAGTCCGTGTTGATATGCCCAAGTGGGCATGGCCCTTCGGGGCGGGGTTGAAATGAGGTAAAGAGTATATGAAGGTGGAGGTGAACTACGGAGGCTTGATCCCGAGTTTTGGGTACGTAGGCAACCGTGGTTTGAATGGTGCAACCGAGTTTGGCGCTTGCTACCTCTTCTTGTGTTCGTCCAAAATTTGAGATCTATCAAATGATGTACGAAGTGGAGAATTGTGAGAAATGGAGAGGAAGCAGGGCGCCTAGGTGCCATGAGTGGGCGCCCAGGCGCTGGCCGAAGAAAAATGAGCAGCAACATGGCACCTAGGCGCCACTCATGGGCGCCTAGGCGCCCCGATACTGAAAGGAAGGTAGGAACATGGCGCTTAGGCACCACTCATGGGCGCCTAGGCGCACCGATGCAGATCCGAAGCAGCAACATATCGCCTAGACGCCCCGATACAGCTATATATAGCTGGTTTTTCCTTCCATTTGACTGAAGATAAAATAGAACCCGATTTTAGAAGAGAAAAAGTGAGAAGGGCTTGGATAGAATTTATCAAATAAGAGGTTGTTCTTCTTGGGTATAAATTTAAAGCCATTTCTTTCTTTCTTTGGGATTAATTTGAGGCTTGTTCAAGTAATCCAATCCATTGTTCATCATTTATATATTGAAAATCATTTCTCCCCCAATTTCTTATCTTTGAAGTGGTTTGAGATTTTTCACATTTCAAGTTTGTTTGATCCTGGGCATCTTTAGAAGAGTGTTTTTCCCAACAAAAAATTTTGTTTGTGGAATTTTATTTCTGTTTAATTGTTCGAATTTGTTTCTGTTTCTTGATTTACCTCTTAAGCAAATTTTGTGAATTTAATGCTTAGAGATTACCTCTTCCGTAACTGGCCCAGAAAATAATGACTTGAAGCCTATTTTTTTTTGTGGAACCATTCTTTTCAGGAGAACTATTCCTCCAAAGGTAAAGAAAGAGCTACACTTACACTAGACCAAATCAATGGATAATAATCCTCATTGAAGCTTATTTGCGTGAGCATGTGGAAGGCAATAGGCTGGGAGGGATGTTCACAACACACACACTTGAGAAAATATTGCAAACAATAAAGAAAGAGTTTCCACACATTGGATGGGACAAGGACACGATCCAAAATCACATGAAAAACATCAAGAAATCTTGGTCGACTTGCCATGATGTGTTTAAGGATGGATTGACTGGTTTTGCTTGTGATCAAACTAATTCAACCTGGCTCGCCGAACCCTAGGTGTGGGACAAACTTATTGAGGTTTTGCATAAAATATACTCCTCTTTCTCTTAGTAACATATTTTTATAGAATATTTGTTTGGATCAAGATGTCTATTCTTATTTTTTTTAACCTAACTTCCATAAAAAGCATAATTTCTTGGGATTTTGTAGTCAAATTCAAATGTTGTAGAATGGAAGAACAAGCTCGTATATAATTATGACAAGTTATGTGAGCTTTTTGCAAATGATAGGGTCACTGTGGAAGAAGATGATACCCTTGGGGGTGTGGAGTGATAATTCTCTAAAATGCTTTCCTTTCTTTTTAGAATGGAAGACAGAGAGAAAAAAAAAATATAACACACTTGATCCACCACCAAAGCTAGAGCCGATCTTGAGGCGAGGCAGATGAGGCTTGCGCATTAGGCCAAAAACCATAGGGGGCCTCATTTCCTTGGCCCTTTAATTGCAGACTTGCAGTCGCCATTGTTGCAGCTGGAAGCTTGGAGTTGGAGAAAGGAAGATGATGTGTTACTTGGGCCATTTTTTTTTAAAGATTGTGACCTTTTATTTTGGACTTTTTTTTTTTAAATTAGGCCCATTATATTATGAATTGATAATAAGTTAAAATGTTGGCAACTTCTCTCCCGTTATCACTTCTCCTAAATCGGCAATTGCAAACCCTATTGGCTATTCGGCTTCCAAATCTGAAATTGTGGGTGAGCAGCTCCCCATCCAAGTATGTGAGCCGCCGGTGCATTGTTGTCCTCCACCAGACTGCTACTGTCTCTGGCCTATCCCATTTTTTCGGCAAATGAGTTTGTGGATTATGGGTATGTTATGTCTAAGTTCTTATCTGCTCTAGCGATGTAAATTTTGTTGGTGAATTAGCTTCACTGCATCCATATGATAGATGAATGAAATAAGAAATTTTCCCATTTTATTTTTGCAAATTTTTTTTTCCTGAAAATGTTTTTGGTCATGTTTTATATCGGCTTTTTTGAAGAATGACTTCCTTTTTTTTTTTTTTTTTTCTTTTTGCAAATTATTGTTTTAAGTGTCATTTTTTTGCCATTTGCTGGTTAATGAAATGAAATCCTTATATTGCTCTTATGGGGCATGTTTATTTATTTTTTGATTAAAATTAAACTATTAACATTCAAAGAGTAAAAAAATGTGAAAGTTATGTGTCTTTTTAACAATCAAGTAAAAAAGTTGTTTTATTGGTTAGTTTTAGGTTAACAATAGGTTGTATAATTCACTATTGAATTTGAATCTACGATGGTTTTGGGGGCCCACTTTACGAAGCTCGCCTCAAGCCCTGAAGATCACAGGACCGGCCCGGACCAAAGCCATCGGAAAAAACCATCATAATCGGCGTCATCACACCCCAACCACATCTAATATACGTTTCCA
This sequence comes from Olea europaea var. sylvestris, assembly GCF_002742605.1. Classification (NCBI taxonomy): domain Eukaryota; kingdom Viridiplantae; phylum Streptophyta; class Magnoliopsida; order Lamiales; family Oleaceae; genus Olea; species Olea europaea. The sequence continues at coordinate 15,438,554 of NC_036249.1, read as the reverse complement.
ACAACCAGCAGCAAATTTGGAAGATTTTGGATCAGATTTGCATCAAAATACAATAGGCACATATTCCAACGCAGTCAATTTAGCACCTTTCGGGTAGAAACTTGTGATGAGACCACCACTAATGATCTTAGAAGGCCCAAAACCCATGGGATAGTTTCGGCACCATCCAATTCGACCGGTATCAAAACCTCGAATTTCATACAATTTATGATCCTCCAAACCTACACAATAAGCTACATAGATTGGATATTTTTATTGCCCATGACGAGACGATGCTTTGACAGAATAATCAACTTGATCGAATGCCAGACACACCTCAAATCGCCCCAAACGTGAACTCCCAACTAGCTGCGAAAACTCAAATTTCGACTGCTACCGATCTCATCCCCGATAGCACGCCTCAACACCATGTTAGCATGAAATTCTGCAACCCTATAAAAAATCAACAAATTCTGAGTTTGGAGGTCAGTGTGCTGCCAAACGCAACCACCGAACCGTCGACGGCGGCTCCTTAACAACGATCCGACACTTTTTTAGTAGAATGTAGTCCCAATTAATCTGTACACAATTTCATCATCGAATTTGGCGACTGAGGTCTCAACGGTGCCCAGTCAATAGAGGTATGATAACTTTTGTTGTATGCAAACTCAATCAAGGGAAATTTTCTTCCAATGTCCCCCAAACTGAAGGATATAAGTTTGAAGCATATTCTTCAATATTTGAATTGTTCGCTCAGACTGTTCATCTGTCTGAGGATGGAAAGCCGTATTAGATTTTTCCTTAGTTCGCATAGTTTGGTGTAAGATTTTTCAGAAGTTCGATGTGAACTTTGGATATATTTGATACGATTGAAATGGGGCACACTATGTAACCTTACTATCTTATTCACATACAACTATGCCAATTGATCGTTTGAGAATGCCATCCATGATAATATATGAGCCGATTTGGTGAGTCGATCCACAATGATCCAAATAGCCTCATGACCTTTTTTTGACTTTGGGAAACCGACCACAAAATCTATCGTTAGGTGCTCTCACTTTCATTTCAGAACTTCTGATGGTTCAAGCAACCCTGATCGTCGTTGATATTAAGTGACGTACTAAATACCTTTCGACATACTCAACTATATCCCTCTTTATGCCTTTTTACCAAAATAACGCTTTAAAGCTTGGAACATTTTTGTACCACCTAGATTACTGAATAAGGAGTGGATTGAGTCTCCTCTAGCATTTCCTTTTTGGTATGCATAGATGTCATTAATAATACATGGTCTTGACCTTATCAATGGTGAAATCCGGATCATATCACTAAGCTTTTATATCGTTAAATTGTTGATTTCCACTTAAATTAAATTTGGAACTTGTTATTCATCCATCAGGAAAGAAAACATTTGAATGTCGATGAATTTACAGTGTAAAGTACAAAGTAGATGGAACAATGTGGTGAAAGGCTATACACAAACCTATGGAATTGATTATATGGAAACATGTGCCATTGTACGTAAATTAAAAAAATATATTATATGAGTTAAAACAATCTTCGAGACCATGGTTTGGATGATTCACAAGGCCCGTGACATCCTTTGGTTATCAACAAAGCAATTCAGACCATGCTCTATTCATGAAGAAAATGCAAGGATTACTGAACTCATCGTTTTATATAGATGACATGGTGGTTCGAGGAAATGATATGGAATAAATGAAGGCTTTACAAGAGTACTTGCTCAGAGAGTTCGGAATGAAAGACCTAGGTCTTTCAATATATTTTCTTGGCATCGAATTTTCTCGATCTAGTAAATGAATCTTCCTTTCTCAAAGAAAATATGCCTTAGGTTTATTACATGAGCTTGGAATATCAGCATGTCAAACAGCTGATATACCAGTAGAAGGTTTCAAGTTATGTATTGAAGTTGATCAAGTATCAGTTGACAATACTGTGATAATAAAGAAACATATGATGTAGAATATAATCCAGTTCAATATGATTGAACAAAGCATGATGAGGTAGATAGATTTTTCATTAAGGAGAAGTTGGATAGACAGATTGTGTCATTGCCTAAGATCAAATTAGAAGCTCAGTTAGTTGATATCCTCACCAAAACAATTTCAAAGCAAGTGTCATCAAAATTTCTAAGCAAGTTGGGAATCTGAGATATCTATGCATCAACTTGAGGGGGAGCGATGAGATTGAGTCAAAGGTTTCTTGTAATTATCATTCCGCTCTTAGAGCTTGCTAGTATGTACAAATGTTTGGTGATATTTTCTAATTGTAGGAGATTATGTAGCCAAATTAAAGGAAACTAATTGAAGGGTTCATCCCTATCTAAACCATTGTATATGCTCATTCCAAGTCATCAATAAAAAAATTTCTTTACCTATTTCCAGACAACATTCAAGCATAAGTCGAGAATTCAGGTAGAAGAAATATGGGAAAGAGAAGGAGACAGCCCCTTGTGTTTCCCATGCTACGTTCATCTCGAATGTGTCCGAATTTCGATGCAATTTGAAATTTTTTTACACGAAGATTATATGTATCAATATATTTATTTGTAGTTCAAATATGGAGTGGAAACATCGTAAGTTCTTTGAGACTTTTTGTCGAACACGTTCAAAAAAAATTTCCTTTTGTTTTACGAAATTTGTTTGTGTTTTGATCCCAATTTATGCAATTATCAATGCAATTGAACACCAATATCTAATTTTAATTTAGCACTTGTTTGGACTTCATTAATAATAGATTGGGAAAAAATGGATTTTAGAACAGTGATGTTTGGAGAACGCATGATTGGAAAATAAGAAAATGCTTTGAGTTTACGGCTGACATTATTTTACTGAAGATTGTGTAGTTGAAAATAAGAAAGAGAAAAATCCATTCCTTTCAAAAATGGAGCCCTAACACAGGCTTGTTATTCCTATATGAATCAGGTACCAGCAGGACATGTTAGTTCAACATTATGTCAATGTTAGTGGAAACAAAATGAACTAAAATCTTCCTATTGCAAATTTGATTTACACAGTAAAAAAAGAAAACAAAAAAGAATAAATGAAAAATGAAAAAAAGAATATATTAAATCTAGTTAGTGACATTGAAAATTGATTCATTTCTGAATGTTCCTTTGATGTGCTTTCTGTGTTATAAAGATGAATATATTTGTCCTTCTGTGCTGATTTCCATGAATAACGTCCTTGGTGTTGACAATTTCGCTCTTACGCTGCCATTACTCCCCAGGGAAGTACGGAGGAGTGAAAGAATATCAGTTCTACTGTTGCCATTACAATTCGTTAATCTCACCTGCTCTGCAATTACCGACCCATAAGTACATAGGTGAGTTCTTTTTCGAAGGTAAAATTCTACAACAATCCCTCCTTGGTGACTGCAAAAACCGAATGGATTCAGTTAGTTGCAATGAAAATTAGTTCTTGGTATTGAATCATTGAACGAAAAGATTCACATTCAAGTGCTGAACTTACCCTCTTCCAACGGCTGCTATCAGGCCTTTTCAGGACGACTATGGAATCGAGTTTTTCAGGTGGTTCACTTTTCCACCGGCAATACGGATATGATTCCTTGTGACGGTTGTAAACGCCAATTATTTGTCTCCTCTTTTCATCGTATTTCGTTGTGTTCATGTAATACAAGAAAGGCTTCTGGCAAGGGTGCCTACTGACAGGCCTCGTATTGAATGCATATGCCGTGTAATCAGCTCTTCGATACCAGTTAAGAAATGTTCGTGTTGGCATTTCCAGCTCTCTTGGGGAAATGATTCCTCGAATGATTTGAACGACAAAGCCCCATGAGACGGAGATTGACCAGTACCTTTGCTTATCGTAACAGATTGATTGCTGAATTATGCTGGCGGAATCTTGCTTGACAGATTCAAACAGGTGTTTGAGGCCCTGAACTCGAGTTTTGCCTGGAAATATTGGATCCACTACATCCAGATGGTGAAGTGACACCAATGGAGCCACGGGGTGAGCTCCCAAGAGGCCTAATAGGTTTCCATACACATCATACTGCATTTCAAGAGAACAATAATTATTGTACTTGCAAATACTAGGTCTGAGATTCCTACTAAGCCGCTGTTTGACACAATTCTTTTTTTATTTTCAAACTTATTATAAACCACACATTCTCACGATAAAATATTCTGCACGTAAATAAAAAACTTTTCCTACTTTCTAATCACATTTATCAAAAATTCACTATTTCAAGACTCATTTTTCCTAAAAAAAAAGCTTATTTTAATGATTGTCACACTGGGACTAAATGTATAAAAACAGATTCAGTTCAAATGTATGCATTGTCATTGAAGAAAAATGACTATGATCAAAGCAATGTGACTGCTAACTATGATTTCCGATTTATAATTTGATACATTTGCTCTTGCATTATCTGCACAGTGATTATAATGACAATGGGTATCTAGGAGCATGCTTGGTCTGGTTTAATTGCTAACAAAGAAGTCAGAGTGGCTTTCTCCGACTGTTATTCTTGTCACTGCCAGAAAAAAGTTAAAAAATTAAAAATAAATAAGGATGAAATTTTTGGATTTATATGCCAAACCAAGAATGCTCTGTATTTCCTGTGCAAGGGTCTTTCACCATCTTTAAGAGGGCTTTATTTTGACAGTAAAATGCTCGTGGCTAAGCCACTAAGACTGAGACAGTTTATACGCTTCGTTTCATCCCTATTCCATATCAAGCTTCTCTTCAAAGAATCCCTTCCCCAAACTCGACTTAAAGCACCTATAAACTCACTCATAAGAAACTCGTCCTACCGAGTCTTTCGAGCCTATCCTTTTGCCACAAATCTTGTAAGGCGGGGTGTTATTTCCTAAAGTCTTCATTTTTCTAATTTACAATGTTGTTCCAACTTATATACACAACTTGCCAAATGCACAACTTATAACATTTTCCAATGCACTCAAGACAGTATAATGTAGAAAAACACAGTACTGTCTAGTCTATCCAATGTTATATACCTTAAAAAACAAAATTTGCTATTCGACTTTAATAACTTTTAGACTTACTTGATGAAAACCAATTTCTTTGGTAAGTGGGACCCCTAGCTCAGCCATGCAAGCCTGAATCCTATCATCACTGCCATATAATGAAGGATACCTTTGTATGCATCCATCCTGAATTTTCTCCAGCTCTTTTGCCAATGGATAACTTATGGCAAATCCCCCTCCACCATAAGCCATTCCGTATGAGAAAAATATGTTCTGAATATGACTTTCTGAAGAACTCCCAATATAATAAAACTGTTTGTGATCATATTTAGAAAGCACTCTCAGCACATTTTCAATAATAAAAACTGTGTCATCATCCCCCATAACAAACCACCTCACATCTTTCACTCCCAACCTTAATGTCTCAGAAACAACCCTAGAAATCCTCAATGCTGATCTTTTACCCTGTCGATTTGTGTACTGGAATTTCGACGTGTCTCCAGAAATCCGAATCTCAGGCAAATTGCCTTCATCTTTACTGGCATTCACATTGTTATCTAACCATACCACCCCTCTAGTCTCCTTCGGTCTCCACCATAACTTTATGTACTCTTTCCTTTTCTCCCACAAATTTGACGATGCAGCAATCCCAAAAACGACGTGTTTAATCTCTGTATCACCTTCTGGGGTCGTATAAGGGGTAATAACAGGCTGCACCGGTGGTGGCTGCTCTTGTTTCTTACTTCCATCAGAAGAATTGTTAACAGGCTGAGGAAGAACCGTTTGAAGATTTTCTTTCGCAGATACGTCTGAAGTTTGTAAAGAACATTTGGGATATTCGTCTTTACGAAGAATAAGCTTGGAAGAGTAAAGTACGTAGACTGTTAACATGGTGATAAACAAGCATGTGACTGGGTTTCTGAAGCTGCTGAGGCCCATTGGCGGCGACGGGCGTTGACAAGAAGCGCTCATTTGGTCTTTACAGGCAAAAATAATATGTTGTTCATAAAATTAAGCTAATGGAAAGCGGGCATCAACTGAGAGATGATCGGATCTCAATGGAAAAAGTAAGACAAGAAAATGTTTGTTAAGAAATGAACGAAGGGAAAGGCGGGTATGACTCTAATCCAAAAATAAAACGTTTAAACGTTTAACACGCTATTTATTTTTCTTAAGGAAATCAATTAATGCATAACAAAAATATACCATTTCAAGAAATAAATCAACATATTATTATGCTAGTGAATATTGGTAAAATTGTTGATAAAATTGAAATAAACTTACTATTACATAGATCTTTTTTTCTTAATTTTAAAGAACAGTGTTTATTTTTCAGTTTAGTAATTAAGCCGGCAATGTAATAATGATGACAGCCGTAGCACTACACGTAGAAGTAATTATTTAATTTGTTAATTGGATTTCACTTGACGAAATTGATAAATGAAATAAATTTGAGTGAATGGAAAAGTAAAGTTGGATTCAAATTATCAATAGATTAGTTGATATACTGGTTAACTCTAAATATCATTATTTGAAAGAATGTTAATAAGTTATATAGAATTAATGAATGCATGGTAAATTAAAATCCTTGGTAATGTATTTTAATTCATAGTTATCACACTCTTGATCATTTGACTCAAAAGAGAGGGTTATTGAGCCACTAATTAACCGTGGGGTCCCATGTTCAAACGTCACTTGAATTCATAGTTCTTATTGCCCCGCTGATTAAATTTTGGATTCTAAGTTCTTATTTGCTTCGGTGGGATGAATCCCATCTACCGATCTTGGTATCAATGTGAAAATTACCGACTGTCATCGATTTTTGAGAGGGGTTAGAAAGATAAGGGCAACATAAAAGGTATAAAAACCAAATCCCATTATATTGTTTTGATTAAGACAAATCAAAATGTTTTATATCTTCTTAGAAAAGGAGTTTTTTTCATCGAGGGTGATTCATGAGTTAGACTAAGGCTTGTTCTTAGTTTTTCGAGTCATGTGATGAAAAAGACTTTCTAAATGGACTAAGTACTTAAAAACATTGATTTGTGTTACGCCCCTCACTAATCCAACTTGGCACGTCTAGACTACTCCTTAGAAAGGTACCACGTGTCCTATCGAAGTGATCTGACGGCATTCCGAAGTAATACTAGCCTTGCTCGAATGTCTACACTAACATGCTGCTAGACACAAGCATCAACCCAAGTAATTGCCGAGGCGTCTCCTCTTACCGAAGTGTGAGGAATGTCGAGGCACTTAGCAACAGAGGCCTCTCCGCCACTAGTTTCAGAGATATATTTTTGTGTCAGGATCCTCTTTTATCTTCATGAATTGATTGATGTGACATCTCAGCTTTATGTCGACTCACAACTCAGAAGACTTAATTACCCACTCGTTCTAGAAGCAACTGATTGACACTTACGATTAGACGCTTCATACCGTCAGATGCATACACGTGTCCCACATCCAATGGTGCTTCTTGCCTATAAATACCAAAGGTTTGACAAGAGACAGAAGTAATGAAGCACACTCTAAAATACTTGGCACTCCATACACAAGTATAATATTTTCTCCTTCCCACCCTTGTACAATTTTAGCACCGCTCCGATTACCATCCATTGACTTGATCGTAGGAATGTATGAGGCTGCCACCACCCCCGCTGGTTCCGACCGTGTGCGTCTCACCGTTTGCTACTGTGCACAGGGAGGAACACGTGGAGTGACCCTCGGTTGGCCACGTGGAAGGACCAATTTGCGAGGTCAACAGATTGGCGTCGTCTGCGGGAACTTCCGTTTAAGAGTTCTCCATTAACCACCCAAAAAAGCCACCAAAAAATCAGTAACTCACCTTGAAAAAGGGACATTCTTGAAAAAGAATCCATGTCACTATCCACGATCCAGTGCTAAACACCCTTGAAAAATGAGTGGAATAATGAGTTCTAGCGATAAGGATGCAAATCCTGAAAGACTAAGGGATGCCTCTGAAGAAGAGGTGCTTCGGACAAATGTCACTCACTGCAGACCCCATCACCTGTGTCGTCAAGGTGAAAGGATAACAATGGTCACGACAGGAATGACTCAAATAGCTACAGGTTTGAGAGACATCGCATCCCAAAATATTGAGAAGCACGAGTTCTTCATGCAAGCACAAGGCCAGTAGGCTTTCAAATGCCACAAGGGCTCTACCCAACCCAAGAACAAATTCATGCGTCTTATGGCCGAGGCCATTTGAGTTAATAACGGGAACACCCCATTGAAAAAGAAGTGGGAGTAGATGTCACTTCTTATGCACAAGGCACTCAGTGGCAGAATTACAGCTGGGAGAAAACTTTCCACCAGAATACGAGCCACAGAGGTCAGTTAGTGTCTTCAACCGAATATGGCAAAACCCTAGCAATAGGGTCCGCTCTGTACAAAGACCAGCTAAACAAGAGCAAGAAGAAGAGCATGAAACACCTCCTCCGCCTACAAATAGGCATGAAAGAAGGAACTTAGTAGACTGGGGGAGTCGAGGAAGAGCACCTTCACCTCTCCAGGACTCAAAGGAACCATGTCGATCTTATGAGATAGACGACGATGACGACAATCTTCCTTTTTCCTGAGAAATTCGAAGCTTCTCGATGCTCATAAACTTCATGCCCCCTAAAATTTCGAAGTATGAGGAAAAATGAGACCAATAAAAGCACCTCGCCAAATACATGACTCAAATGAACCTGAGGGGAACCTCACCGACATTAAAATGTCGGGCCTTTCATCTGACCCTTACCGAAGCTGTCGAAGTGTGGTACAGTTGACTACCATCGCTTAGCATTATGAGTAGGCCAGATCTGAAGATGGCCTTCTTGAACCAATACCTCTCACGTAGAAAATGAGAGGCCCAGTGCAATGCCTCCAGGTTATAAGGCAGGCTCCTGGAGAAACACTCAAAAACTACCTTGCTAGGTTTATTGATGAGATAACTTATTGCAAACAAGTTATAGATAGGGAGGCTCTTTCAGCTCTGAAGGGGGGCTTCAACATGAACACCCTGTTTTGGCGAGATGTGCGAAGCAGAAATCCTACTACTTATGACGAACCAGTAGAGATGATGAGAGTGAAGATCTTCAATGAAGAAATGATTGACCATCAGAATCGCGTAGCTTAAGGACTCCTTCCGCCTCAGAGACAGGTAGATTGAGGACCGACAGCACACCCCGTCACCCAGCAATGGACCAAAGCAGGGCACACAGTGGCTCCCACATCCTGACAAGCTTTGGCCTCTGCTATACTAAACGCCGTCCCAGTGTTAGTATATGAGGATGCAACTGCTAAAGTAGAGACATCAGGGGGGATGCCTTGCAAAAATCGACGTAAGAAGAAACAGGCAAATCAGCCCTTGGAAGGAGAAAAATATTGCACCTATCATCGGTTCTTTCGTTACGACACCAGTGAATGTAAAGACACTCTGCGATCCTCACAGAGAAGTAACCCGCGATCCTCGAGGTGGTCTACCTCTCCCAATAAGGATGCGAGATGACAAAGGGACCAGAACCTAAGAGAAAGGAAACAAAAAATAGGACTCGAGGAGAGTCTAGATAAAGAAGTCAGGCTCAAGCAACTGATGGTGAACCGATTCGTGAAATTGATATAATCATTGGAGGTCCTCACGTTGGAGGCAGCACTAGGAATGTACAGAGGAACTATATAAGGGACGCAAATGACCCACCAATGACTAGCTACATTGTTAATACAGAGGAACTATACAAGAGACGCAAATGACCCACCAATGACTAGCTACATTGTTAACCAGTCCCAAGAAGTTAACAAAATGGCCCCAATCACTTTCTCCCAGGAAGATGCTCAAGGTGTATACCACCCTCATTGTGATGCCTTGGTAGTAAGAGCCATAGTAGCTCGAAACAGATTTAAGTTCATGCTTGTTGACAATAAAAGTTCGGTGAACATACTGTTTGGCTCAACTTTTGATAAAATGTAAATTGAGCATGGCTTGATCTCTATGATCGACCCACTATACGAATTCACCGGTGACAGTATCTTCTCACGAAGACGGATCACCTTGCCTGTTGAAATGGGATCAACCCCCTAGTGTCCTACCACTTCATGGAATTTCTAGTGGTGGACCACAGATTAGCTTACCATGGAGTACTAGGCCGACTTTTCCTAAAGAAACTTTGGGCTATCACTTCCATTCACCACCTATGTATGAAATTCCCAACTGAGCATCGGGTTGCCACGGTTCGAGGTGACCAAATAGGCTCAAGATCATTTTACCTCAACTCTTTGCAAAAGTCTGAGCCCCACACATAAATGTCATTATATCTGATATTGCAGATGAAGCCAATCTGGATATAGAAATGCTTGACGTCCCTGAATCGAGGTTTTTGAAGAAGGGCACCTTCTGGATGAACTGAATCCTCGAATCATCGAGTCTGAGCCAAATGCAACCCCAATGAAAGAATTTGAAACTTTTCCTGCCAGCTCCTAAGACCCCACTCAGGTCTTGCAAATAGGAAAAATATTGCCTCTTAAGATCAAAAGGAATTAATGAACTTCCTTAAAAGGAATTTGGACGCTTTCGCATAGAGACATGAAGATATGGTGGGAATAGACCCAATGGTTAGTTGTCACCACTTGAATATCAACCTCACTTATGTACCACATTGGCAGAAGATGCGAGCCCTCAATCTGGAAAGATATGAGGCGCTCAAAGAGGAAGTTCACAAACTAAGCCATAATGGCTTTATCAGGGAGGCCACCTATACAAAATGGATATCCAACCAGTTTTTGTAAAGAAACCTAGTGGGAAATGAAGGGTATGTGTTGACTTTACCAACTTGAACAGAGCTTGTCCAAAAGATAGCTTCTCCCTCCAAAGGATAGATCAACTTGTGGATTCCACAGTTGGACATGAACTCCTAAGCTTCATGGATGCCTATTCAGGGTATAATCAAATCCCCATGTTCTGGTTTGATAAGGAGGCCACATGTTTATCACAAACAGATTATTGTACTGCTACAAGGTGATGCCCCTCGGATTGAAGAACGAAGACGCCACATATCAGAGCTTGGTCAACGTGATGTTTGCAGACCTCATTGACAAAACCATGGAAGTCTACGTGGACGATATGCTGGTAAAAAGCCTCAAGGCAAAGGATCATGTAAGTCATCTCGATAACACTTTTCAAATTCCAAGGAAATACAAAATGAAGTTGAACCCACTGAAGTACACCTTTGGGGTAGCATCAGGTCAATTTTTGGGCTACATTGTCAATCAAAGAGGGATTGAAGCAAACCCTAGAAAGATAAAGGCCCTGCTAGAGATGAGGTCACCTTAGAAGCCAAAATAGGTGCAAAGCCTCAACGGACGGATTCCTGCACTCAGCTGCTTCATCTCCAAGGATACCAATAAAAGTCTACCCTTTTTCAAGGTTCTGAAGCAGGGAAAAAAGTTCCAATGGATGGAAGAGTGTGAGATAGCCTTCCAAGAGCTGAAGAAGCACTTGGGAGAGGCACCCCTACTGTTGAAACCTAACCACGCAAGCTACTTCTGTTATATTTGGCGATTTCAGAAGAAACAGTTAGTGCGATCCTTGTCAGGGAAAAAAAGACACGTCAACTACTAGTGTACTACATAAGTAAAGCTTTAATGCCAGTAGAGTCTTGCTACCCAGACATAGAGAAGCTTGCACTCTCCCTTGTTATCGCAACAAAGAAACTGAGGCCATACTTTTAGGCCCACTCCATTGAGGTTCTAACCAATTTTCGCTGAAAGAAGTGCTGCAGAAGACAGACGCTTCGGGTCGCTTACTCAAATGGGCAATTGAACTCAAAAAGTTCGACTTCCTCTTCAAAGCCTGAAACGCCTCGTAGAGTTTGGTAAAGCTCTAGAAATGGAGACAACCATGGAACTAGTAGAGCCCCTACTTGGAACCTCTTTGTGGAAGCCCATAATCTAAACTATGCAATCAAGTTCGACTTTAAAGCCTCAAATAATGCTGCCAAATATGAGGCCCTTCTAGCCGATCTTAGGATGGCCAAAGAAATGCAAGTCAGGAGACTCTTAGCCAGCAGCGATTCACAGCTAGTGGTGAGTTAGGTCAATGGCAAACTCACAGCCAAGGACAATAGGATGGCCGCTTATTTGAAACTAGTTCTGAACCTCATTCCCCACTTCAAGAAGTTCGAACTAGTTCAGGTTCCTCACCTCGATAACACATACACAGATGCCCTATCCAAACTGGCCAGCAGCAAGGACTCCGAGTTACTAAAGATTGTTCCAATTGAGCGCCTACCAAAGCCTTCTAGTCCAAAAGGCGAAGAGGTGATGTATATTGAAGGTATCCCATTTTGGATGCAACCCATTATAGCCTATCTCAAAGATCAATCAGTGCTAGCCTCGAAAAATGAGGCCAAGAAGTTGAGAAGAAGGTCTGCTCACTTCATCTTCCAGGATGACGTTCTATATAAAAGGGGCTTTACATCGCCCATGCTTCGATACGACGGAGGAGAAGAAGGAATGTACATACTAGGAAAAATCCACAAGGGAGTATGTGGAATCCACTCCGGGAAAACGGCTCTGACACATAAAGTGCTTCGATAAGGTTACTTCTGGCTGACCCTGAAAAGAGATTCTTGCTAGTTTGTCCAGAAATGTGACAAGTGCCATCGATTCTCCAATATTCAAAGACAGTCTTCACAGAGCCTCTCTGTAGTCACCAGCCCCTGGCCGTTCTCTAAGTGGAGGATAGATTTCATTGGCCCCCTTCCGAAAGGAAGAGAAAGCGCAACTTTCTCCATCGTCGTCATTGATTACTTTACCAAGTAGGTTGAAGCTAAACCCTAGCAAAGATCACCGAGGCGAATACCACAAAGTTTGTCTGAAAGCACATCATCTGCAGGTTCAGCATTCCCCATTCCCTCGTGTTCGACAATGGAAGGTAGTTCGACAACAAGAAGATGTGAGATCTGTGCGACGAACTGGGTATAAAGAAGGATCTCTCAATACCCTATCACCCCCAAGCAAATGGGCAAGTTGAGGCAATAAACAAAATGATCAAGCACACCCTGAAAAAGAAACTTAACACCTCAAAAGGAGCATAGGTCGATAAGCTTTCCCATGTCCTCTGGGCTATCTACACAACTAGCAGAACTGCAACAGGACAGACCCACTTCTCGATGACCTACGGAGTCAAAGCTATGAGCCAGTTGAGATGAGGACCCCTCGCATCGTCGTATACATTTCAATGAGATCAGCAACGACGAAGCACGAGTGTTCGAACTCCATCTCCTAGAAAAAAGGAGGGATTTCTCCCAAGTTAAACTTGCCACATATAAGAAAAAGATGACTGATACTACAACTTGAAGGTCAGAAACCAAACTTAATGTTTGAGTGACTTGGTACTCAGAAGGGTGTTCCCAGCGTTAAAACCAATAGCTCTGAATTGTTTGGGCCAAACTGGGAAGGCATCCCGACTCGAAACTTATCAGACTGAAGACATGGCAGGAAACATGATGCCTCATCAGTGGAACATCGAACACTTGATGAAGTACTACCAATAAATGTATGCTTCGAACTAGACATGTTCTCATGTGATCCACCGTAACTTATTCCTATTTGACTAAGTGCTGAAATTGCCTTAGCTTATGATAATGCTAAGTTTAAATTACTTATGAAAGCTCAGTTCGTCATTATATTTTGTCTGTGGAATAATTGTTTTGTGCTTTTATTGGTTATTGTTGGTAAGTAATGCTCGATTTTTACTTAAGCGCTTATCCAATCACAATAATACAATTACAAATAGTTCAACACAAATGGAAGAGGTCATAACACTTCTCAAAAAATTTCATTTCATTGATATGAAAATAATTACAAAAGGAGGGCCGAAGCCATTAATTAAGCCCTAATCTACATGATTACGATCGTATCCTCCACATCTAGCCCAGCCTCCTAGGGAGCCTCCTTAGTAGGTGTAATGTCTAGCCAACCTCTGGTAGGCCCACCGAACTCTATTTCCAATACAGATATGTCCAGGGTTGGGTGGACCTCTCTTAGATGCTCCAGCATTGCTTGGGCATTCCACGAGGCCCAGAAATTGGCAAAAGTGTCGTACAAGGGATGCTCTTCAAAGTGGTTAATGAAGTGTTGCAAAGCTGATTTCCCTGTCGCCTTCACCTTCTCCTTGAGGGAACCGATCTACTCAACCTGGGCCTCCGTCCGCTACTTTAGCTCGACCTTCTCTGTGTTCGAGGCCTTCAGAACCTCCGTAGCTAAACGGTGTTGCTCATTGGCATGATCAAGTCACCTAATCAGAGTAGCCACCTGGCACTCTGTCTCATGGAGCTCCTTCCTTAGCCTCTCTACATCAGCATTAGCCCTCTCTAGTTGGCTCTCCACCTTTGCCCTCTTCCTCTCCGCCTCAGCCATCTGGGCCTCTGCATCTCTGAAGTGTAGGTTTGCCTCCAGCCGCTACGCCAGGTCAATTTTTTTTGCTCTGAGATCCTTCACCAAGTCCTCAAGTTGGACACTAGTGCACAGTTGGCAGCAACCAAGTCCTACGCATTGCAGGACGCAATGTGGTCCTTCCAAGCATCGGTCCAATACTTGTTATGGACCACTGCCATGGCTGTGGTCTTCTGAGAAAGAGCCTCCAACACCTCCCACACCAGCTGCTCATCATTATTGCCCAAGAAGTCCATCTCCTTCTCGAGACGAGCCCTTTTTCTCTTCGATTGGCCCGACACTTGGGTAAGTGGAATGGCCAGAACCTGAGTAGCAGCAGTGGCAGAAGTAGCCTTGGGAGAAGGGCCACCTTCGCTTTTATAACGACCCTAGTAGGGATCGTCGTTTGGCGCAGAACAAGACAACCCTCACCGCTGTAGGCCCCTTTACCGATGGCCCTGCAACTTTTCCCCCTTCCTGAAAAGAGAGGTCTCGGGGTCCTCTTTCTTTTCCTTCTCCTCCTCTTCGCCAACTACCAGCTAGAGCTTCTTGCTCGCAGCCACAGGTCTTCAGTTTGTTTTTTATAAGCCAAAGAGGAGGTCTTCAGGGCCCTCGCTTCGACCATCATCCTTTAAATCACCTTAAAATCAGGCTTCAGAGGCCTCTTCTTATTGAAGTCAACTACAATGAAACACAAGAAAATTAGTATGAGTTCGAAAACACACTGTAACGAGGCCACTTCAAGAAACTTACCCTAAGAAGCCATTAGTTCATGTCCAACAAAGTGGATGTTCTTTTTGATAAGCTCGTTGTATGACCTCCTCTTCGACGGAAGCTGATAAACGATGCAAATTGTGTTGAAATCCTCAACTGAAAATTCACACTGAGGAAGAGTACCTATAAGGACAAACCAAAGTTAGCATTCGAACTGAAATGAATAACATAGGAAAATACAAATCCAGTAGTTACTAATTGCTGAATGCTTAATGGGGATCGTAAGAGGTGCCAAGGGGTCTCCCTCCATTGTGTCCCATCTCTTGGAAACCCAACACCACGAGCTCTTTCAATCCTTGATAGAGCTCTGCAGATCGAGCACAAATGAAGTATGGAAACCCCATGAGGTCAGATATTACCACCCCCTGGTCTTATCACCCTCACCACTACTTTAGGAATATACAGGGTCTGGAAAATAGAAAAGGGCATCTCTATCCCATATGAAGCCTCCCTCCACAGCATCCATGACCCCACCATTTGGCTCCAAGAGTTCGGGTTAAGCTGGGTTGGGGCTAGCCTGTAAGATCTGAGGATTAGCGAAAGAAGGGGTAGATTAGCAACCTAAGACCAACCCTAAGGATCGCCTATCTTACGGCCACACGTCCCGACCTTAGGTAGCAAGCTCTAGAAGTATCAAATCTATACTATCTAGTATCCTATTCTTTCCTAAGTCTATCGAGGTCGACAAATTTAAGCATTGAGGGATGGTCAGATGCCCCTAGTGGATCGAAGTGTCCACAGGATTGTAGGTCATCTCCATATGTTCTCTTCCCTAATATCGCCTCGAAAACTTCAACAGATGTCGCCAAAATGGGCTCATCTACCCTCACTATCTCGAAATCTCTCCCAGAGGCCCCACTACGCTTAGAAACCATTTTTTGAGAAGAAGAAGATGAAAATCTTGAGAAAATACTTACAAAAGTCAATTGAAATTTGGCTTTTACTTCAAAAAAAATGATCAGAGTTTGGGAAAATCATCGAGAAACTTTGAGAACGTTGAAAGGTTGCTAGAGAAGCTTGAAACCACAAGAAGTTCATCGGAAATCGCAAGAAAATTAGAGAGCAAGAGTTTCTCTAAGTTTGCAAAAGTAAAAGCTTTGATTGGAAGTAAGGTGCCCTTTTATAGGGAGCCTTAGATGATTTACACCGTTGAATTCAAACCATTGATACCATCACAAATTTAGATCGTTGAAATTAAATACAAGATTTGATTAATGCCCAAGATCTAGCTATAACTCTCACGCAAGCACCAAATGCGTTGCCTCAAGCTGTCATAGCCGTTTGACATACGTCTACTTGGAATAGGCATCACATCCATACGTTTACTTGGAAATACACGATGGCCATCACATCATTTAAGATTACAAATTACACGCTTCGAATTGAAACTCCTCAGCTCCCCAAGCAGAGTCCTGTGTGGGCTATCGCCTCAATCGCAGAGTTGCAAAAGCTTTACAAAGTTTCAAGCCATCTCCCAAGCGTCATCCCCTGTGGGTCAGCCCATCGATCGTATCCATCAATTTTATAAAGCTTCAACTCTCTCCAAGTGGAGTCCCCTATAGGTCATCGCCTCGGTCGCAGAATTGTAAAAGCTTAACAAAGCTTCAAGCCATCTCCCAAGTGTCGTCCTTTGTGGATCAGCTCATCGATCACAGATGAGCTCTTCCATCAGGTTTACAAAGCTTCAACCTTTCCCAAGCAGAGTCCATTGTAGGTCATTGCCTTGTCCCAGAGTTACAAAAGCTTTACAAATCTTCAAGCCATCTCCTAAGCATCGTTCCCTGTAGGTTAGTGCATTGGTTGCAAATGAGCTCTTCCATCAGTGATACAAAGCTTCAATCCTTCCTAAGCGGAGTCCTCTATGGATCATCGCCTCGATCGCAGAGTTGTAAAAGCTTTACAAAACTTCAAGCCATTTTCCAAGCGTCATCCCCTATAGGTCAACGCATCGGTTGTAGATGAGTTCTTCCATCAATGATACAAAGCTTCAATCTTCCCTAAGTGGAGTCCCCTGTAGATCATCGCCTCGGTCGCAAAGTTGCAAAAGCTTCACAAAACTTCAAGTCATCTTCCAAGTGTCATCACCTATAAGAGCGCATCAATCGAAGATGAGCTCTTTCGTCAGCTTTACAAAGCTTAGCGATGTTCTTACGCATCGGTCTAAAAAATGAACTGCCCTTTCCAAATCAACGAACTACTAACCAGGAGGGCCCCCTATCCCATTGCTTTGATTAAAAAATGCACATCGGCCTTCAAAGTTTTTACTCATATCCCTGTATTGTACCGTTTTGTCAACACTTCGACGGATATGGCAAACACCTATATTCAAAACGACAAGCATGCACAACTGGTCAAAAAATTCTACGGATGATATAAATATTCATTTCTGAACTTAGGGGAACCACTGTTATACCCCTCACTAATCTACCTCGGCACATCTAGCATATTCCTTAGCAAGGTACCACGTGTCCTATTGAAGTGGTACCAAAGTGATTTGATGGCATTTCGAAGTAATACTAGCCTCGCCCGAACCTAACACTAACATGTTGCAAGGCACAAGCATCAACCTAAGTAATTATCGAGGCATTTTTTGTTACCGAAGTGTGAGGAATGGCGAGGCACTTTGTAATAGAGGCCTCTTCGTTGCTAGTTTCAGAGATGTATCTTGTGTCAGGATCCTCTTTTATCTTTATGGATTGATTAATGTGACATCTCAGCTTTCAAAAAAATTAATTATCCATATCCTCTAGACGTGGCTAATTGACACCTTCGAGTAGACGCCTCACACTGTCAGATGCATATACGTGTCCCACATCTAATGGTGTCCCTCGCCTATAAATACCAAAGGTCTAGCAAGAGACAGAGGTAATGAAACACACTCTAAACTACTTGGCACTCCACACAAGTATAATATTTTCTCCTACCCAGTCTGGTACAATTTCGGCACCTTTCCGATTACCATCCACTGACTTGACCATCGAAGTGTATGCGGCCGCCACCACCTCCGCTAGTTTTGACTGTGTACGTCTGACCCTTTGCTATTGTGCGTAGGGAGGAACAAGTGGAGTGACCCTCGATTGGCCACGTGGAAGGACCGATTTGCGAGGGCAACAATTTGCTTCTTAAAGAGTCATCTCAATAGATGAGTCAATGCAAGTTCATGTTGTGAAAACACATCCAATTTCAAATTTCAAACTGCAAACAAAGATGATTTTTCACTCTTTTTTGATGTGTCTTGGTCCCAATGGCATACTATTTGGGCTGTTAAATTAGGCTAACTATTATTAATTTTGATGATTTATGGTTTCATTTAATATAGATTTCACTCCGTCCAAAATGATGAAATTGGACAAAATAAGTGAATAATTGGCTAAAATGGATAAAATTCAAAGTTAAGGGGACTAAAACATGAACTTTTAAAAGTTGATTTTAGCTGCATATCGACAATTGGAGAGTGTTAGGAGTTAACAGGATGCAAAAGAAGGGTAAAGGATTGAAAAAGAACGAAAGGACCGATACACACATTATAAAAATTTAGGGACCAAATTGAAAAAAGGCCTAAAATCTCCCTACCCCTTGCGCAAGCCCCAATATTTCCAAACCCGGGGCCAATATGGCCTATGGATGCGTTCATGCCACACATTACCACACACACGTGTGGTTCAATTATGGGTTGATGGGCTAGTTTCCTTTCATGAATCCGACTTGTTTTTACTACGAAATTCTAGCCTCTATTTAAACTAATGGAGGACACCAAAGAAGAATGACACTACATTATAGCTCAACAAGGAGGTCTAGCATGAGATTACAAGGGAATAACATCAAGAATTGTAAATCCAAAGCTTGGCATCCTTTCATGGCGATGCATTTTCAATATTCTTTATGTAATTCATATCAAAATGTTCTAGACTAATTTGTCCATTATATTGGATAAAGATGAATCATTGGTTTATTTATTTTTGTTTCAAAGACAACCAGTTTAATAATTCTCGTATTTTTTTTATTAATCTTGTTGCATTATTTAATTAGCTAGCCATTAATTAGGTAATTTGTTGCTTGTTGAAATGTTAGGGGACTCACAATAGTTTAGAAAACTGCATGATTAACTTACAGATAATAATTATTAGGAATAATATGTATGTCATGTGCAATCTTCTTGGTAATCGTACGTTTGAATGTATTCTATCCATATAAATTTAGATTAAGAATAGAATCGAATAGTGTTTAGAGCAGACTAAAGTTATCTTCGAAAAGAAAGTTGAATACGATAGAATTATCGATTGTCATAAATGCATGAATAAAATAAAATTACATAGTTTAGAATTGAAAATAGATAACAATAGGTGGATTCATAAATCCTATACAATATTTCCATATAAATTTACATACTAACATTTTTACATAATAGATAAAATAATTTAGAATAATTAAATCACATAGTTTGAATATGATAAGACACTATTACACTTTGATTGAAATTTATTCCTCGTGGGACGACACACAACTTATCATATATTACTCATCAACGATCTTGTATGCTTCTAGAATCTATATGAACAAATTATTGATGCCATTTTTAAGGAATAAAGTGTTTAGTTTGAGTTTACTATTTTATATTGTATTCAAAATTCTTTTTAGTTGGGTTTGGCTATTAATCACATAACTGACCTCTCTTTTGTTTGTTTATCTTCTCAGGTGCTATCTAGCGATTTATGCAAGATTCTGAAGAAATTGAGCTCTTACCGCTGAATCCCAAAATTGAAAGAATTTTTAGAGGAAAAAAAAAAGACAACAGAGAGCCAGATAAAGAGAAAAAGAAGTGGCAAAAAATGAAAATGAAAATGAAAATGAAAATCAAATTCAATTAATACCAGAACAACTAGCATAGCTAGTTGTAACAAGAGTAGCTGCCAATGATGGTGAAGTATTATTATTGGACTTTGTTATTCCCCTTTCAGCTCCCTTGCAGCCGGCTATTATTTATCCTCCTTCTGAGCAAGCTAATTACCATCATCGACCAGATCTCATCCATCTATTCTATAATCATCAAGACATCAGGTTCTTCTAGAATGCAACTGAGAATCCACATGAGCACATTCAAGCTTTGATGATGCTTTGTGAGATCATTAGGCATGAAAGAATATCTGTCAATGCCTTTTGAAAGCGAACATCTCCTCATATTTTGAAAGATATTGTAAAAGATTGGCTACATTTTTTACCTATTAAGAGTATTGTTTCTTGGAATGGTATGGTGTGAAAATTTACAATGAAATTCTTCCCCCACCATCTCGAGTTTATAAAATCAAGAATGAGATACATACTTTCAACCAAAAGGATTATGAAAGTTATCCAGATGCATGTAAAAGATTCAACAACTATTTCAAAAAGTGTATTAATCTTGATATTCCTAATTAGACCTAAGTCTACATTTTCTGTTCAGGCTTGCATCTTGAATACTATAACATTGTCGATGCTTTAGCATGAGGATCAGTAATAAATCTACCTATATACAGCATATAAGCTATATGAAAAATAGCAGAAAATAGTCTATGCGGCCATTTGATAGAGAAACTCATAGGAAAACTGTAGGAATGTATAATATTGATGAAATAATAACTTTAACAGCCCAAATGGGGGTTATTGACAAAGAAGTGGGACAACCTCAATCGGATAGTACACTTGGTAGAAGTTTCTACACTAGTCTATTAGGGATGTGGTGCAAATCATACTATTGTAAGTTAATTCCAGGTTTTCATTCATACATATAAGTCTGAAGAGGTACAATATGTGCAAGACTTTCAAAGGCAACAAACTACCCTTACCCCAACACATATAATCCTAGTTGAAAAATAAAAAAAAAATCATCTACTCTTCTCATGGGCTAATAATCAAGGTCAAGAAAATCAGGTTTAGGATAACCCACCAAGATTTCAGCAAAATGTAGGGATGGAAATTTGACTTGTCGACTAGGATCGCTCGTGGCTTGGCTTGAAGAAAGCTCAAGCTGGTCTTATGGCTCGTCGGATCAGCTCATGTGAAAAAAGGTAGCTGTAGCTATCTTTAAATAGGCAGCTCACAACTGGCTTTAAAAAAGGAAGTTGTAGCACCATTTTGGGGCATCGAGCCGAGCCTGAGCTAGCCCGTATAACTTTGTCGGGCCGACTCATGTAAAAAAAGGTAGTTGTAGCTGTCTTTAAATAGGCAGCACACAACTGCCTTTAAAAAGTGTAGCGTGCAGTTGCATGTTAGCCTTAACATGCGGCTGAACGCTGCCTTTTTAAAGACAACACACAATTGCCTGTTAAAAGGCAGCTGTGTGCTGCCTAGCTGCCTTTAAATATGAAACACATAGATGCCTATGTGTTATAGAAAAACAAAAAAATCCAGCCGACTCGACTTAGCTCGGTAAGGCTTGAGTTGAAAGCTCGGGTAGAACCTCGATTATTTGCAAAGCTTTTACTCAACTTGACTCTGGCAAAAAAAGCTCAACTTAGTTTTACTCGTGCCGAGCCCAATCTTCAAGTTTCGACTTACAAGCTGACTTGGTTCGGCTTGTTGACATCCCAACAATAAGAGAGAAGTCATCTTTAGAGGATCTAATGGCTCAGTACTCATAGAGATTAAGACAGTACTCCAAAATCAGTAAATTTCTTTCCAAAATTTGAAAAGTCAAGTGGGATAGATAGTAGCTATGTTGTCCAATAGAATAAAAGGATACCCTGCCAAGCTACACAGAGAACCCACGGGAATAGGTGCTAGCTATTAAAGCTATGGAAGATGAACAGTTACGTACCATCAATCAAATTTGTTGAGCCTGCATGAGCTTATGTGCTGCATATCCTATTCTTTCAAAGTCTTTGAAAGCAGCTAAAGAAGAAACAGGTTTAGGCCATCATAACAAGAAGTGGAGTTCAGCATAAAAAAGAAAGAGACTGAGGATAATCAGGTACCTACCGTGGGTAAGAAACAAATGGTTTAGTCTGGAAAATTAACAAAAGTCAATCGGGAACAACTTGAAGACAGTCCACAAGTTAAGATAACCATTCCTGCAAATTCACATATACCGCTGTCTATAGAACAATAAGTTGGAAAAAGCAGTTCAAGAAGTTCTTGGACGCCTTAAGCAAATTCAAATCGATATTCCTTTCATTGAAGCAATCCTTCAAATTTTAAATTATGCAAAATTTTTGAAGCAGATGTTGACTAAGAAGAAGAAGCTGCCACAATATGAACTAATGACATTATCTAAAAATGCAGTGGAATCTTACGACCTACGCTCTCTCATAAACTAAAAAAATCCAAGGAGTTTTGCATTATTTTGCTCTATAGGAAATTCACATAGTATAAATGTTTTAATTGATTTTGGAGCAAGTATTAATCTAGTGCCATTGTATATTTACAAGAAATTAGGTATTGGGGAGCCGAGAAATAAATCAAGCATCCTTATGGAACGGTTGAGGGTATGCTTGTCGAAGCTTGAGATTTTATTTTCTAGTTGATTTCTGTCATCTCTGATGTAGAAGAAAATCAAGATATGTCTACAATCTTAGGAAGATTGATCTACAAAGTCTGGCAAGTGCACAGTATCGTAAACTATAATACAATGATAAATAAAGCATCGTTCCCATGAAAATTATGTTTGTAATCTAGTTTCAATTAATTTTTACTCTAATCGAATAACTAAATTTTTATGAATAATTTTTACTGATTAATTATTTAAACTAAATATTCTAATGAACAAATTATGATTATTTTTGTAAAACTATGTGAAATGATTACCGGGACTTTGAATCCCCCTTATTAATCAATTTTAATGCAATTCAAGACCATGACAACATGTAAGTATTCTTGTTGATCAACGTTAAATTATTTAATAATCTTTCTAGAGTAGAATTAAATATATCATCTCATGTGACCTTCATAATTTTTTATGAACGATGCTAATATTAAAACATGTATTAAAAACATTAGAATATCTATTGAAATCATGCAAAGTATAGAGATATATTTCTATCCTCAATAAGATCTCACAACATTTGTTAATAATGCTATCTATACTATTGTCTCTCTCAGTAACAGTAAAATTCTTAATTCCATCCAATTAGTGATCAAGTAACCGAAAGACATTAAATTATATAACAATTATTTAAGAATAAACACATATTAGATGTCATAATATTGAAACTATATTAAAACTTTATTATAAGGGTTTATCTATATCTTAGTAGATAGAAATCTAGCCAACTATAGCAAAATTAAAAGAAATCATATTTGATTTATAGAACATCACCTTGATTTTTGATAAATTAAGAAGAAGATGTATCATTATATCTTGAATCACTTCAATTATTTCTTGATTAATCTCTAGTTGAGACTTTTCTTTTCTGCCCAAAAAATTAAGGTTGGATCATCATTTGAATGAAATCTTGTGTTTGGCTCTTAATTCTCCAAAAAGAATGATTGAATTGCCTCTATTTTCTTGTAAAGTTTGATGAATTATATAGTATAAGAGGTATATCCACTACATGAGTTTTATGTTTTCCCTACAAAATTTATTTGTAGGGAAAGGTTTTTATTTGTGGGAAAAAATCAAAAATGATTTGTGGGGACATTTGTGGGGCATACATCAAGGAGATAGACTTTAGCCTACAAAATTTTGAAATTTGTGGGAAAATGTTTTTCCCTACGAACCCTTTGGAGACGAATACAATACGTCGGGTAAGTTTTCTCTCGACAAAATCATTTGCCTGCTAAAGCTAAGTTTGCCTACGAAACGATATCACTTTTCCCTACAAATTATGTTGTGGGCCAAAACTTGCTTTTCCCTACTAAAATTATTTTGTGTGGAAGGAATATTTGTGGGCTAAAATATATACATTTTTCCAATAATTAAAAACTTGTGACTACATGATACATATTATTTTGTAGGCTAAACCCTGTTTTTCTCTACAAATAATTTTTCATAGAAAAACATATTTGTAGGCTATTATGAAAGAATTCGTAGGGAGAAATTAAATTATTTTATATATGTTTTTATATTATAGTAATTTTTTAACCACATTCAAAATAATATAAAGATGCAAAAAAAAAAAAAACCAATAATTTAATTAAGACATGTAATGCCAATCAATGTAATATTGAATCCAAAATATTTCAAAAAAATATAAATAAAAATCATTCACTAAGTATGGTTATACCTGGACATAAAAATAATATAGCAAACATCCTCTATATCTATTATTATGCATCTAAAAAACACTACTGTTCATCCTCGTAAATTAGGTATTCAACTGATCCTCTTCAAAGTTGTTCTCTTTGTCCTCATGAATAGCATCATTTTCCTCAGTAGTATTAATCTCTGTTGACAGTAGTGTAAATGATGTTACCACAAAGCCAGGTACTTTACCACGTAACTGGTGCATAGAGTGATGCCAAGATTGCAAAATAGAATTGAATTGTTGCTTAACAACCTTCAACTTGTTTTGTATCCTTTGCTCCATTTTCACTTGAGCTGCATATTCAACCTTTTGAGCAGCACGTTCTGCTTCTAAATCCTCCATATTGCGTACATTGGAAGAAGATGTTTTAATATCTCAAAGGCGACCATCTTTCAACCCACGAATTTGATGTCTGGGCTTTGTACTTAGAACGGACATCATGATATTAAGTCCAACAGTAGGATTATCTATAGGTATTCCTTGAAAGGGATATCTTCGGGAATCTACTACTCCTTTACCTTCTCTACAAGATGTTCATACTCTTTAACAAGCATCTTATCCTACAAACACAACCCATAGGTGATATAAAATAGTCTATATAACTAAAATATGTAAGAGATATAATACAATTATACACTAGAAATATAACACATGATAAGCAATATAAAAGTTATAGCGTTGAGTCTTTTTTACGTGTTGAGCCTTAGCTGCATTATAAGTATGACATTTATTATTTCCTTCATAAGCGAACTCAAAGGTGTCGACTTTAGAAAACCTCGTACCGTCCTAATAGTTAGCAATTATGTTTCAAACACTACATTCAAATTATCAGCAAAATTATTTAATAAAGCACATATTGATAACATATACATTCACTACCTTTATCACCTCTTTCACTATGTATGAGTAAGGACATGAACTGGTACGATGACTATTTTTTTGTTCAATTGGTTCATTATATCCATTGATGATGCTTTTTGCAAAGAAAAAAAATATAGATATTACATAACAAAATTAGGAGTACAATGAATATGGAATCATGAGGCTAAAGCAAGATGAATGATTGAGTAAAGCATGAATACATACTCTGATATATGGGTGAAATATAGTAAAGTCCCTCTAACAAATAACATACTTGACCACCACATAGAATGAAGGTCATGCCAGGGGGGAATAATTTCCATTGATTATTCCAAAAACGAGGAAATTTAACTATTCCAAAATCCAGGCAATTTAACCGTTGCAAAATAATTTTGTCATATCCATTAATTCCCTCACTTTCAAAAACCAATAAATCAACTTTCCACTTCCAACCATCTAAATCCCACGACATTCCAACCACTTCAATTGGTTTCCCAAAAGATAAATTTCTACTAGAAAATACTGCATTTGGCCTAAATTCACAATGAAAGCTCTAATCAACATCCATCACAAAATAAGAAAATATTAATTAAATCCCACAACATTTCAACTGCTTCAATTAGTTTCCCAAAAGATAAACTTCTACTAGAAAATACAGCGTTTGGCCTAAATTCACAATGAAAGCTCTAATCATCATCCATCACAAAATAAGAAAATATTAATTGCAAGACAGGCTAGAAATTCAGAATTGAAAAGTATCATGCTTATTGTAACACATATGGCTACAAAACTTTTAAGAATTCAATCTGACTAGAGGGATATAAAAAATTTTGTAGTAGATGAAGGTCATGGAGTTAAGGGTCTTTCTCATATAGTTCTTCAAACATTACCTAAGTAATATATTTGTTAAACCTCCTCGAGAACAAATCTCTACCAGCACTGTACTAGCTTAGGAGTCCATTTCTGTCCCAAATGATCAAGTGGTGGTAGCTATGATATGCAATGCAGTAGAGAAAAGAAGGTTTATTTTAGTTTAACAATCCTGGGATACAAATGATAGTGTTGGATAATATGAAGAAAGCAACTCGTAAGTTATGGGACAATCTTTTCTTCTCAAGCAGAGAACACTCTGGAGTAGAAAGATTGGCTTAGCCTCTTCTATGTTTCTGATGAAGAGCCTGCTACATTTTGGTCTTCCATATGCAGGTAACAGTATGAACTTTTGCGACATCATTATCTAATACGAATATTTCATACGTGTATGTATGCAGGTTACTTATTAATAGTAGCAAAGTTGGTCTCATATGAATCAACTTTAGTTTCTATCTCCCAAAGAAAAAAATTACTTAACCAACTTTTAACCCAAAACAAGTAAAAAAGACATTAACTCCAAGCAAAATTACAAATTTCCCGGTACATGTATTTGAACCATAACCCTGAATTGCTAGATTATAAGAACCAAGTTACTAATAAGTTGAACTTCTCTCTTATCAAGATTATCATAACTAAAATCCCTACAACATAACAATACAATTCAAATCATAATATTCAGATCATAATTTTTTTCTAATTCCTTGTACTAAATCCTATATCTAATATAATTCAACTCTCTCCGAAAATTCAAAATAAAATTAATCTAATGATAAAACAAGATCTATAATTCAACATTGATATATTTCAAGAAAGACGAAAACTGACAACCAAGATTGAATCGACCGATAGTAAAACTAAACCAAATTTGTTCATCCAAGACTTCAAATTCATCTGTTTACATCAAAAAATAAATAGGATTGAAGGGCATACCTTAAAGATTGCTTGACGAAGAACACAAATTGATGAAATTAATTAGAACCTAAAGCAGGTCTACAAACCAAACTTAAGGACTTTATACCCTATAATCCGTGTTTCTACCAAGTGGAAGAAAAATAGATATTACAAAAAAAAATTACTAATGACATTAATATTCATAAAGCAATCCAAAGAAAAATACAGAAGTATGAATTATATATGAGTAAACCCAAAAATCTATAAATTACTTACCCATATTGTTTGTATTCGGTACAAATCACTAGCATTTCAAATTGTTGCTTCAAATCTCGTCTCTTCGTATTATTGAAGGTCCAGGTCATTTCATCTTTACCTTGTATACGATCGAGATTCTTCTTCAATTAAAGAAAGTGGAAAGGTTTCATCTTTTTTTTTTTTTTTTTTTTTTTT
>NC_036249.1:15351074-15411027 GCF_002742605.1 Olea europaea var. sylvestris | reverse complement strand
GGGTCTGTGATCCGGCCCCTCTTCACACAGTCCGGTTAATCGCAGGATGTGCCTCCAACTGGCCAGGGTCCAAGCGCTCCCCATCTGGTCTGACAAAGTGCCAAGCAAGCCAATCCAAGTGGAAAGGTTTCATCTTTACTTGTATATTAGATTATTCCTCAATTAAATAAAGTGGAAAGGTTTCATCTTTACTTGTATATGAGATTATTCTTCAATTAAATAAAGAGGCATGGAGGGAAGATTTTTTTGCCAAAATTTTCTGAGGGCAAAATTTTGGAGAAGTAGGAAAGACGTGGATTCTATGTATTTATGGATTTTCTTAAATTTGGATCTTGTTAACAAAAAATAATTATCTTTTCTATAAATATATATTTTTAATTATCTTTTCGCTTCAAATTATATTTTGTAGGGACTAAAAATACAAATAGTAAAAAGAAAATTTTCCCACTAATTATTAGCCTACAAACACTTTAATTACTTTTTTGGCAAAAGATTTAATTTTACCGTCAAATTTTTTTGTCAGGAAAAAAATGCAATTTTTTGTGGGTACAAGTCTTCCTACTATTGAAAATTTTGAAGCAAACCATAGCCCTATGAAACATTATTTTTGTAGGAAAAAGTGAATTCCTCCAACAAAATTTAATTTGTCTCCCAAAAATTTGTAGGGAGAGTATAAATTTTCTGTAGTGATTTAGATGTATGTGTAAGAATTTTTAATCCATCGATGTGCTTATATGTGTGAATAATTGTGTGTTAAATTAAAAGCTATCGAATTCGGTTGAGCCCAATTAAAGTGATCTAATAAGGCTTCGATTTTCGGCTTTAATGTATCCAATTAAAGTGTGGGTTTACATATGTGTAGAGACCGGGCTCAAGTCCTAATTATATGATGGGCTGAATTAGGTCAAAGGGCGTCACTATATAAATACGGTTATAGTCCCCAGATCACACGTACGTATTATTCATTCTCTACTGCATCCCATCATAGAGAGATAAATGAGACTGCATGTAGATTTGGAAGATTATACCGCAAGATTCAATTATTGCAAATAACCATGTCTGATTCAGGTACGTTTCCGTTACAGTTCTTCAATTTCTTGATGATTTAACATGAAAGATCCGGTGATTTAAAGTATTAAATTATCCTACGAGTGGAATCAGAGTCTCTTCATGTTGAATCATTGAGAATCGAATAATTTATTTGGTTCTTGAAATATTATTTTGAAATTTTCAGATTTAAAAAATTTGGATTTATTTTTGTTGAATTTGAAAACATTACGGTATTTTATTCTTGTTTATCTTTCATAATTTGGATTAAAAATAATTGAGGTTTGAGAAGAATTCAAATTATGGTTGATTCAGGTTTTGGATTTAGATTCTTTTGGGATTTGAAAAAAAAATTTAATTCTTGGCTTTTCCGGCAGCAGCCGCTGCTGGAGGAGCAACAGCTTCGCGCTGCTGTGCGAGCAGCGCATTGCAGCAGCACTGGGCGCTGCATGTGGCGCCAGTCACCCCGGCGCCACTGCTCCCTTTGGCTCCGCCCAAGAGAGGAAGAGAGAAAACTTTTTTTTTTTTTTAGGGTTTTCTTTCTCTTTCAGCAAGATTTTGGGGTGGGGGCTTTTTCTGTAAATTAGATAATTTGAGGCCCCTAATTGCAATTAGAGTTAGGGTTATAAAATTGAAGTTCCAGTCCCTAACATTTAAGTTATATTTAGATTTGGACATTTAAGTTTTGGATTTAATAATTCAGTCCCAAAGGTTTAACGCGCTGCTGTGCGAGCAGCGCATTGCAGCAGCACTGGGCGCTGCATGTGGCGCCAGTCACCCCGGCGCCACTGCTCCCTTTGGCGCCGCCCAAGAGAGGAAGAGAGAAAACTTTTTTTTTTTTTAGGGTTTTCTTTCTCTTTCAGCAAGATTTTGGGGTGGGGGCTTTTTCTGTAAATTAGATAATTTGAGGCCCCTAATTGCAATTAGGGTTAGGGTTATAAAATTGAAGTTCCAGTCCCTAACATTTAAGTTATATTTAGATTTGGACATTTAAGTTTTGGATTTAATAATTCAGTCCCAAAGGTTTAAAAATTAATTAATTCGGGCCATTAAAGTTCTAAATTTTATAATTAAAGCCCTCAAACTTTAATTATTAATTCAAATTGCTCCCCAAAGTTTATAATTAATTCAAATTGACCCCTAAAGTTTCAAATTTTCAAAGTTTGATCCCTAAAGTTTTGAATTGGTCAACTTTTGGCCCCTAAAGTTTTAAATTTGTTCTAATAGATCCTCTAAAGTTTTGAATTAATTAATTATGGTCCCTAAAGTTTCAATTTTATTAATTTCAACCCCTAAAGTTTGGAATTAATTAATTTTGCCCCCATAAAGTTTTGAATTATTAATCCTAGGGCCCCTAAAGTTTAAAGCTAAATCAAATATGCAAAATTGGTGATTCTCTTTCTCAAATTTTGGTACTAAGGACTCTTTTAAGAGATATAATGTTCGAAAGTTAGTTAATTGAAATAACATGTTGCCAAAGTAACTTCTCTTGTGGAAATTAATTAACTTAGAATATTAAAAGATGTTAGTGCATGTGTTATTCATGGGAATATTGGTCGGTCCAAAAGAATGTCAATATTTAGCCGAATACATGAGCACCTGTGGTGATAAATGTGTGATGATTATTTGGTTTAATGTGTGATCAATAAATCGGTCCAAAGAATTGTTTATTAATTGATACATGTTTTATCGTCAATGTTTGATAACTACGCCAAGAGTACCGCTTACAAGTCAAAATCTCTGTCCAAAGACTAGATATTGATGTTGTGCGCTTGGTATCTTATGATGGACCCTACCACTATTTGAGATTATTATTATTTGCATATTAAAGAAATTCATGTGAGCTATTCATAATAATCGTTCTCTAATTCAGTTTCAGGTTCTGTTGCTAATATCTCTGCTTGCATCAATTCAATTCCATTGCTAATGGCACAAACTTCAGGGCATGGCAAGAGAACGTGATGATTGTTCTCAGAGTCATGGACCTGGACCTGGACCTTGCTTTACGGGTTGATCAACCTGCTCCACTTATTGATAAGAGCACCTCTGATGACAAGAGAGAGATGTAAAAGTGGGAACGGTCGAACTGCATAAGCTTAATGGTCATGAAGCGTGCTATTCCAGAAGCATTCCGGGGCACTATGTCCGATAAAGTGACTACGGCTAAGGGTTTCCTTGAGGATCTTAAGAAGAGATTTGCCAAGAATGAAAAGGTTGAAACAAGTACACTTTTGGCAAACCTTGTCTCAATGAGGTATAAAGGGAAAGGAAACATTCGGGAGTACATTATGGAAATGTCTCACATTGCTTCAAAACTAAAGGCACTCAAGTTGGATTTATCTGAAGACTTGTTGGTGCACTTGGTTCTGATATCCCTTTCGGCACATTTCAGTCAATTCAAGGTGAGCTACAACTATCACAAGGACTCATGGTCCCTTAATGAGCTCATCTCACACTGTGTCTCGAAAGAGGAAAGATTGAAGCATGAAAAGACAGAAAGTGCTCATTTGGCTACCACCTCTAAGGACAAAAGGAACAAGAAAATGAAGATTAATAAGAAAGCTGCGGGTACAGCACCGCAAAAGAAATAGTATAAGGAATCAATTGAAGGTGGTTGTTTCTTCTATGGAGCTGCTGGTCATAAGAAGAAGAATTGCACCAATTACCACGCATGGCGTGTAAAGAAAGGTACTCTTCTTCATTTGGTTTGTTCTGAGGTTAATTTAACTTCGGTACCTAGACATACATGGTGGATAGATTCTGGTGCAACAACTCACATCAGTATGTCTATGCAGGGTTGCCTGAGTTGTCGAAAACCAAGTGATAAAGATACATCTATGCTGGCGACGGAAAGAAGGTGGAAGTAGAGGTAATAGGAAATTTTAGATTATTGTTAAAGACTGGGTTTTATTTGGATCTTGTTGAGACATTTATTGTACTGTCTTTTAGACGAAATTTGATTTCTATTTCTGTTTTGGACAAATATGGTTATAATTGTTAATTTGAAAATGAAAAATTTAGTTTGTTTCATGATTCAAAATTAGTTGGTTCTGGTTCTTTATCAGGTTACGATAATCTTTATTCAATTGATACAATTGCTTCTTATAATGAAACCTTGCATGTGAGTATTTGAGGTGTAAAGCGAAAATTAACCAGTGAGAATTCTGCCTCGTTGTGGCACAAGAGATTAGGTCACATCTCCAAAAGGAGAATTGAGAGACTTGTGTCTGACGGGATTCTCGACCCTCTTGAATTCACAAATTATGATCTATGTGTCAACTATATAAAGGGAAAACAAACCAATAAAAGGAGATTTCAAGCCAATAGGACTTTGGACGTCTTAGAATTTATACATACAGATATTTGTGGACCATTCCCTACGGGTTCTTGGAATGGTCAACAATATTTTATAACGTTCATAGATGACTTTTCAAGATATGGCTACATATATCTCATTCATGAAAAATCACAGTCAGGGGATGTGTTCAAAAACTATAAAGCTAAAGTTGAGAACCAACTCGGCAAAAGGATTAAAAGTGTCAGATCTGACCGTGGAAGTGAATACTATGGCAAATATGACGGTTTAGGTGAACAACGTCCAGGGCCATTTGCTAAATTCCTAGAAGAATGCGGTATCGTCCTACAGTACACTATGCCGGGTTCGCCCATTATGAATGGTGTTGCTGAGAGACAAAACAGAATGCTTAAAGATATGGTGATTAGTCATTCTACCTTACCAGAATCTCTCTGGGGTGAAGCATTAAAGACCGTAGCTTATATACTCAACAGAGTTCCAACTAAGGCCACTGATAAAACCCCATATGACCTTTGGACAGGCAAGAAGCCTAGTTTGAAGCATATACATATTTGGGGGTGTCTAGCTAAGGCAATGCCCTATAAGCCAAATGAAAAGAAACTGGACGCAAGGACCATATTGGATATTCTGAAATGTCCAAGGGTTACAAGTTTTATGATCCCACAACTAAGGCAATTTTCGAGATAGGAAATGCTTGGTTCTTTGAGGATATTGAGTTTGCGGCCGGGGGTGGGGGGGAGAGAAAGGGTTACAGGCTTTGCCTTTGAGGAGGAATATGTTGAAATTCCTCCAATTGCCATTGACAATGATCAGGTTTCTATCCCTGATATTGTTTAAGAAGCAACTCTGGATCAAGACAATGTCATACCTCCCTCTGAAGATCAACAAATTGTTCCAGAAGAACAAACTCTACAGCCTCAAGAACCAATGTTATTAAGAAGATCCACTAGAGAGAGGAGAAGTGCGGTTTCGAATGATTACATCATATTTCTCCAAGAACATGAAGTTGACATTGGAATGGTGGAAGATGATCCGATTAACTTTCGTCAAGCCATGGAAAGTTCTAACTCTCAAAAGTGGCTCGATGCCATGAATGAAGAGATAAAGTCCATGAAGGACAATGACGTATGGGACCTCGTTCCATTGCCTAAAGGTACGAAACCAATTGGTTGCAAATGGATATTTAAGACCAAGAGGGATTCGAAAGGTGATGCAGAGAGGTATAAGGCTCGTCTTGTCGCAAAGGGCTTTACACAGAAAGAAGGCATTGATTATAAAGAGACTTTCTCTCTGATTTCTTCGAAAGACTCTTTTAGGACTATAATGGCATTGGTAGCACATTTTGATCTTGAGCTACATCAGATGGATGTTAAGTCAACGTTTCTCAATGGTGACATTGATGAAACAATTTATATGGTACAACCAGAAAACTTTGTATCGGACGATGCAAAACAAATTGTTTATAAATTAAAGAAATCCATCTATCGACTCAAACACAAGTCTCGTCAATGGTATTACAAGTTTCATCAGGTGATCATCTCATTTGGTTTTGAGATGAATTTGGTCGATGATTGTATATACCACAACTTCAGTGGGAACAAGTATATTTTTCTGGTTTTATATGTTGATGACATATTGATTACCAGCAACGATATAGGCTTATTGCACGAAATCAAGAGATTTCTAGCAAAGAATTTTGAGATGAAAGATCTTGATGACACATCTTTTGTATTAGGAATTTAGATACACCAAGATCGTTCTCGGGGTATTCTTGGATTATCAAAAAAGAGTTATATCGAAAAGGTACTTAAAAGATATGACATGCAAGATTGTAAACCAGATGACACCCCTGTGGCTAAAAGGAGACAAGTTCAGCTTAAGTCAGTGCCCTAAAAAAGACTTAAAAATTAAAGAAATGCAGAAGATTCCTTAATCCTCAACTATAGGGAGTCTGATGTATGCTCAGGTTTGTACACGTCCGGATATAGTGTACATTGTTGGGATGCTAGGGAAATATTTAAGTAACTCGGGAATCGATCATTGGAAAGCAGCCAAATGGGTCATGCGGTATTTACAGAGAATAAAAGACTACATGCTCACATACAGGAGATCGAATCAGTTGGAGATCGTCGGTTATTCTGATTCCGATTTCGTGGGATGCTAAGATAGTAGGAGATCCACTTCAGGCTATATTTACCTGCTTGCTGGAGGTGCTATTTCCTGGAAGAGTGCTAAGCAGACACTCATAGCTACTTCCACCATGGCAGCGGAGTTTATAGCGTGTTATGAGGCATCAAATTATGGAATATGGCTGCGTAATTTTGTCACTGGGCTGTGCATTGTGGACAATATAGAAACAGCACTTAAGATATTTTGTGACAATAAATCAGCAGTACTGTATTCCAATAACAACAGGAGCTCGACAAAGTCAAAACATATAGAGATCAAGTTCCTGGCTGTTAAAGAAAGAGTTCAGAGTGGACAAATGTCAATAGAGCATATTGGAACAAACTCCATAGTTGCGGATCCCCTTACTAAAGGATTAATACCTAAGGTCTTTCATGAGCACACTGCTCATATGGGTATAATGTCTCTTGAAGATATCTAGTTTCAGTGGGAGTTTGTATATTTGCTTTTCATATTGGACACATGTACAGTTATTTTGGATACGATTTAAGGTTAAAGTTATTTTCAGTTATAAAGTTATTTGATTTATTATCTCTGAACTTGTTTAAAATGATCTCACCAAGGCATTAAGGTGGACCAGTTGGAAATAAGCATGTTACAGATCACATCACATGTAATTTCCATGCTTTACATCCATGCTTGACCTTTCTTTGTAACCAAATGTACATTAATGGATTTTGAAAAGGGCGAAATAATCTTGAGGATGAAAGACAAACAACAAAGTTTCACAATAAATACTCTACTCAAGCAACATGTCTATCTTGAGGAATGTAAAAAAATCGACCATGAGGAAAATGATGATTATGGAAGTTATCACTAAAAAAAATAAAAAAAAAATAAAAATAGAGTTGATGGATTGGTTGGAACTATTAAGACCATTGTGAAAATTTTAAAATCAAGGGCTAAAGATGAATTATGGAACAATTACTAGTACAGCCGCTGAAAACTTCCTTTACAAATCACGCTAATGACTATAAACAAGCACTTATTGGGAGATTAACCCAATTTTCTTTCCTTTTATTTGTTGTGTTTTCTAAAATATAGGATTAGAAAATGCTATTCCCCTTAATAGTTTAGGAATCTTCATCTCCATATTGCTCTATAGGTTGTAATGTAATTAAACTTATTATAAAGTGTTCCATATTAATAGATTTTTCTTTAGTCTGTAGGAACATGACAATGGAAGACACACAAACCAACACTAGACAAGAGAAATGACATAGCAATATGGACAATCTAGATCCAGCACTTTCATGCTATTCTAACCACTACTTCAAACTGATATCAAAGAAGTCTTTAGTTCTTTTCTTTGACCTTATATTTGCATAATTAATGAATATACTTTAAGAGATTAAGGGTAATGTTTGTTATGACTTTGTGAAAAATTATCAACTTTACTGTTTGTTTTTACTATTTTGTTCGCTTATTCACATGTAAAAAATGAAAATTCAAAAAATATACTCTTTTTAGTTTTATTGTTTATTTTGTGAGCTTATGTGAGTTAGATAATTTCTCCAATTATGAAGTAAATATTTAAAGACAACGTGTTAGAGTATAAATTGTGGAAAAGTTACATGTTGAATTGATTTATACTTATTCATGTAAAACCCAACATTATTATATCTAGAAGACTTATATTTTGCATCATGAAGGAATAAATTGATGAATACATTGAAAAAAGTGGAATTTAGATATAAACAAGAAAAGAAACTAATAAGTGCATTTTACACATTTATTTAAGCCATAAAACAAGAATAATTGTCGAAAATATATGAAAAATGAGTTAATTCTATGTAAATTTTGTTTTGTTGGATAACATTGATAGACAAGGTGGAATTTAGCATAAACAAGTGGAAAAAAGATTAAAATGGAAGAAAATCAAAGTTCAGGGACCAAAATGTGAATAGTCGAAAGATAACCCAAAAGAAAAAACAAAGATGTGAAAGATTTGAAATCAATTTAGCAAAGATATGAAGTATTGGAAGAAGAAGAAGTGAAAAAAGAGGTCAAGAAATGAGAAAATGGAATTCGGGAACAAATATGCAAAGAATAAAATTCTACTTGAACTATGCTATAGCATAGTTATTTTCTCCATGTGGTCGCATGGCATGATTCAGGGGGTTCCAGGATTGAAATTCACTCAACTATGCTATAGCATGAGATTGTACTATACTATAGTATAGTACATTTTCGAAGGAAAAATTCTAATTTCCTTATATGATTCCATCTTTTATGAAAACATAATTTGGGATGTCTTATTAAAGTCTTAGGATTGTCCAGAAGTAAACAAGAATGCATTACAACACATTAGAGAACATAGAAAATGGTAATGAACAAGAGAAGATGTTCCACAATATCAAGATCCAAGCAAGATTCATAATTTGGGTGATGTATACTCAATATTTCT
The DNA here is from genome assembly GCF_002742605.1 of Olea europaea var. sylvestris. NCBI lineage: Eukaryota > Viridiplantae > Streptophyta > Magnoliopsida > Lamiales > Oleaceae > Olea > Olea europaea. Next base: position 15,402,070 of record NC_036249.1, on the reverse strand, counting down.
TTTGTTGAATTAAGCTGGTATGCCAGAAAATATTTGCCCACCTGATTAACATACACTCACATGCGTGTCGGACGTGTGTGAAATAAAAAATGACAAATAATGCTTTCCCTCTCCCCAATGTGAGCGTTCTGTCTAGGAAGGTGTCAAACCTTCCTAGCAATATAGCTTAGTTCTCTTTTGTTTCTTTTTTCTACCATGCTAGGCTAGATTTCTTTATATTAGGAGAATGATGAACCCTGTAATATGAGTTTTTAATATTTAGTTTTAAATATTTGACATTAAAAATAAGTTTTGGATATTGAATGATTTATATGATTATCTTTTCTCCACAATGATTGTGCATGATAGTTGTGTGAGTTTGGTGGCCTATTTTATGCATTCGAAAGAAGGAGAAAATAAGCTCGACATGGTATAAATCACCATAGGGTCCGATAGAGAATTGAAATATAGTGCTATGTCTTATTGGAATCTTTAATTATTCATAAAAATTTATGGATTCTTGTATATTTGCATTCGACATAGAAATATAGTTGGGTCATATATGAGAATAAATTTGATATTACTCGTGAGATATTGTTGAATTAAATAGGAACATTGACTCTTCAAAATTTAGCTTGTTGTCAAAATGTAGAACTAAAGTTAAAAATGATTATTCAATGGAAATTGACGATCCTAGTGTATTTGTCATTCAATAAAACATATCAACTTTTATTTTGCATAATTCACATTAGTTAAATTTACTCATAACGACATAAGTAGCTTAGTTTAGTTATAATTTTATCACAAACAAAAACATTGTATTATTCTTGTTTCGGTTAAGGTCGTGATAGTTAAAATTGAATTAAATCAATTTGATAATACTTGAACTCATATCCATTTTATTACTTGTTAACGAATCATACACTTGCTACGATTTTGAATTGAAAAGTACTTTCGTGAACAAGTTTTTGGCGCTGTTGTCAGTGATTGAGTTTTACTTTGATTTTATTTACCTTGGCACTAACCGAACATTCTTTTATTTATTTAATTTTTCTATATTAGATATCTAAATGCTATCATTTTCTTTTTTCAGATTTTATATGTAAAGGTCGATTGACGGTGAATTGATTCCAGTCGATTCGAAAATCGAACACATCTTTCATTGTAGCCTCGCAGAAGCAAGAGAAACATAGCTAAAAGACTAAAAACAAGAAGTACAAATGGCTAACGACCAAAATAACGCAATGATTCATGAATGAAGAGGAAGCCATTAATGAGGAAGACATGTTTGTTGAGGATTTTATGACTTCAAAGATCATTCAAAGTCAATCAAGCATTTTTTTTACCTATGTTTGGGTAGCCTGATTTTCAGCTGAAGACAATGTTATACATCTATTCCAAAATGGACATTAGTTTTATGTTTGAGTTAAAAAAATCCATGTACACATGTTTCTTGATACTTGGAGAAGTGTCAACACTTTTGATATCAGGGTGTTTCAGATGATGCTATTTGACTGAGTTCGTTTCCATACACCTTGCATTATAACGCACTTGAGTGGTTGGATTCCCAACCCATTACCAGTATCAACACATAGAACGAGCTAGCCTAAATGTTCTACAAAAACCACTACAGTATATATCCTCATACCAAATCTAGAAGAGTTGGGGTTCATTGAACTATTGTAGGGTGACGTTGACATCAATGTGGTTTCATATGTGCTAAATTTTGTATGAATAGTCTAGGTCAATAATATGAAAATAGGTGAGAATTATAAGTCAGAGGTTAGTTTTTGAGAATGAGTGTTTAATGAGTGGCATTACACTAATCATTGCATAAAAAGGGAAAAGACTATTATGGTTCATGAATAAAGCTACCCTATACCAGATCCCAATGAGAACAAATATAAAAGTATCCCAAAAGGAAACTCAAAAGGGACAATGCTAATGCTTAAAACAAAAAAAAAGCACAAGAAACTTGGAAAGGCAGGCATTGAACAGAAGACACACTTCATGCATTGATTGAGTCTCAAACATTTATTTGAGAGAATTAAATTTTTGATAAGGGGTTATTAGACAAGTTCAATCTTAAAGGTTGAAGCAGTCAAATATCGGAAAGTCCTTATTTGTTGAAATGATGATTTACAATTAGTGAAATTCATCCAAGTATAAAAGGTAGAGATTAGTACTATATAAATTTAACCTTAAGATCACACCTTAAAAAAATAGTTAATAGAATGAGGAGTGTGTATCTTTCCGTGAAGAAATGAAATACTTGAACATTGAGGATAAGACTTGAATCAATATATGGGTTCATGATGTTTTATATGAATCTTCACATTCACACATTATTTTTGCATTGTATAAGTGGAAATTGATCTTAGCAATGTGGTTTTAAAGTAGTTCACAATTTTAACACATAAATTCCAATCCTGAGACAACAACAGGTTATCTAATGATGTTTGTTTAAAAATGTTATTTAAGTAAAGCTATATTGTGTTTGAGGACAAACAATTTTTCAATTTTGGTGATATTTAACAAGTGTATTTTGTACACTTATCTGGATGTTAAATTAGATTAGTTGTTATTGATTTTGATGAATTATGTTTTAACTCGATATATATTTCTTATTTATTAGGAGAAACACGATGCAAAACGATGGCATTGGACAACAGAAGCAAAAAATAGGTTGAAATAGACGAAATCTAATGTTTGGAGATTAAAATATAAACTTTTTCAAAAGTTGATTTGAGTTGCATACCGATGACCGAAGAGTGTTAGAAGTCAACAGGATGCAAAAGAAAGGCAAACGACTAAAAATATTACAAAAAGGTCCAAAATTAACATTATGAAAAGTTTGGGGACCAAATTACAAAAGCATTACAATACACAACATCTTATCATATTTGGAGTGAATATCCAGTTGAGTATTTCAGATTAAGGGTGTTTGGATATGTTGCTTATACACATCAAAGTAAAAGGTAAACTGGAAACCAAGGTTCGTTAAAGGTATTTTTTCAGGGTATGGTGAACGGGTGAAAAGGTACAAACTTAGGTTTAGAGATCACGGGTACAGGGTTACAACGAGTAAAAATGTGACTTTTAATGAAAATTAAATGCATTGCCTTGAAAAGAAAAATCAGAATGCTACTAATGAAAGTCAAGTAAAAACTATTGTTTTTGTTGATCTCACATCCTTAGATTTAAATCTTGAAAATGATGATCAGATTGAAGAGGAGCGACCTCAATAAGAGAAAACAGAATTTGAACTTGGCAGCTAAAAATATATAGGCCGAACATCCTCTAGAAGATTATCAATTAGCAAGGGATAGTGTGAGGAAAGAAATAAGACCACTGGCTAGATTTTGAGGAAACAAATTTTGCTTCCGCTTTTAATGTAAAATAAATTCCTTGAGAGGCTATAAGTGGCAAAAACACAAACTTTTGGCTTGCAATTATGAAAGATGAGATGCATTCCTTAGTTAAAATAATAATAATACTTGGACCTCGATAAATAAACCTAGAAGGCAAAAAATTATGGACTGTAAATAGATTTATAAAATAAAATAGGGTGAATTTAAAGAATGTTGTATTAGTTATAAGACTACGCTAGTTGCTAAGGACTTCACTCAAAGTGAAGAAATTGACTACAATAAAATATTTTCTCTTGTAATTATGCTTCTATAAGGATTTTACAATCTCTTGTTTCTCAATTTGATTTTGAATTGGAATAGTTAAATGTAAAAACTGCATTTCTAAATAGAAATTAAATGAAAAGATTTATATGCCTCAATCGAAAGGATTTGAACAAAAAGCAAAAAGTAACTGAGTGTCTTTCAAATAAATATGTCTAATTTGAAAAGGCACAAAGACAATGGTACAAAATATTTGATACTTGTATTAAAGGTTTTGATTTCAGTGAATATAATCTATGCTTTATTTTAAAGGTAAGAAGTTTCAAATTTTTGCCATCTTTTATTACATGTGGATGACATGTTGCTTGCTAGAAGTGATGTGTGTGAAATTAATGCTATAAAGCAAAAATTAAAACTTGAATTTGAAATGAAAGAGTTGGGAACCGCAAGAATATTGGGCATAGAAATTAAAAAAGACAAAATAGGAAACAAATTGTTATTAAAACAACAATCCTATATTTCTAAAGTTTTGCATTATTTTCTATGTGAAGCTAAAACTTTTAGTTTGCTTTTAGTCAGTCACTTAAACTATCTATTGAACAGTCTCCTAAACCTGAAGAGGGGGCAAATTAGAATGAAGAAAATTTCCTATGCAAATAGTGTAATATTTGTCATGTACATTATGGTATGTACTAGACCAAATATAGTCAAACTACTAGTCTTCTTATATAGTAAATTGATGAAGGAGGATCCGAGTCAAATGATACTAGTTTTTCAGATAGCTCGTTGATGGCGCTGAGATACCATGAGATAGCGGATAGGCACAAAGATGAAAAATAAATGCAATTTTTCCTTAATTGGAGTAATTTTGACACGTTTTTGGTAATTTGGTCATAACTTTGGCTACGGTTATCAGAATCGCTATTATGACCCCAATCTGAAAATCTCTCTTCGGCGTGCACGTCGTGGTCACGAGCTATGCTCGGTGGGAGTCAATTTCGAGCCCAAAATCCTCCGTTTTTCTTTCCAAAATTCAAATTTTAGTTATTTTTTACTATTTATGGTAATATTTCGTTTCCCTTTTTTTAGACGTTAGAGAATCCGGATTGAGCCAAATTTTTGACAACTTACTTCTTTTATTTCATATTATATTTTGGTGTGATCGTTAGGATTTTGCTATTTTTGATAATTTTTCAATAATTTTGTATTTTGTAGCTATTTAACCCTGCTTGTGGGTTAATTTTCGTCATTCTTGATTATTAATAATATTGAGCGAAGTTTTCAGAGAATTCTATCTGTTTTTGGCGTTTTCTTTCTTCTTCTTTCTTGCTAATTGTCCGTTGTAACTAGCCTATAGGATAACCGATATTGTGATCGACGTCACAAATTCATGAGTAATTTTGGTGAGTGCCACTGAAAGGCTATGAAATGATTGTTAAGATATCTCAAGGAAACATCTAATGCTAGGTTGATATTTAATAAATCTAAAGAGATAATTAATTTAAAAGATTTTATTAATTCTCACTTTGCTGGTAATAGTGACAATAGAAAATTTACATCTGCCTATGTTTTTATTATAAATGACATATGTATTAGCTAACAAAAATTGTTGCTCGTTCATCAATAGAAGCCGAATATATTATAGCTAGGATGCTATAAAGGAAAGTATTTGGCTAAAATGTCGATTAAGTGACAGTTTTGCTGATAATGATGTGTTACATCAACCAATGCATAATACATTTGAGTAGAAATCTTGTCTTTCATACAGGACAAAATACATTGATGTTAAATTTCAATTCATTAAAAAGATATGTTAGAAAACGAAATAACGAATATTGTGAACGTAGCTAGTAAGTGTAATCGAGCAGATATGGAAACTAAAATACTACCTTTACATAAATTTAGATATTGTTTCAAGTCTCTTAACTATTAATACCAGGTAATATTCTTGGACTTAATTGATTTTTGAATTCCTCAGCTAATAGATTTATTATTTGAAAGAGGTGTCAAAGAAAATGACTGACATAAGATTCACATTAACTCCATATCTCATAATCAATTGATATGCTTGACGAACAATTAACCAACATTTTAGTTTCTTGGAAAATGAACTCTTGTATCACATTATTGATAGTAGGGGATGTTTTAGCTAGATTAAGGTCCCATTATTAAAAACGACTCTTGTTTTCTAATAGAGGGTTAGTATCTCTCAGGATTAAAAGCAATATGTTATATATCTACTTGTTTTTTTTGGTTCAATAAATAAACCACTTCAATAGTTGGAGCAATCGAAATACAATTATGATACAAGAAACGGGAAAACGAAAATTCTATGGATTTTTTGTTCCCTTTTACAACATAAAATTCCTGTCCAAAAAAAGAGAAGAATATTGACATGCATGATTTCATATTCATCTCCTGACTAAGAAATTCGATATATATTAAGGATAATGGATAGCAGCATTACAGCTATGCACTGGCTAAAAACTCTTGAGACTGCTTTTCATACTGAAAATTAGCTTTCTTGGAGTCATCAGCAGACCAAATAAAGATCCCATGAAGTTTTCCCTCTCCATTCAATCTGCTACACGCGTCAAAAAATCCATTTTTCGGAGATAATCCACCACTCCCATCAGTGCCAAAACTCACCAGAATTTTTCCTCCTTTATAATTGGAGCTCTGAATATCAAAATACTGAAGAAATTGATTGACAGTTGTCCCCTTGGGATAAGCATAAAATTGGAAATTAACATAGTCTATAAGATGCCCAAATTTTTGCCAGAGAACTAGATAATGTGGCTGGACTGAATCATCTTCATATGGGGCTATTGATGTAAATGACACAATTTTGTTTTGTTTAAGGTAGAATAAAAGTCTTCCTATGCATTCAGCAAATGTGTAAGGATCAGCGTGAAAATGTTCATAGTCTATATCTATTCCGTCCAAATTATATTTTTTCACTATTTGAGTAATCGATCTAACTGCATTAGCAACCCAACTCGAAACCGATGTGGGATTGAAGTAAACAAATTGATCATTAACAGTATCACCAGCAAGACTCATGGCAACCTTAACATTTGGATTCTTGGACTTGATAGCCAAAATCTGATGAGGGTCAAGGTTATTCGTGTCCCAGTAGACGAGAAAATCTCCGTTGGTGGCAAGTGGAGAGGACGTGTTCGTGTAATCAATTGCAAAAGAAAGAATGAAATGAAAATCAACATGTGCATTGATTGGTACATCAGAAAATCTAACATTACTGTTTTCTGCACCTATGTATTCTCTAAAGAGCTTGGAAGAGTTACCTGGGATTATCCAAATATTGAAGGAGAGAAGGTGAAAAATAAGAAGAGAGATTGAGAGTTTTGATGAATCCATGATGATATTTCAACGGATTATGTCAATATTCTTAAACAAATCAGTCAAATTTATAGCACATGAAGAAGATTCCCCGCCGGATTGTTGTCGTATTATAAACTTGTTGTACGATGACTATTGTAGGTTTTCTGATTATAATTAATGTGTTTATGTTCACAAGGTTATAGTTTCTTCTTCTTGTCTTCTTACAGGTACAAACTTACGTCCAACTAAAATATTTCATTCTAGGGTTTTTTTAGCAGAATTTCATGCAGAACGCAAGAGATTTCTATTTATCTTTTGTCATTTAATCGATGTTTGGAATCAGAGATTTGAATATCAGTCTCAAATTCTCTTTGAATATATTTATAAATGTAAATTGGCCTGCCGTTATCTTCTTTTGTATTTTTATCATCAACTTTTATTTCTTGGCATTTCTGCGATCACGCCCTTTTCTTATGCATGTAGCTCTTTATGATGGTTTCAGTGAAAAAAAAAAAGAAAAAAAAAACATTTCTAAAAATAAGATCCTCACTTCAGCATGCTATGGTTGGGGTGTCATGGTGGAGGACTTTGCTATACGTACATCTTGGTGTACAAAATGTTTGATAGATAATAATAATAATAATAATAATAATAATAATAATAATAATAATAATAATAATATCACAGAAAATAGAAAAATAGTTTGACAATATCTGTCAAACTTTCTATACACCAAGGTGCATAAGAAGCAGGTCGGTCATGATATTTTGGGGGCTTTATGCCAATTTTAAATTGGCCTTATATTATGAGCCTATTTGATGGTGATTAAGCCTTTGTTTGAGTCCCTTTTTTTTCTTCATAAAAATACATTCTTTAACAGTGATTTGATACTATTTCAACTGCACATTTCTCAACAGAATACTATTACATGCAAACCCAAATTTTTTCTTTATTTTTTAATTACACATTTTACATCGTAATACTATTTCAAAATGCACTTTTTTGAGAAAAATGGCCCTCAAACAACCCCTAAAATCAAATTTTTGATAGAAGTAGATAAAATATGTGGATTTAAAGTTTTGGAACCCATAAAATATGTGGTTAAAATTAATTGTTGATTTTAATTTAGATTAAAATCTAGAGTTTAATCGATACCAAACAGGGGCTTAATATAATTATAAAGAATCTAACACAGACAACTAAGTCCCAAATTTGAAGAGAAAAGTAATAAAATGTCAAATTTCAATTAGCAATACAAATTACAAGTTTGGCAAACAGAAATACAATGCAATGGCAAAGTGGTATGCTCGTTTGTATGATTATTTTCTCACTGTAACTATTTCACATAAAATTGAATATACATTTGAGTGATTTATGTAAAAAATTGAAGAATATGACTGCAAAAGATAGTGTAAAAAATAATGAAAATGATGATCAAATACAAACATGCTTCTAATTTTATATTAATTTATAAGAAATTAATTTAAAATAAAAAGTTTCTGTATGAACAAGGATAAAGAATTATTAAATTCAAAGTACATTCAACAAATATCTAAAAATATTATTATCATGAGATTAAAATAAAATAGTATAATAACAACCTATGTATTTTGTAGTAGATGTTTTAAAGATAGGAGAGAAAAAAAGAAACCCGTAATGTTGTAACAATTGCAGCGAGATCAAACCAAATTGTATTGAATCTTAAAAATTTTAATTCAAAGGGAGATAATTTATATCTTGTTGGGTTGAAAAAATAATGGTGGGTGATTGTTGAACATGGAATTGGAAAAGACAAAGAGACATTTTGTTTGGTTAAAAAAAGAAAATGAATGTTTTGAAGATAAAGTGTCAACTTAACTATAAATACGGAAAGTAACGTTTATGATAAATAAATGTAAGTGATAAGTTTGTTGCCATATATATATTTTGAAGATTTTTGTATTTTCAGTTTTTATTAATTTCTTATGTTTGCATATGATAATTCTATTTTCAGAATTTCATAAATATAATTTTCATTTTTCTTCAACCAAGCAATTAACTTTATATAATTTGGGCCCATTACCAAACCGGGGCCTTAGGTGATCGCCTACTTCGTCTATTCTTAGGGCCGTCAGCCCGTCACTAATTAAGAAGCTAAATCCCATGGTGGATGGGGTGGAGACCGAAGAATATGACTAGGTGTGGGCATGTGAAGAAAATAAGTTGTCATTAAATAATTTTACTTCAAAAATACTTTTGAATTTTTCAAAAAAATGATACGTTTCAAAATCATAATTACATAATATAGATAGCATTATAACTTAAATTTTATTTAATTTTTTATCGTATAAAGTCATTTTTGATTTTGTATAGACAAACTCATTTAAACAAGAATATGACTAGGTGTGGGCATGTGAAGAAAATAAGTTGTCATTAAATAATTTTACTTCAAAAATACTTTTGAATTTTTCAACAAAATGATACGTTTCAAAATCATAATTACATAATATAGATAGCATTATAACTTAAATTTTATTTAATTTTTTATCGTATAAAGTCATTTTTGATTTTGTATAGACAAACTCATTTAAAAATTTGAAACTAAAGTAAAAAAAATAAAAAAAGTCTTTTAAAAAATAATAAAAAGTTGATAGACTAAAGTCAAATAAAATGTTTTCTAAAAAAGGAAAAAAATAATAATAATAAAGCAAGCCTAAGTGTGGGACGCTTACTGCTGAAGCAAAGTATGTGTTACAACTATGTATCACGAGCAAGTAAAATTCACGACTTTTTTAATAATCATCTAACATGTGAAAGTTTAAATAAACAAGGACGGATAAAATTTAAACTTTGAATATTTGTCATCTATATGACACTGTTCAACATATATAATCCTCCTCATAGCTATTGGTGGTGCTAGAAAACCTTATCTACAAAGTAATAACATAAATAAAGAGCATAGAAGTTTCCTTTGTTCGGCAAGATCTACTAAGCATTTTTTGTTCACTGGACAATAAAAAATATTATTTGGAACAAGAATCTGCAGTTTTTTCTTGGATATATAGGATATCAAAATTTACCTAAAACCCATGTATTGACTGTCTTTATCATGCAAACTGTCTTCTCCCTTGAGTTTCATCGAATTGAATCAATCAAAAGTAGATTTATTCTATTCAAATGAGTGAAACATACAAAGAAGGCCTTTAAATGAAATTAAATATATGAAAATATTTTGGTCTCTTGACTAAAGTCCAAGGATGGATAGAAACAATGAACGCCGTAAATTTAAAACAACATGAGAAGTTGAAATGAATTCTTGAGAGGCTTTGAGATGTCATCTATATTACTCGACATTAGTGATTCGATGAAAAAGACAAAGTTTTGCTATGTAAATAGGAAAATTATATCAGCACCATATTTTTTTTGTTAATTACACTATAATTTAATTAATTTGTATATTTTCTATGATATTTTCCGTGCAAATATTATTTTAGTAAGGTCAAACTATTTTATTCAACTGCGTTTGTTATTTATGGCTTATTTAAAAATATAAGGGTAAAAAAGTGATTTATTCCGTTCTAATAATTTTTTTGTTGTGATCAGGACAAGATGTGCTAAGTTATGAAAAGTTGAAATAAAAGCCATCAACAAATATCGCGATATAATGATAAGGGTTCAATTATCTATATAGACCAATGGCTAAAGTCCATGCGGCAATTTTCCTTCTAATCCTCTAAATTTTTAACTGAATCTTTTAATGGGTAATCATTAAATAGGATTTTATTGGGAAAAAATAAAATAAAAAATCACTGATAGAAACTATAATGGGCAAAAATTGCCTCACTAATCAAAGATATCAAACGAGGCCCACAATATAAGCCCAATCAACGAGAAGTCACTTTTGTCCTAAGTTGTAAACAATAGAAGACCCGAACCATGGTCCAAAACGAATGGGTAAAATCAAAACCGCCATGACTTCATCACCATAAGGTCAACCACAACCTAGAAGACAAGACTTAGGGCCTGTTTGATTCTGAATAATTTAATTTATGTATTGCTACAGTATCATTTTCAACTACACATTCACACAAAAAAATATTCTCCATTTAGTCATAATTTTTTTTCCTATTTTTAACAATATATTCTCCTAAAAATAACTATTTAAAACCTTTTTCCTGGAAAAATGGTTGTCAAATAGGCACTTAGTCTACAGATGGGATTGCCTAACTAGAGGGACACATCATCCCAAAAGCAAAGTATATTTAATGTGATCTCACCTCTTTGAACAAAACAATTAAATATTATCTTACCTCTAAATGCCTCCTTAGTAGAGTCTATTGAGAGAGATCATAATCTTCAACCACTGTGTTCTTGTGGGGTCATTGATTGACAAAATTTCTTAGTTGTATGGTATCACAGATAAGTAAGAAGGTGATGAATATGCACTATAACAAAATTAGTCTGTTGCAATGGGCAAAAAAACGTTGCCAAAGATCTTTTGTAACATTTGGATGTATATTACGATTTTATATATTCTCATAGGGTAAAAGAATACGACAATGTTCATTGCATATTGCGAAAGGTACAAATGAGTGTTGCCATTTATTTTTCTTTTTGAAATGTTCAATGAATGTTGCATTTATACTTTTTGCAATGTTCTCTTCCTGCTGTCTTCTTTACCTTTTGCAACGATTAAAATTCATTATGGTTGCGTTTTTACAACCTTTTTTGGCATATTGCCTTTGTGTCTTAATTTGCAATATATTTTTTTAATGTTTTGCCTTTGCTTATTTATTTATTTATTATTATTATTATTATTTTTTTTTTTTTGGCAACGTTATTTGTATGTTGCCTTTGCTTTTTAGTATTTTTTTTCTGGGCACGAGAAGCAAATTGCAAAGGATAAAATGGAAAGTATTATAAGACGATATTTTCTGGTAGCAAAATTTTGAGATCTATGTAGAACCACTGGCACCCTTTCCATTCTTCCTCTGGAGTTTCTTCGTGTAAAACTCCAATTCTTCGCCCTCCAAAATATATCTAGCAAAATCAATTTCATACCACATTAGGAAAAATGACTGATTATATAAAATCAGATAAAGGAGAAGAAACTGTGTAAGCATGCAGTTAACAAACTAAGTGACCAAAGAAGTATTTACCAGATTAAAGTCAGTAAAAAAAAAAAAAAACCTTCTTCTTCTTAGCAGACTCAAGCTCCTGCTTTTTTACCAATGCTCATTCATTACTCCTCTTTTGTTTCTCAAGTACACGTTCTGGAACAATCGGCCCTCCCTTCTCCATCTCTACACCAAACATAAATAAATTTATCACCTACTCAAAAAAAGGAACCCCTTTTCAGCTTCAAATAAAATTGCAATAACCAACACATCAAACAAATGAATTATGATGTTCATTTACACGAACTGATTTATACAACTTAACAATAGACAGAGTAACGAATAAAGTTCAATTTTTTTTACAACAATAAAAGTTGTTATATCTTATTTTCTTCTTATAAGCTATATGAGGCACCTGCAAAGAGTGAAGCCATCTCCAATGGAAAGATGAGCCAAACCAAAACGAGAATCAGCTGCTAAGAAAGTGTTCAAGTCTCTGATGTGCACTCTATTTGCTTTGTCCACTTTATCGTCTGATAATGCCGTTGTAACAGTCCATAATGTGCGTCACAATCTATAACTCCACCAATTTTCACTAGTTTAATCAACTCTTCATGGTAGTTCACACAGTTTTCTTTATCAGCATCCACAAATGCAAAATCGAAACACACAGTTTTCTTTATCAGCATCCACAAATGCAAAATCGAAACTCTCTTCTTATCCATAGTTTTCATCAAGAATAAGCAGAATTATTCTAGAACTTATTCTTTTACAGTGGCCCAGTTTAAAGAAACCATACTTCATATATATGTTGCTTCACTGTCGTTGAAGTTTATTAAAAATAATCTCGTTTAAAAGCTTAAATAATTAGATAGAGACTTACATTGGATAGAAATCCCTTAAGAATAGTCATGGCATCCGAATCAATGAATTGCCTTTTCAATAAATCCTGTCTCATATGCTTCTCGATTGGCATCCATTGCCATTATCTATAAAAATAAGAAAATAAATATTCGTAATTAGTAATGGTAAATAATTGAACCAAATTAATCGACTTAGATATTCGATATTGGTAAGTAAATTAATTTTGAGTAAATTATTATTATTCTTAGTACTATTACTACTACAACTACAATTTTTGAAACGTAATTAACTTTGGCATCATTTGGGAGAGCAAAATCAGTAGAGAGAATTGAGTAACCAGTAAATACTCCAGATTGTATTATCTCCTATTAGTAAAAACCTATGCTAAAACAAATAATCCAATTAATATCAACATCCATTAAAAATAAACAGCGTTAAGAATAAAATATCAAATTCACAAATTTTATAGAAACCAACCCACTGTATACAGGTCTAAAGACATGTTTGACTTACTTGACAGTATGACAAGTTAAATACTCCTTCACCATTGAGAGTCTTGTATAACAAACATGCTCTAAACCATCCTTGCATTCACTTAATACAATCCAACATATGAATTTTAACTAAAGAAAAACAAGAACATATATTCAAAGGGTTAATTTCACAAACGGTCACTGAAGTTACAAATTTGCACCGACGGTCATTCAAGTTAGAGAGCGGTTTCAATAATGGTCACTGAAGTTTGTAAACTTGCACAAATGGTCACTTTAGTTACTAAAATGATTATAATTCAAATTTAAGGACCAAAACACGTGACCATACAAAAGGAGGACCGCAAGTGCAAAATTATAACCTTAAAACACCCAAACCCTTTGGAAAGCTTCACAACCAACTTCCAGCTTGCTTGGGGCCGAAAATGGGGGGAAATTTGGGAGAAATTCTTGCCTAATCATCCAATAAATTGTACCCAATCCTAGGTGAGCTTGAAATCAAGAACCCAAATCCTCAAATTCTTCATTTTTCTGGAAAAACCGCAAAAGAAAAAAAATTCTGTAATTTTTTTGGCAAAATCGAAGAGTAGCTTACAGTAGAAATTTTTCTGGCAAATTTTTTTCTGCAACTATATAAGAAGCGAAAGAATCTTCATGCAAAGTTTGATTTGGCTTACAGTAGAAATTTTGATGCAAAAAATAAAACAAAGTGTTCAACTCTACAATGCATAACCCAATCCGCCCAACTAGCAAGGAAAATTTTGTGTCTTCAATCTCTTCTTACAATTACTACCTACTAAAATCCTTACATTGGCATCTGACTATTTCATATCTGAAAGTCATCAGATATCTTATGCTTCTCTTTTTGATTAGTCTTTTTCAACTCCTTGAGACTTTTTTAGCTTTGCCACGAGAACCCACATGTTTGCGACTTCATTCTCTAGGTAGGCTTCTCTTTGTTTAGATTCTTCAACTTTCCTCTGTAAATCAGCTTCTCTTTGATCCTTTTCAACTAGAGCAGCTTCGTATGAAAGCTCTTTTTCACAACTCAGGGCCATTTCTCTCTTCATATCTGAGGCCAACACACTTTGCTCATGTCGTTTCACATGACCATCTCTCCTGCCATTCCTGTTGGCAATAGTGTTTCGGCGCTGAGTTGGAGAATTTTTTTGCACTTCCAGCTCACCAACTAATTTTTCATTGTGTTTCATTAGTTTTGCAACTTCCTCAGACAGGGGGTACTTTTAAGTTTGACCCAATCAAATGAGCTAAATTCTATTTTGACTTTCAAAATCATGAATATTATGACATTGACCTCTTGTATGGTAAAAGACAAAGATACCCTTAAATATTTTGTACAATTACAAAACAATATATTGTTGAAAGGACTATAGTACCTTTTTAGTTAATAATTGAAAACCAAACATTTCCCCACTTATAAAAACTTCAAAACGAGCTTCCAACACAGGAAAAACTCTCATCTTTTCATCTGTTTGAACCTCAAAATCTAGAAGAACTTTGGAACGTTGAAGCCGGAAATTTTTTTCATATCAATTACTTCAAATCGGTAAGTACATTTACACATGTTTAATTTCGTTTTCGGTAAATTAGTATACGTTTAAATAGAGAAATTTTATATCGACATAGATTTTTTTTAACAGATCTTACCTATCAAAAAAAAATTAAACAAATGTATAACTTTAGAACGGTATTCTCCTGCGCAAAAACAGCCAAACTGGGTGTTTTGGCTTAACAAACAGCCAAACAGTCGGAAACAGTCTGACTGCTTGGTTGTTAAACAGCCGACTGTTCATCTGTTAAACAGCCAATTAACCGACTGCAGCTGATTTTTGTTGGCCTTTTTCTTATAATTAATAAATGAAGTTGATTAAAACCATTTCCTCATGCAGATATGATGATTCCCGTGTGTTATTTCAGTGATTTCGAATTGAATGAAATTAATCGATAGGAATGGAGATGGACGAGTGACATACGTGGTTGTATTGCAATTCCCGTAACAGAGAGTACACCATACTTAGAAATGTACCCGATTTGCAAAATAAGCTGAATGTCGATCAATCTCAATACGATATGCAATTGAGATGTCTATTCAACGGTTATGGAGATTCATCCATTCCGATGCCACCGGTATTCGTTACTAATGATGCTGAATTGAATTATCTATTAGAATTAAATAAAATGCATCGAACTCCGACTGTTCTTGGTGTGACTTTAATTACGAAGGATATTATCGAGGGTGAACGCGAAAATTCAGATAGGGCAGATAACAATGATTGAGGTTTTTGGAAGACAGTGGAGATAGTTCCTGCGGATGATGTGGGTATTCCTGAGACAGTTGCTTCTGATCGTGATGTCGATGTTACGCGCAGAATTCCGTCGACAGTTGAAGACAATGAGAATATAAACGAGTTTACAAATGAGAATTTGATTGCTTTATCCCGACAGAGACACGAGCCTGGTGGGAGCTCACAGGTTGGAACAAGTGGACCGTCCTCCAATTCTTCCCGTGTGGCTCCCGATGATGAGGACTTGCAGGTCGAGCAACTGTTTGAAACTAAGAAAGATTTGCAGGAAGCTGTGCACCGGTTGGCATTAAAATATAACTTTGAGTTCAAGGTAAAGAAATCAAACAAGTCATTGTTGATAGTTGCAATTGGCGCTTGAGAGCAACTAAGATGAACACGAATGAGTGCTTCGTAATTCGCAAGTATTCACGGGAACATACTTGCGAAATGGGAATTCTTCGAAACGATCACAGGCAAGCTCGAGCATGATTTATTGGTCGACAGATAATGCACAAGTATCAGGATCCACGGACGATCTACAGACCTTCAGACATCATTAACGACGTCCATCGAGAGTACAGAGTGGTCATGAGCTATCAGAAAGCGTGGAAGGCCAAAGAATGTGCGTTGGAGGATTTAATGGGATCAGTTGAAGAGAGCTATGCTAAATTGGCTAGGTATTGCCATAACATGGGGATAACTAATCCTGGCACGGCATTTTTTATTGAGACGGGGGGCGATAATTGTTTTAAGTATTTCTTCATGGCTCTCGGACAATGTATTCGGGGTTTTCGAAATGCAATGCGACCCGTAATTCTAGTTGATGATACGACTCTGAAAGCTAAATATCAAGGCAAATTAATTATTGCTATATGTCAAGATGCCAACATCCAAATTTACCCTATTACATTCGGCATAGTCGACAGCGAGAATGATCTGTCCATACGTTGGTTCTTTTCTAAACTAAGGGAAGTGATCGGGGAAGTCGAAGACCTTGCCTTTGTAACCGATCAAGGACAGTCTATAATAAACGTATCGCTAAAGTTTTTCCCGGGGCACATCACAGGTATTGTATGTACCATATACAAGGTAATTTGAAGACTAGGTATCGGGGCACAGGCATCGTTTTATTGTTCAGGAGAGCAGCCGAAGCTTACAGTGCTGAAGAGTGTAATAAGTTCATGCTCGAGATAGGAAGTAAATCATTACCGGCGTTGGAGTATCTGACGAAGATGGGGATCGAACATTAGGCGCGGTCATACTTTCCAGGACGTCGATACAACATGATAACGTCGAATAACGCGGAGTCTCTCAATGCATTGTTTAAGAAGGATCGAGAGTTATCAATTCTTGCAATGATTGAGAACATTCGTAACAAGCTACAACAGTGGTTTCATGACCGACGTGCGACATCACAAAGTTGCACTAGCGCATTGGCCCAAACTCAAGAGGAGAAACTGTTTAAGGCGGCAGAGATTGCGAGGAAGTTGAATGTGGAAGCACTAGATGAGTTTCGCTTCTCCATGCAATGTGCACGTAATACGGCATATATGGTGAACTTGACTGATAACACACGCACTTGTACAAGATTTCAGTTGGAGAGTTTTCCATGTGAGCATGCAGTTGCGGTGGCCATGTATCGAAGCTTTGCTGCGAGAATGTTATGCTCTTTGTATTATACGACTGAGTCTTGGAGAATAGCATATATCGAGACTATATTTCCTCTGCCGAATGAAGCCGAGTGGGAAGTTCTCGAGCACATTCTCTCATTTCATAATTTGTTACCATCAGCAGTTGAACCGCGTGGTCCTAGACGTCCAAGTACATCTAGAATACCATCTAACGAAGAGTTTTCTCGACCGCGTAGGTGTGGCCGGTGCAGAGCCGTCGGTAATTTTGTACCAGTCAAATTTCCCTAAATGACGACTAGACAGGTACGTGAAATGAATAATATTTCCTTTTACTTTACACTGTTCAATATTTGTTATTTATAAATCTTCCATATATTCATATGAAAAAAATAGTTCCATACTCGGCATACGGGTAAAATAAAAAAATAATTAAATTTCCAATTTGAATGTTATATACATTGAACACAAATTTACAATTATTTCATAATAACAAAAAATAATTAAATTTCCAATTTGAATGTTATATACATTGAACACAAATTTACAATTATTTCATAATTACAAAAATAATTAAATTTTCAATTTGAAATGTTATATACATTGAACACAAATTTACAATTATTTCATAATTACAAAAATAATTAAATTTTCAATTTGAATGTTATATATATTGAACACAAATTTACAATTATTTCATAATTACAAAAATAATTAAATTTACAATTGAAATGTTATATACATTGAATACAAATTTACAATTATTTCATAATTACAAAAATAATTAAATTTACAATTGAAATGTTACATATATATAAATGAAATTTACGGGTCAGCATTAAATTCGAACAAATCACATGCTAGCTTCTTTTTCCAGTTTTGTATCCATGACTGGTTGATTCCATCAACCTTATGTCCTATACTTAAAAATTCAACGTACTTAATGGCAAATATGCCGCAGTCGTCGCTGCAATTGAACAAGAATGAATCAGTTCTGTACTGTGTAAATAAAAACTAAATCTGAAAGATGAAAACAACAAAATTCAAACACTTACCTTACGGACTGTCGCCCTGTCGTCATGTTTCGAACGATCCGTGCTGATCATCGAGCAACTCCAACACAGCAGTAAAACTCTCAAAGCTACTGTTCCAAGTAGCTTTCCCCGACATCCGTCTCAACTCTGCATCTAAATGATACTCCATCCTGCAAAAATTCAAATGTTATAGCATTGAACAAGAGATAACAAAAGAAAGCATAATCTCATAAAATTAAGAGAACCGAATTCTAACTACCATACAATCGCAAATATTACATTTGAAAAATATATTTACAAAACACAACAAATCAAATTAAATGTATTGTCAAAAAAATTAAAGAATATAAATATTATTTAAATAAATTGAAAAAAATCAAAGATTTTCATAAAAGAACAATAAAAGGAACAAAACAAATTGTTAATTTCAAACAATATTATGTATTCAATTATTAAATTATATAAAAAAGGAAATTATAAAAATTAAATCATTAAATAAAATAATTATTATTTGGAAAATATATTTACAAACAAAAAATTTCAAATTAAATACATTTTTGAAAAATGTAAAGACTATTTATATTATTTAAATAAATTTGAAAAAATAAATTAAAGATTATTTCGTAAAAAAAAATGAACATCACAAAATTGTTAATTTTAGAATATTTCAATTATTAAATTATATAAAAGACAAATATAAAAATTAAATAAATAATTACTTTACATTTTCAAAAAATGTAAAGTCCATTTATATTATTTAAATAAAATTGAAAAAATAAATTAAAGATTATTTCATAAAAAAAAAAAAGAATCAACATTGTTAATTTTACAATATTTCAATTATTAAATTATATAAAAGACAAATATAAAAATTAAATAAATAATTACTTTACCTTTTTTTTAAAATGTAAAGACTATTCATATTATTTAAATAAATTTGAAAAAAATAAATTAAAGATAATTTCATAAAAAAAAAAAAAGAATCAACATTGTTAATTTTACAATATTTCGATTATTATATTATATTGACAATGATAAAAAATTAAATAAATAAATAACGTAATTACTATTTAATGAAATAAAAAATTTAATTAATTACAAAAATTATAAAAAAAATTTAAAATTAAATATATATAACAGTCTGGGCCGTTAACAGTCGGCCCATACTATTAACAATCGGTTTACCCGACTGTTAACGGTCGGGGGCCGGGAATCGGCTGGAAATCGCCATTCCTGACCACTGAGCTCCAAAAAATGCTAAAAATTCACATTTTTCACACTCCCAGCATGTCCACAATCTAACTACTCATGCCCATGGATCTAATTAAACCGAAATTAGTAAGGAAAATTCTATAAACTTGCACATGGACCGCATTAACTGGAGAAAAGTGATGAAAACTAACTGGTTATTTTATTTCCGGTGTAGATGATGGTCGTTGCCGGTGGTTGATCGGTCAAATTTCTGGAGTCGGTGTCGGTCGGTCGGAGATTTTCAAACAGTGTGAAGGTAAAATAGCCTTTTACTGTGAAGTTTTTTTTTTTTTTAACTTAATTTGTTTTTTTTTAATTCATTTAATGGGTCAAAGGCCAATGTCAAATTTTGCTATAGTGGAAGAGCCATTTTCGTGTATTTCCTCCTCAAACAGGGCCTTTAACTCAACAGCAGCAGATGCTAATCCCTCTGCATACCAACGCTCCTCTGCCAGTTTATTGTTGTGTAGCTCTAATTCCTCTTTCACTCACCTAGGATTGGGAGCAATTTATTAGATGACTAGGCAAGATTTTCGCCCAAATTTTCCCCATTTTCGGCCCTAAGCAAGATGGAAATTGGTTGTGAAACTTTCCAAAAGGTTTGGGTGTTTTACGATTATAATTTTGCACTTGCGGTCCTCCTTTTGTATGATCACATGTTTTGGTCCTTAAGTTTGAATTATAATAATTTTTGTAACTAAAGTGACCATTTGTGCAAGTTTACAAATTTCATTGACCATTATTGAAACCGCCCCTAACTTGAATGACCGTCGGTGCAAGTTTGTAACTTCAGTGACCGTTTTGTAATTTTGGAGTAACTCCAGTGACCGTTTGTGAAATTAACCATATATTCAAATATGACTTCCCCAAGATTTTGTAAAGGAACCCTTCTAATTCTACTACATTATATTTAGAAAGGAATTTCAATTAGAGGGTTTAATCTTAGAAGTTCGATTATCCAATGTGCGCAGTGGCAGAGCCAGCACCCTACGAAGGGGCGCGATCGCGCGTGCCGACTCCATCGGAGTCTCCAGTCAATTCAGTGGCCGCCAGGTTGGCAGCAGACGCACCTGCGCGCAACAATTCCAGACGGAGGAACTCAGTTTCAGCCGAAACTAAAAGAGGAGAAGACGACCCCTTTTTTCATTTTTTCTTTGGGCTAATCTAATTGAAATTGGGCTTATTTTTAAAATTTTTTTTTTGGCCCAAATATGGAAATTGGATCCATTCAACGGTCCATGGATAATTGGATATATTGGTTTTAATTGATATTTCTCCCAACTCCCAAACCTAAAATCAGCCCTAAAATCGCAAACCCTTAGTTAGTTGGTCCCTTCCCTTATATAGATACTAGTTACCCACTTTGACTTACCCTTCAATTTCCATTCGAAATAGTAGCACTAGATGGAGGCGGTGAGATGAGCCGGTGAACGTGCGTGTCCGCCAGTGTGCTGTGTTCGAAGTCTTAAAGTTAGGGGAGAATCTTTGTTTTCTCCGACCAGACCAGAGACAGACTCCGAGGATCGAAGTCTGAGGTGAGCCGTGAGTGGCGAGGTCGAGCACGAGCAGCCAACAGTGTGCATTGTAGGTTGCAACATTGGTGATTGATTGGTGAGATAAAATTTTTTAAGTTCAATATTTAAAGTTGAAGAGTTGAATATTTGGTTAATTGAATTGTTTTGGTTGTCTGAATTCTAATTGTCTCAACTCTGTCTCTGTTGTTTGTTGACTGTTTTTATTGTGGGTTGACTGTTGAGAAATTGAGTGTTGCTGTGTTGACGACTTGATGTATTGTGTTTGTTGATTTGTGCAATTGTGCTGGTGCAACTGAAATTTGCCGACCCTTTGTTCAATTTGTTGTATGTTGATGCCTGAAGTGACGGAGTTGAGAGTTTGTTGAGCACTTGGAATCTTGGATGACTTGAGTTGAGTGACTCTGTTGGAGATTTGGAGACTTGAAGTGTTTATTAGCTTGAGTGTTGTACATGTTATTACTTATTACTTATTAATTATTAGTGATAGTGAATCAATGTTTAATTCATATCTTCGTAGCAAAGGAAACTAGGATTTAGGAATTATTACTAAGAATTGTGATTTTTTAATCAATTCTAATTGAAAAGGTTTGTGTTGATAGACATATTTCAGTTCCCAATATGGAAGATATTGTAGTATTGAAAGGTCGGCCTAGGCGTGCAGCTCAACAAGTGACTTATTATCATCGCTTTTATGTTGATTTGTTTTGTCATGTTATAGACTCAATCTTACAAGAATTAAATGATCGTTTTTCAGAAACAACTACTGAGCTCTTTGATTGCATTTCGTGTTTAAGTCCAAGAAATTCATTTGTAGCTTTTGATCAGGCTAAATTGGTACGTCTTGCCCAATTCTATCATTTGGACTTCAATAGTGACGAACTTTTATTGCTTAGACCTGAACTTGACAAGTTAGTTATGCTTATGAGAATGGACAAAGCTTTCTTTAATCTCAAAAGCATATCTTGTGTAGCTCAGAAGTTGGTTGAAACTAGAAGTAGTTGTTATTTTCCATTGGTTTATAGGCTAATCACCTTGGTTTTGATATTACTTGTCGCACATGCAAGTGTTGAAAGGGTATTCTCCACTGTGAATTTAATCAAGAGTGACTTGCGCACCAAAATGGGAGATGACTCGTTGAATGACCATTTGGTGGTTAATGTGGAGAAAGATCTTTTAAAAAAAGTTAAAAATGAGGCAATATTGCAACGTTTTCAAAATATGAGACCCCGTAGAATTCAGTTGTCTAAGTTTACAGTTACAGAGTAAGATTGTATCGTATATTTTATTATTATTTTGAGTTGTATTGAACTATATTTTCATATGTATATAATGTTTTCATATACATCGAACAATTTTTAATATTATTTAATCAAATTTTAGCACGATCGTTGATTATCGGTGGTCAACGATCAATGGTCAAAGTCAAAGTCAACCGCCCTAGCTGAACGTAGAACCTCGATCCACCCCGGAATGTGCGCACAATCTTGCCAGGTTCACCACAACAGGAAATATTTTCCATGCCATTAAGGCAGTCTATGCTAATGTACACTACAAACATTAGTAGCAATTTCAACAGATATCTAAAACACACATGTTGAAGTTTGAAAATATTGCTCAGCTAGAGAATTGGCACAGTCAGCAGGAAGCAAGCCAGCTAAGTTCAGTGACATGGTAGCAACGGAAGAGTATAGAAGAAAGGTTAACACTTTGTTATTGTACAGCTTGAATTTTCTGTTTTGTAACTACATTCTTTGTATAGAATTAGTTAGATATATATTCCTTTACAGGTATATAGAGCTCAAATTTGTACATTGAATGTGTAGATTGAATGAATACAATTCTTACATTTTCACAATTTCTCTACATTAGAATTTTATTCTTCAAAATCTGATAAGGTATCAAAACTATAAATGGAAGAATCCAATATAGGGAATACAAATCCCTCTCCAAACACCAACCTCAATCCAAATCACAGCCAAAACATACAGCAGCCTGGTGGAAGCAACTCAGGAGTTTTTCCTCATGACCCAACTCAACCCAGCAGTCCTTACTATATCGGCAGCAATGATGGAAGTGCTGTCATGCTTATTACCCACATTTTGGTTGCCAGCTACTATTACTCCTGGGCTCGTTCAATAAGAAGGGCATTAATGATAAAAAGAGAGCTCAGGTTCATAGATGGCAACCTTTTTGAGGTAAAAGATCCATTAACAGAGTATTGGCTAAGGCATAAAGAAGTTGTTAAACATGGATGCAAAATGCTATAGTAGTAAATATCTAGAACAGTACTCTTTACGCTGAGACAACTCATTTTCTTTGGCTTGACCTTGAGCAATGTTTCTCTCAGCAAAATTTCCTCACACATTTTTGAAGTCAAGAAGGATATCACAGTCTTGATGCATAATCAAGACCCTGTAAGTGTTTACTTCTCTAAACTCACAATCATTTTGGATGAATTGCCAAACTACAAAAGTATTCCTAACTATGCAAGTGGAGGCTTAAAGATTGTAGTTCAAAACTAGCTAAGGAATTGGGTTATGAAATTTTTAATGGGATTCAATGAGTGCTAAAAGATAATCAAGGCCCAAATTTCGTTGATTAAGCCATTTCCTAGCCTGAATGAAGTCTAATCCCTAATTCAACAAGAAAAGAAGAGACGGAAATATTCAACCCAAGTACCATAAGTTCTGACTCCATGCCTCTTCTCAGTAAAAGAAACTTTAGAGAAGAAGGCAAGCCAAATCTTTCATCACAGAAAAATGATAGATATTACTGCACTTAATTCCAGACCATTCTCTTGAATGTTGCTTTAAGACAAACCCAAGTAGACTAGTTTGCTCTTATTGTCAAATGCAAGGACGTGATGCAGAAAAATGCTTTAAACTCCATGGATTTCCACCAGGGCATAAGTTTAATGATTATGGAAAATCTGTTGCTACCATGGTTTCTACAAGCATGACTCTTACTGGAGAGGTAGTAAAGGACAATGGCAGAGTATCTCTAAATCACGAGCAGTACTCTCAGCTGATGGTACTCCCCAAGCAACAAACTCTCAACCTTTCACTTCTTTGGTAAGCAACGTTCGGCCTTTGTTACTCCTTTTTCAACTTATGAAAGGATCCATAAAATGTCCGGTATACCATCATGCCAAAATTCTTTCCATCACAAGCAAGAAAATATTTTTGATACTCCATGGATCCTTGATAGAGGAGCAACATATCACATGAACTTCTTTACTTATTTTTTACATCTAATCAAGCTAGTGTATCTTATTTTGTTACTTTACCAAATGGAGAAAATGTTCTTGTCTCACATGTAGGAACCGTCAAATTTTCAAAATCTCTCACTCTCCATGATGTTCTTTAAATTCTTAGCCTTACCTCCAATATAATTTCTACAAAGAAACTTGTTTAATCACTAATCTGTTTGTAAGTGTTATGCCTTAGGTCTAATCAACTTTGAACATAGGCACTTTTAATATATAGTTGATGCAATTTTATAGAAGATTAATTATTTAATTAATATTCAATTAGATTAAATAATAAAGTCCGTAGATTCAAAATCTTGGTAATTTTTTTAATCACAAGGAGTTGTGATTGTGATATAAAAATTACATATTGATTGAATCTTAAAGCATTCATGGTCGTAAATAATAATGAGATACGAATGTCGTTGCTATGGACAGACCATTACGTGTGACATTTCTTACTTGTGAAGTAAGTAGCTAATCTCACAAGCTAAAGTGTGGTAACACTTGAATGAATACGTGGATATTTTGTTATAAAATAAAATATTGGAGACCCACTGGGAAGTTCTACATGGATAACTATTTGAGTGTCAGTGGTTAATCTCTAATGTTCGGTAGTGAAATTGGTCCTTTGACTTGAGGTCATTATAGTGCCTTATATGAGGGCGGTCATACTTTGGTGATGTTGGATGTTGCTCTGCCAAGGGATGATGTTGGATATTGCTCTGCCAAGGGCCGCTAATACGACATTGTTTGAGTATGTCAAGAATCATATGAAGGTTGCTAATGATCAATAGAGGATTCATCACTCTTAGATAGTAAGAGATTATGATTTACATTTCATTTAGTTAAGTTGATGAAATTTAAGCATAAAGCTCTTGAAAGGTTCAATGGATTCAAGCTAGAAGTAGAGAAACAAATATGTAAAGATATCCTCATACTAAGATCCGATCAAGATAAGATATCTTAAAGATGAAATTTTATATTATCTAAAAGAGAATGAGATTATCTTGCAGTGGACTCCTTTACATATGTTGCAACATAATGGTGTATCTAAAAATAGAAATTGTGAACTATTAGATATAGTGTGATAAATAACAAGTCATGCAAACCTTCCAAAATTGTTTTGGGCTCATGCACTGATTGAAATGTGCTGCACACTAAGTCATGTCCCATCTAAATCAGTCGACAGAACTCCGTACGAGTTATGGAAAAGGAAAAGCCCAACTTATTTCATGTAAAAGTTTAGGTTGTGACATTTATGAGAAGCGCGCTAAATCGGATAAGTTTGAGACTATATTTGATAAATACATATTTGTGGGATATCTAAAATAGATATTTGGATATCAATTCTATAACCCATTGAGAAGAAAGTTTTTGTCCCACGATATATCGTTTTCTTAGAGAAAATGTTTACTCTAGGAGATAACAGTGGGAGCAAAATAAAAATTAAAAGAGTTCAAGAGTCCATAGATATTGTTGACCAGGTAGATGAATCTGAGTTTGATCATATACCTGATGAGGGACACACTTTTGATCAGAAAGTAGAGACTCTTGAGAACATGACGGCTACATTTAAAACTAGTAAGATCATTCGACCTTCGAAAATGTGCGAATTCACGGTTACTAATCAAGTATTATTAATCGAGATGATGGACCTACTAATTACGTAGAAGAAGAGTCAAGTGTTGACTCAAATAGCTGGCATGAGGTCATGAAATCCAAAATGAATTCAATGTATGAAAACAAGGTTTGGACCTTGGTCGATCTTCTTGATGGGATAAAACTCATATGTTGTAAATCCTTTACAAGGAAGAGGTCGATATGGATGGGAATATCTATACATACAAAACAAGGCTAGTAGCAAAAGGTTACAAATAAAGACAAGTGTTGACCTTAATAAAGCCTTTTACCTGTAGCCATGCTGAACTCCATTCGGATTTTGGTTGCAGTAGTTACATATCGTGACTATGAGTTAAAGCAAGCCTCTTGGAGCTGAAACATTCAATTTGATGGAAAAATTAAAAGGTTTGATTTTATCAAAAATGAAGATAAACCGTATGTTTACAAGAAGATGGTGGAAGCATTGTAGCATTCCTTATATTATATATATAAGACATAATATTAATAGGAAATGACATCCATACTTCTCAGCGTTGAAATAATGGTTCTTAAAGGATTTCTTCATGAACGATATGAGAGAAGTAACTTGATTCATGAAGATAGATCTAGAAGATTGCTTAAGTAATCCCAATCTACACAGATAAAATCTTGAGAAGATTCTATATAAAGAAATTGGCTTATTCTTAAGCGGTGTGTTGAAAATGATCGAAACATGAAATAACCATTGATTCAAGAGCAAAAACCTAACACACGATTGCTTTAGAAGCAGCAAATAGTTGCAGTGTGGATCAAGATGTTTATTAATGCACTCAAAGTAGTTCTTGATATTGTTGATCACATGTCATTGTATTGTGATAACAATAGAGTCATCGCACATGTAAGGGAATTAAAGTCTCATCAATGATCCGAACATGTGTTAAAGTGGTATAATCTCATCAGAGAGATAACACATAGAAATGAAGTAAAGAAAGGAACGAATTTCCACAATTGATAATATTGTAGATCCACTAACAAATTGTTTTCGCAGTATAAATATGATCGTCATGCATGCTCTTATGGTATTAGATACATAAATGATTGGATCTAGTGCAAATGGGAGTTTGTAAGCGTTATGCCCTAGGTCCAATCAAATTTGAACATAAACACTTCTAATATATAGTTGGTGCAATTTTAGGAAAATTTTATTATTTAATTAATATTCAATTGAATTAAATAATAAAGTCCGTAGACTCAAATCTTTGTAATTTATTAATCATAAAGAGTTGTGATTGTGATACAAATTAGATATAATTGAATCTTCAATCATCTGTAATTGTAAGTAATAACGAGATATGAATATCATTGTTACGAATAGACCATCACGTATGACATTTCTTACTTGTGAAGTAAGTAGCTGATCTCACAAGTTAAAGTGTGGTGACACTTGAATGAACATGTGGATGTTTTGTTATAGAACAAAACATTGGAGACCCGCTGGGAGATTTTACATGGATAACTATATGAATGTCAGTGGTTAATCTTTAACGTCGGTAATAGAATTGGTCTTTTGAATTGAGATCATCATAGTGCCTTATATGAGGACGGTCATACTTTGGTGATGTTGGATGTTGCTCTACCAAGGACCGTTAAGTATGTCAAGAATCATATGAAGGTTGTGAATGATCAATAGAGGATTCGTCACTCTTAGATAGTAAGAGATTATGATCTACATTTCATTCAATTAAGTTGATAACGAAATCTTTGGCCAAAGTATACTCATAAGTTGAAAATAAGTTTTTGACTTATATTGACTTAATAATGGAATGAAATATATGATCGATAATCGAGATTGACACACTTCCATAACTCGTAATTGATCGGATCATACTGATGAAGGGATTATAGTTTCACGGTAAACAAATAAGTTTGATTTTGTCATACCACATGACATTTTTCGTCACATGTATTACCCTAATACATTACTAGATGTCAATTTGGGATGACAAGTGTGAGTTGGTCTTAAATAAAAAGGAATGTTTTAATTTATCGATTTTGATTAGATCAAAATAATAATTCACGTCGTTAGGTATCGTGATTGGGAACCTAATAGGTCACACACAAAAGGAGAACTAGAATATTGTATTTTACCAATTAATTAATTTAACAAGCGTCGGATTATTTAATTAATTTGGTCGCTTATTTATAGGCCCGAATTAATTAATTAGATGAATTGATTCATGGGCTGAATTTAATTAAATGGGTTAATTAAATACTAGACCGGGTCAGGCCAAGCTCGTTCGGATTTATATAAATGAATGACTAGGGCTTTCAATTTGTATAGAATTTTATTCTTACTAGCACAAGAGGACAAAAACCCTAGTTCCTAAAAACTTGTTCTCTGTGTGGAATTTCATTGAAGGCTGGACAATTGAAATCTGTTTTTATTTTCTGCTGCGCATGATTGAGTAGATTCCCAACACTATTGCCTTGTTTTCTTTTTCTAACTATAGGTATATTCAGGACCTTTTGACTTGGAGAATGAATGGAATGGGTAAGGTGGAAGATATAGTTACCATATGCTGTGAAAGTCGAGTTTCTCCTTAAGCTCTGTTAGAAGTTCTTAAACAATGCAAGTTTTCATTTCCCTTATCTGCATCAACTACCAATAGGCATCAAGAATTTGATATATAGCATTGCAGATTAGGCCATTCCTCATACTCTAATTTCAATCTTGATAGCAAAGTCCATATACCCATTTCTTCTAGTATTAATTCTTGCACCAATTCTCCCTTGACAAAGAAACACAAAAGTCACCCTTTAATGTAAGTCAACACAAAACAGAAAAAATGTTTTGAATTAATCCATTGTGACATTTGGGATCCTTGTAATGAAATCAATAGAGATGGTTCTAAATATTTTTTATTGATTGTTGATGATTTGAGTAGATGCACATGGATTTTTATATGCTGAGATTAAAATCTGATGCAGCCACTACTTCGCAAGATTTTTATGCCTTGATGGATATGCAACTTGAAATCAAAATTAAAACCATTCGATTAGACAATGGTGGTGAATTTAATATGATAGATTTTTATCTAAGAAAAGGCATAGTGCACCAACGAACATGTGTAGAAATCCTAGAGCAAAATGTTGTGGTAGAAAGATAACATCAGCGTATTTTGAATGTGGCAAGAGCTTTGAAGTTTCAAAATGGACTCCCTATAAAGTATGGAATGATTTTTTACTCACCTATATCTCATCCCATCTTAGACCATAAAAGTCCCTTTGAAATACTATTTAAAACCAACTTAAACCCACCTAAAAAGTTTTCGGATGCCTAGCCTTTACCACTACCCTTGCCAATGGTACACACAAGTTTGACCTTAGATCTAGAAAGTGCATCTTCATTGATCATCTCTTCAGCATCAAGGGATACAAATTGTTGTATTTAGAGACAATAAAAGTTTTCATTTCAATGAATGTTATCTTTTATGAAAATATTTTCCTTTTCAAAGACCTTAATTCCAACAGCAACTTCTCTCCGTTTAAATCTTAATCATCTTAGTTTCACACAAAATCTTATTATCTCAAATGACATCTCCTCATCTAATTATGCCAACCATACTGAACATGTAGATTCTTATCAAATAGACTCACAGCTACCAAATATTTCGAATACCTTGGCTCATATAGAATCATCCAACTTATATATAGGCACTAATCATGATATATGACAACCTCCCATTGATATTTTGGAACCAAATCATTGTATTATCACACATTTAAAAAAATTAAGTAGTAATTTTATAATTTGACTTACAACTATTCACTTTTAATGGCCGAATATGTGTAAAAATTATACCTATCAATCACCATCAACTTTGTCTAGACGGTTAGAGTTTAAGATGTGTTTAAACCCAATTGGACTCTTATATCTTTCAATCGGTCTAACTGTGGGAGGATTTTTGATTGGCATCACACCAATGTCACTTAAGATTCTTTATCTGTTCTTTAATTTGTTCAACTTTTTTGGTAGCCTAAGTGTTCTATTCTTCTTATTTATTGAATCTACCATCCACAACTTTCGCACCCACCGTGGGCCCTAGAAATTATTGTAAAGAATGGAGCTCTTGTTCTATTGCCTTCATATTCTTCAATCCCTACTATCACCATGTTTGGAACCTTTAAAATCTACAGCATAGATGGCTCTGTCAATTATGCTCTGATGAGGAGACCATCAAGAAACAAAGTAAATGATCCGCCAAGAGGCATAATTGATAATATAACAAGGAGAATATGCTATGCATCAATCACGAATCATCCAATCTCAGTTCTTCCCACGTCTATTGTTCTACCTGGAGCAATTTTTCGATTTGAAGTAGGAAAGAACAAAACGGCTAGAAAACTCACAGAGGAGATTGCAGCGATGCATGTGAAAAATCAAGGACTTTAGAAAAATAGAAGGTAGACTCATTAGTGATTGACTCGTCGATAGCGTGCCACTTACAGTTTTAAATTTCGATTAGGTTAACGCCTTTAATTAACTAAAATGATTTTGGGATTGTATGTTCAAATGTTTGATTCTAAACACAACAGAATACAGGGTCGAAAGAGGCAAAAACACAACCTATCGACCAATCAGGAACTAGAATTTACATGAAAGCTGGTTGAATTTGAAGTCGTTGTTTATCTTATAATTGGAGTACCAACACCTATTAAGAAGATGCAGCTAGTTACATCGTAGAGTTTCTTCCATCGATAGTAGCTTTGTTAGAAATGGACAAAAACTTTTGCTTCCCTAACATGAAGCCTTATTGTGGGATGTTCAGAATGAACATATAGCCCTATACAAGCAAAAAAATTATTGTTGCGGCTCCATGAGATCTCCACGAGGATACATATGTAAGAGGATTGACTCTAGTTTGGCGAGGAAAGCCCCAGAGTGTTATACAAATATTCCAAATAATTCTCTCAATGAACAGATATTTTTTTGTGCAATTCGCTAGCAGCAGGAAGTTAGAAAAATGGTCTGACAATCTTTACCATGTGATATACAAAAATGAATCCTTATGTAAATTTGTAAGATGGTTCAAGTTCAAGAAGATCTTGATCCCCAACTACGATCAGCAAACTGCATATCAACCTTGCAAAAATGACTCCTCTCTAATACCAACCTTTATAAGGAACTTACCAAATATCTGTGTAGCACAATGGAAGATGTTCTTACCAAGGAATGGGCTTAGATTAAATGGAAGAAATATGGTGCCATTAGTGATTTCAATGACTTTATCATTTTCAAGATAACAAATCCTTTCAGAATTAAATGACAAGAAAGGGCCTACAAATAATATTTGTGCATTACTACATCACCGTTCAGTATTTTCTAATCTTCTTTTGATTAACACTTAATTTTACTCTATTACTTACTATTCTCTATTTACTGTCGAAGAGCCAATGCTAAAAATGCCATCAGTGACCCTAACATTTTATCTACTCTCAGAAGATTCAATAGGTGAACTAAACTCAGCAAGTGGATCTCTTGCCAAGTCTCGAATGTCATTAACAAAGTTCAAGGTTACCTCGCCAACCAAGTTTCGAGAATCATTCCACTTCGGGAGATAAAGAGCCAACATAGCTGCCCTTAGACAGTCTGGAATAACACCATTGCTATCAAACTCTTTGAAATAACATGATTTTTGATAGACCTTCAGGGCCATATGATTGCCATTGGATCCTTTGAATAATTCGGTTGCCGTCAAGCTGTTCATAAGAAGATGACTATACATTTGCGATAAGACCATTTAGACACATTGTTACGATTGAGCTATTCGGAAGGATATAGGCCCTTGGTTGCCATTAGGCTAGTCCAAAAAAATTGAGAACTTGGTTGTTTTCAGACTATCAAGACGTTAGCTTTTAAGCTATTCAATAAATGGCATTGTATATCATGCTTGCTTAGCTAAGAGCGGTCTAATTATTGTACATTAACACAAATGAAACCATTTTAAAAATATTCATTTTATACTTGTAGAAGTTTTACACTTAAAAAAGTTCATTTTTTCACAAGAAAATTTTGGAATTGTTGTGTTAAGTTCAATTTCTCATTTATATAGTCTATTCTTGTAATTTGGTTAAGCTTTAATTATTGTCTCCGTCATTGTTTGGCTCCCTAGTCAGTCATAGTCTTCTCTTCGGATGATTGATCTAGAACATTAGACATGCAAAGCAACTTGTACAACTCAATAATATGGTCTTCACTACCAAATCTATTTCAAATCACCCATTTCTAAGAACATCCAACCAGGCCAGACTTGTGTTTTACGGGGCTAACTTCGGATTTTGAGCCCATAAGTCATAGCAATAATTTTTTTTTTCATTTGTAAGAGATTTAAGGAACTAAATCTGTTAACTTAAAATAAAAAAATAAAACAACGAAAATGAAATATTTAAAATATGTATATTATAATCAAATGACAATGTGAAAATGTTCTAAAAGATCACTTAAATACAACTTGTCTTACAATTTTCGAGGCAAAAATATCAATTATTTTGGTATAGTCGAGTTGTTCAACTATTTTTTTTCAATTGATAACATGGCTAAACCATTCAATCTTTGTTGTGCATAACTGATCAAATATAAGTCTTAATTAATTTCAACTTAGAAAAACTTCTTTCTAGTGATACAATTGTAACCCGGATGGAGAGCAAAATCTTGTAAGCAATGCAAGCATTCAGAAAACAACAATTCATTTTCTTCAAGTAATGTAGCACATCAATTGCTCTTTTTGTTTCTCTAGTTAAATAGCACCTCAAGACTATCAACTCTAAACACAAGTCATCACCTATAATGTCTGAATGTCAATTATGTTTTAATTACTGCTCAAGATTTCAACAAGTTATCAACTTGCATACTCTTTAACTTATCAAAATTAAACAAAAATCCAAATATCTCTTCATAATGTGTTAATTTTTCAAAAACGAGTTTGAAGTGATGATCAAGCTTGATCAATTATAAAGAGAAAATACTTAATTCTAAGAGATTTTTCAACCGAGTGTGTTACCTCTTCACTACTACTTTCATCAAATTGCTTCTTTCTTCGAATGCTACGTCTCTCTTGAAATATAGGTTTAAGTCTCATTTCACTTGCCATCTGTTTAGTTTCATCCATGGCACTAGCAAACCCAAATTCTCCATATTTTCGGCTTGAAAAAATTTACTTACAGTATTGATTGCATGCAACAACTTATACCAAATTACTATGCCAAGCAAAAACTTAAAATTTTCAAGTTCATATGTTGTTAAGGACACAGCTTCACTTTTGTTTTATGATCTTCAAAAATGTTTGCCAAGTCAAGTAAAGCATCTCTTA
The DNA here is from genome assembly GCF_002742605.1 of Olea europaea var. sylvestris. Classification (NCBI taxonomy): domain Eukaryota; kingdom Viridiplantae; phylum Streptophyta; class Magnoliopsida; order Lamiales; family Oleaceae; genus Olea; species Olea europaea. The sequence goes on along the minus strand of NC_036249.1, from coordinate 15,368,693 downwards.
TTTGTACAGATTGTTCTTTTATAAGCTTCACACTTTCCACATGACTTTCACAGGATGTTTGTGACAATGGTATAAGTGTTAGACCTGAACCTCATCTTTAAAAAATTTCTATTGTTTGGGAGAAGAAGAGAACAATGCGTAGATTTGCATATGGAGTACAATCAAGTATGACGGAAAAATATTTTGCATGTTTGACTTTTTTTGACAATTGCACTTCTCACTTTGCTTGCCAACATTTGTATCAATTCATTTTGAATATTAGAACCCAGATATGTTTACTAAATCTCACGTGCTTGAGCACGTTGAATGTGTTCTTCCATTATTGGATCAAACTCAAAAACCATATATACCATTTGCAAAAAAGTCCATTGTTCACAACATGAAGTTGCTCACAATCTCTGCGAAATGCCAAATTATTTTTAGCGAGTCTTTTCATGATATTAATTATTCTCGTTAACATTTGTTTCCAATGCTCTCTTTCTTTGTTGATGGACAATTGTATACTTTCATCAATTGTATGTTTTGTTTGAAGTCTATTTTATAGTTCCATTCAACTAATCATGCAACCTATATGCTTCTTAGACACTTCATAGTTTGTAAGACGCCAATGCGCATTATGCCAATCATTGTATCTGTCATTACCCAATTGACCAATATTTTTTTTATGATTTTTTCTATCTTGAATAACTTGCAGCAAAAACAAAAAATCTTATCCAAATAAATTGAATACACTAGCTATCTTTTATCAGTTGTTTGCCCATTTGCCATTAATTGCTTATATTGTGATGAATCAAAATGTCTACCTTGACTATCTCTAGGAAACAAGATGTCATCAACACTTTTTGCACCCATTTCAACTAAAAAATTCCTTATCTTTTGATTAATGTGAATTTCCTTCCAATTTTCAGGATCTTTAAAATGCAAAGAAAAACAATATTCTTGATTTAAAATATTCATGTTGACCATCATTTTCATCGTTCTGTTTTGACTCATCCATATTGGGAAGTTCAATCATTTCATTGTTCTCTTTCCGTTTATCCCCATGATCATTATCATTCCGATTCAGTTGTTCCCCAATCGTTAAATTTGCCGGTGTTTCTTCATTTTCGTTTCTTTTCTTACCATTAAAGTACTTATCCATATCTCTAGCTTGGCTTCGAATTAATGCCTCCACTCTTTCCCACTTCTTCCTTTTTTGAGCTCCCGGCACATATTTAGGAACCATGGTATTTGACTCAAGTCACTCAACAGCTAGCACTTACCGAAATTTGAGAATAAAAGAGGCTCAAATTATTTTAAGAACTAAGATCAAAATTGTTGACCTAATCACAATTCACAACTTATAATAAAAGTACTCAACTTAATTCAGAATATACAGAACAAATTCATACATAAGATGGGCTGTTTTTTTAATTAAATCCAATATTGACGTTTCTTCGTTTGATCCAATAACACCTTATTTTACAAGTCTTATTTTTATTTTGATTACCTAATAAGAAACTATTAAACAAAAATTTATTCAAATAAAATAGAAAGCTCGAAAATAATATATCGAGCACGTCTAGTTCAGTTTTAAAGGACCTTTTTAGATGTTTATTTGGGCACGATCGCCTCCGTATTCTTAACCATAATCTTCAACGATACTTCAATCTTCATAATTGCTCACCAATTATGCCATACACTTCAAACATCAAAGTTCAAGACTTAAAGTCTTCGAGTTCAAGAATCAAGATGCAACAAATTCTTAACCCAAAACTGATCAAAAGACTTCCAAGTCCTACAGATCAAATGTAAAATTCTCAGTAAAACACGAACCAATGAGTTGATCATCCATGAAGGCGAAACCCCTTAATCAAGCATGGCACTATTCGATGTGTTTAAAGGCTAATCATTAGAGTGGAAACTATCTACACATGACACGATCTTAACAGCATTACCTCTACGTGGCTCTGTATGACTTAGCCTTCAAGAAGGTCAAGGTCCATTTTATCATTGGCTCTACACACCTCAATGTAAAATAACTCTAAAGGAGACATAAACCTATTGGTTTCAGTTCATGAACAATCCTAACATAACAAAGAGAGTAGGACATGGCCACCAACTTACCGTCAATTAACTTGAAATTAGAAGCATGCGTAGATAAATTTCTTGGTCTAAAATGTCCTACATTGATTGATTCGAACAATGAACAAAGAAAATATTGTTAACATTGTCAATTTATTGATGTCAAGATCTTCTATATCAAATCACCATGAGAGTTATAAAATGCATATCATACTTTAATCCGTTGGGAATGAGTTTGATTAGTAGATCTTGAATTGCGTATTCTTGCTTATGGCTTTTTAATCTTGATTCCTTGTTATTGATTCTAGATCATGGGTACCAGAGCTTCCTCCACGATATACGTTCTCCTATTATTTTTGTGTTGATGGGATGTCATAAAGAATGAGAAATCACGTATGGTTTGGGGACCATATATATATATATATATATAGGAAATGATTTTCTAAGCACCGGTTCTTAGCTTGCCATTTAATTGGTGAATAAGTTAATAGTAGATTCTATGTATTTAACGATTCACCAATCAAATGATATGCCAGTCAATGGTGCTTAACAAAAGCTAGGCAACGGTGCTTAGGAGATCATTCCTCTCTCTATATGTATATGTATGTATGTATGTATGTATGTATGTATGTATGTATGTATGTATGTCTATTTAGAGGAATATGATTTCTACGCATATTTAGGGCCATACCATATTAGATGCCCAAAGCCAAATAACTTGGATTCTTTATTAGACCACTTTAAATAGACATAACCTTATTATAGATTTAGATACATGATTGATTACATATGAAAGGCCTAACACGACAAATTAAAAAATCCAACACCTCATAAGCTTCAAAAATGAGGTCCTCCACGGAATCAATTTTCATAATTCAAATTATCTTTCTTGTTATCACTATACAAATCTACACATGCAGGAAGTGAAAGTCATTCACCAAAACAAAAGGTAATTAGTTTTTTCTTCAATAAATAAATTCTGCACACTCTATTTAGAAATTAAGAAGAAAAATCATTTTTTTCTTGTTATTTTCTTTTGTGGGGATATTTAATCATTAGCTTTCAACCTATAGCCATAGTAGTACATCGGTCCCTAATCCTTAAAAGGAGCATGCTAACAACTTTTTAGTTCAGTTATATTGGTTGTATGTATTGTATTGTATGCACGAGTGTTAGAGAAAGATAGAGGGATTTGTACATGTGTATGTATAAAATTAGTTTACTTGTTCAAATTCAAAAATTTGGTATCAAGGCAGACGATCAAGGAAGAATTTTTGCAATTCTGGAGTTTCTGTAGAAAGAGAGATTGTTGAAGCTTTTAAATCTTGTTTGGTTGCAATGGGATAAATCAAGTCATAATGAGCGACCTTAAAGTAGCATCGGAGTAAAGAAGCTTATAATTAGAACTAAAATGTATGAAAAACGTGCATGGAGTTGTATGTCCAAGTGTAAGATCTATGGTTAATACTTGGTGGAAGTGATGTGACACCGTCGAAGAAGTCACGAATCTAAAATGTTGGAGAATCAAAGTAGCAAGGCTATGTTTGTTATAAAAACAACTATTGAGAAATAATTGTTGGAGCACGTAAGGGATTAGAACATACCAAAAGAAGTATGGGACACTTCAACGGCACTATTCTCATATGAGTTTGCAACTTCTAAAAAATGAGCTTCTCTATGTTCGAGGAGAATGGCTGTAAGTATTTTAACAAAGTTAAATTTCTTTGTTGTGAAATTTTTCATTTTAAATTCTTTGAGTAAAATTTTGGAGTCTAAAATGAGAAGATAATCTTACATGGATTGAGATTCAAATTTAGAAGCTTTATTGGTAAAGGTTGGCCAGAGCAATAGTAAAATTGCTGGCCAACTTAAAAGCATCGATCACACAAATGTTAGGGGTTTCATTATAAAAGAAAAAGAAGAAGCATTATTCCGCTATAAAAGAATAGGCAAATTCCATTAATAAAATAATAAAGAATTAAAAGAAAATAAATTAGGAGAAAGTCATTAGATAAGGAGAGCTCAAGAAAAAATTACTATAAGAGAGGTTAGTCATCTAAAGGATATTGATGGACTGTTGTCTCATATTTTGTATGTGAAAAAAAGGGTAATTATGCTAGAGATTGCTGATTTAAGAATGAGCAAGCAGAAGGCAATGCAACAACTTCCATCAAGGAAGATAAGTACAATACTGAAGAAGAATGAAACGTTGAAGCTTCCACAACAATAATTGAACACGCTCGAGAAAAGAAAATCAATTCAAGTCTAAAGGACAAATTAGGATTGGTGATAGTCTTTCCTAAATAAATGGATTGTGAAGATAATTGGATCAACGACTCAGAATGTAACATTGTTGTTCATGAAGAGTTTTCTTGATGGACTTTGCATAGGGAGAACTACTAGACTCGAAAGATGTTACACTCCACTCATTTGTAGTCAAAGTCAAGGCCAAGGACTTAAGTCGAACAAATGATTTTTATGGGGTCTAATTTGTAGTTACTAGCATTTAAAGGGCTGGAAATAATATAAAATAGGAATCTAGGGATTTAATTTTCTTTATATTAGAATTAAAGGGTTAAAAATTTACATTGTAAGATAATAAGATGTGAACTTGCAAACTGATTGGAGATCCCCATCATTTGGTTCTTAAAACCCATATTTTGGCCCCCATTTTTTCCAAATTGTAATGGTTGGAATAGTGTTTTTTTGAAGAATGTGTGGTTGAAAAAGAATAAAATGTTTTCAATACATATAATATTATTTTATGAAAGATTGTGTGATTGAAAATAAGAGAGAAAAAAATGAAAGAGAAAAGGGGCCAAACAGGGGCTTAATGTAATTACATTGCATATGGAATTCTCCATATAGCAATCGAGTGAAAGAGAGAGAGGGAGAGGGGGATGGAAGAGAGAGAGATACACAATACGGTGAGAAAGATGGTCCGTAAGAGAATTAAAATGAAAAGAAGAATTAGAGTAGAGATCAAAAACAGAAATAGGGAATGGCAGCAAATTTGTGCTTTCATTTCATTTGGCAAAACAAGGAGGTAAGGATTATTTTTTGTGCTTTTTCATCTTAAAAATTTGAGAATAGGAAACACAAGATAATAAACGGTGAACAGGAAAAATGAAAGAAGAGAAAAAGAAAAGGAAGCAAGATGATAAAATTATAGTTCTAATTTGAAATAAAAAGAGGAATTGAAAAAAGAAAAAGAGAAGAACAAAAAGAAAGATTGGCAAATGGGTTTACAAGTAGGTTGCAATTAGAACAAGAAATTAAGAGGAGTTAGCAAGAAAAATAAGTGACTAAATGGAATAGCTTCTATAAACACACTTAGACAAAAGGAGAAGAAATACTGAACAATAATAATTGAAAATGAGTGAGATGGATGTTAGTTTATTGAAAGAGAATGGAGCATGTTCTTATTTGTCTATAAATATAAAAGGGAAAGAAAAGGAAGTAGACAGGAAAAGGATTATGGTTAAATAAGGAGAAAAATGGAAAGGGAGAGGATAGAAATTGTAAATTCAAGAATGTTGGAAGGCAGGATGTAATTGTGCAAGTGTAGTGGGGAAATGAATGAGGAAGAAGAATACATTCCATATTGAAATCCAAACCAGTAATATATATATCTCATTCATTTATGTAATATATTACTTTTGGTCAAGTAATAGATTTTTGGACAAAAATCGTCTAAAGATCCTTCCATGACATATATTTAAAAGGTATGAGAAATATGTGCTACTCTTTTTGAAGGTTTGAGACTGCACTGCACATTTTTAAAAGGTTCAGCCTCCTTTGCACCTCCTGTTGCACCATTGTGCTGAAAACTGTTCGCGACTTCAATGTCCTCCGATCACCAGCCCACCACCACCATTTAGGATCACCACAATCATGATCACAACCTTCTCCTAGGGATGGATGGTCCTGGGCATCAACTCGTGCGAGCTAAAGTCCAGATCCAATTTTTACATTTTTTTAAGGAAAAATTACACCCATCCCTATTTTCTATCATTCTATTTGTAAAATCAGAATTACATTTATCTTTTCAAAAGTCAGGTATATACTATAATCCACACTACCTCACACTACCATACCCCATCAATTAATTCATTTCTTCCAAATCCAAACCCACATTTCCCAATCCGCACCCACGGCAACAGCAGCCCGCCGCCACTACATATCTCTGTCTACTACATAATAAAATGGTAGTTTGATATTAAATTTGAAATAGCATCCCACAATTTGTGTTTTTCTGACCGTGACATTTTGTGACATGATTAGCATGTGAATGTGACATTAATTATATGTTATCATGATCTTGACCTGTTTGATAAATTATTAAGTTATAAAACTTTACCAGATGATCATAAATACGATCACATGATTTTTGAAAGAATTCTACAAGTTCATTAAATTTGAAAGTGTATTTTAAAACTATGGCAATTATGTATTTTTTTAATTATTTACTTTAGTTAGCCTACCGTCAAATTAATGGACGTATGTATTAAAATTAATAATAGCCCAAGTCCAACACCCATTAGTCCAGTTTAAACCCAAACCTAGATATCAATCCCCCTTGGCTTATATTCAAGAGACTATAGCATCTTATGTATTATATAAAGAGTATTTTTAAATTTTGTGAGTCAAATTTTTTTTACACTTCAACATTGTTCATTATTATGGCTCTTTATTTAGCTTTTCTCAGAAAACATTTGTTAATTTCTCCTTATATTTTATTAACGTTATTTTTATATGTCAATGACCAATCAATTTAAATGTAATTTGAGTTGCTTAAGCAATATTATTGAAATACCTTAACTTATTAAATGCAATCATTGTACATTAAGAATAGAGAATGAGTTTTTGACTCTCTAATTTTAAGAGCTAAACTCACTATTTACTTTAAAAATTAATATAAAAAATCGCTTAGCTTATTTTTAAGTGTTAACTTGACGTCATATCCATTCTTTATTCTACAAAAGTTAAAATAAAAAGTCTTTTATAGCTCATTTTTAAGTATTATCTCTTTTAAATAAGGAGTATTTTGTATTTAGAGAGTCGATGTTCTTATTTGCTCCATGTGTTTCTCACCTTCTTTACTCTCTATTTCTTTCATAGATGCTAGAATATTAGGAAACGCCGTATCAGTCCTCACTCGATTGAGATGGGCTTCATATTTGGAAATCTGCCTTTCGATTGTTTCAAGGTAGTCAGTAAGTTTCATCTATGAGTAGGATTTATGGGATTGGTTACTTATATGGGTCTTTTTTATGTAATTTCTAGCCAAATTAGTCTTTTCTGTCTGATATTAATTTTCTATTTAAATAGTATAATTTTTTTACTTGGTTCTTACTAATGTTTACTCAATTACTTTTTTAATAGGAATGGCAAAAAAAAAAAAAAACCTATCAAATCAGATACTCATAGGACCCACCCCAAGTAAGATGGAGATTACCAACTTAATCTGGTATTCAGGGCGAGGAATTCTGCCCTGAGGTGAGAACGGGGCGGGTACGAGTAACACCCATCCCGCCCCACTAATTTTATTTTTTTTTAAAATTCAATATTGGAAAACTCCACAAAATTTCATTTATTGTAATAGAAGATAGCAACTAAAATTATCTAAAGAATATAATAAACAATAAAAACCTTAATTTACCAAATATATTCGAATAATTTAACTTTTAAAAATAAATAAATTAATTAAAAATTTAACAACTATGTTATTGTCTCACTTAAATGAATGAGGGCAATACAATGAATTATCAAAAACTAAAATAAAAAGGGGAATTGAAAATGAGTGAGATGGATGTTAGTTTATTGAAAGAGAATGGAGCATGTTCTTATTTGTCTATAAATATAAAAGGGAAAGAAAAGGAAGTAGACAGGAAAAGGATTATGGTTAAATAAGGAGAAAAATGGAAAGGGAGAGGATAGAAATTGTAAATTCAAGAATGTTGGAAGGCAGGATGTAATTGTGCAAGTGTAGTGGGGAAATGAATGAGGAAGAAGAATACATTCCATATTGAAATCCAAACCAGTAATATATATATCTCATTCATTTATGTAATATATTACTTTTGGTCAAGTAATAGATTTTTGGACAAAAATCGTCTAAAGATCCTTCCATGACATATATTTAAAAGGTATGAGAAATATGTGCTACTCTTTTTGAAGGTTTGAGACTGCACTGCACATTTTTAAAAGGTTCAGCCTCCTTTGCACCTCCTGTTGCACCATTGTGCTGAAAACTGTTCGCGACTTCAATGTCCTCCGATCACCAGCCCACCACCACCATCTAGGATCACCACAATCATGATCACAACCTTCTCCTAGGGATGGATGGTCCTGGGCATCAACTCGTGCGAGCTAAAGTCCAGATCCAATTTTTACATTTTTTTAAGGAAAAATTACACCCATCCCTATTTTCTATCATTCTATTTGTAAAATCAGAATTACATTTATCTTTTCAAAAGTCAGGTATATACTATAATCCACACTACCTCACACTACCATACCCCATCAATTAATTCATTTCTTCCAAATCCAAACCCACATTTCCCAATCCGCACCCACGGCAACAGCAGCCCGCCGCCACTACATATCTCTGTCTACTACATAATAAAATGGTAGTTTGATATTAAATTTGAAATAGCATCCCACAATTTGTGTTTTTCTGACCGTGACATTTTGTGACATGATTAGCATGTGAATGTGACATTAATTATATGTTATCATGATCTTGACCTGTTTGATAAATTATTAAGTTATAAAACTTTACCAGATGATCATAAATACGATCACATGATTTTTGAAAGAATTCTACAAGTTCATTAAATTTGAAAGTGTATTTTAAAACTATGGCAATTATGTATTTTTTTAATTATTTACTTTAGTTAGCCAACCGTCAAATCAATGGACGTATGTATTAAAATTAATAATAGCCCAAGTCCAACACCCATTAGTCCAGTTTAAACCCAAACCTAGACATCATCCCGCTTGGCTTATATTCAAGAGACTATAGCATCTTATGTATTATATAAAGAGTATTTTTAAATTTTGTGAGTCAAATTTTTTTTACACTTCAACATTGTTCATTATTATGGCTCTTTATTTAGCTTTTCTCAGAAAACATTTGTTTAATTTCTCCTATATTTTATTAACGTTATTTTTATATGTCAATGACCAATCAATTTAAATGTAATTTGAGTTGCTTAAGCAATATTATTGAAATACCTTAACTTATTAAATGCAATCATTGTACATTAAGAATAGAGAATGAGTTTTTGACTCTCTAATTTTAAGAGCTAAACTCACTATTTACTTTAAAAATTAATATAAAAAATCGCTTAGCTTATTTTTAAGTGTTAACTTGACGTCATATCCATTCTTTATTCTACAAAAGTTAAAATAAAGAGTCTTTTATAGCTCATTTTTAAGTATTATCTCTTTTAAATAAGGAGTATTTTGTATTTAGAGAGTCGATGTTCTTATTTGCTCCATGTGTTTCTCACCTTCTTTACTCTCTATTTCTTTCATAGATGCTAGAATATTAGGAAACGCCGTATCAGTCCTCACTCGATTGAGATGGGCTTCATATTTGGAAATCTGCCTTTCGATTGTTTCAAGGTAGTCAGTAAGTTTCATCTATGAGTAGGATTTATGGGATTGGTTACTTATATGGGTCTTTTTTATGTAATTTTTAGCCAAATTAGTCTTTTCTGTCTGATATTAATTTTCTATTTAAATAGTATAATTTTTTTACTTGGTTCTTACTAATGTTTACTCAATTACTTTTTTAATAGGAATGGCAAAAAAAAAAAAAACCTATCAAATCAGATACTCATAGGACCCACCCCAAGTGAGATGGAGATTACCAACTTAATCTGGTATTCAGGGCGAGGAATTCTGCCCTGAGGTGAGAACGGGGCGGGTACGAGTAACACCCATCCCGCCCCACTAATTTTATTTTTTTTTAAAATTCAATATTGGAAAACTCCACAAAATTTCATTTATTGTAATAGAAGATAGCAACTAAAATTATCTAAAGAATATAATAAACAATAAAAACCTTAATTTACCAAATATATTCGAATAATTTAACTTTTAAAAATAAATTAATTAATTAAAAATTTAACAACTATGTTATTGTCTCACTTAAATGAATGAGGGCAATACAATGAATTATCAAAAACTAAAATAAAAAGGGGTAGGGGCATTTCCCCGCCCTGCCCTGCCCGTTACCTGACCCCACCTTGTCCTGTTACCTTAAATGAGTAACGGGGCGGGAAAATGCTCGACGGGGTGGGGGTGGGGGACCTAGATCCCACTCCATTGCCAATCCTATTCTTTAGTTATGTAAAATCAAAAGAATTTGAGGATAAAAGTAGTGATAAGTAACTTTTCTAACCAAAAGGAATAAATTTTGGGCCAGGAATCCACCGATGAGGAAATGACATTTGTTAATGAAGGAAGTGACGTATTTCTCGAAAAAATTTTAGTGCATAGACTTTCAAAATTGATTGAATGGCTTGCATTGAGAGGAATGGTAATTGAATGCTTCATTTTAAGATGTACATTTAAAATGAGCCCATTTCCCCAACCCAAACCCAAACACAAACACAAACCCATCCCAAACATCCCCTCTCTTTTTAGGAAAATTTTACTTGTACATAATTATTGCACATAATAGTGTCCATAATATGATGTGATAATCATCCGATTGTTGATGTACAAGTGTGATATTTGAATTAAAGGCTTGATTCAATGCCACATGTAATTATGAATACCTTTATATACACAATTATGTACATGTAGCACTTCCCATCTATCTATATCTTGTGATTCTGAAACAATAAATTGTATTTTCTCTTCTTCTTTTTTTTTTTTTTTGAGTCTTTTATATTCCTAAGATAATTTGCATTCCCTTTTCGCTTTTGATTGTTTTGGAGGAAGATAGTTTAATATTTGTGATGTGTGTTTCAGATTTGGAAAAAGTTAGTAGGGGCGAAGAAGGAAAGGGATAATGTTGAAGTTTACCCCAACTCAGGTTGTGACCATTGTATGTACAGTCATCATCGCCATCTCTATTGTATGTTTCAAACTCTCAACAGAGCTACTTGAATAAATATTGTCTTTCAATGACTTTTTTTTTTTTTGCTTATCTATAAATTTTATTACATCATTGTTTCTAAATTTTGCCCACGTTAATGAAAATTAGGGATCTGTCCTTGTCAGCGAGAGAATATGAAAGAGGAAACAATGAACCATATTTCACGGTATAGATATGAGTCATAAGTTAGAAAACTGATACATAAGTTTACTACTTTTAAAATGGACATTTGGAAGTCTTCTTATGGTGGAAAAAGGTGTGGCTGTAGATAAGTCTAGACCTTGATAGGCGTAGATGATTGTAGAAATTCTTTAATTTGCACAACTTTGCTGAATGGGGTCCATGAGCCACTACATTACTGAGAAAATGTTGTTTGGAATGTACAATAATTCTATCTTCTTCTTCCAGCTGTCAATTGAACAATGATTTGATTGTTAAAAAAATAAATTAATTAAAAAATAATAATAATAATAAATTATAAAATTAAAAAAATCAAGAATTTAAATATCTTATAACAAGACGAAAGTTTAAATATCTTACTCAGTTACTGTTATTTGGAATATGAAGAATATCAATTGTTTGTGAATTAATTATGCAATACTTGAGCATTTTTATTAACAGTACTAATAGAATAAACGGAATTTATGTTTGGTCATAAATATATGTGTATCATTTTTACATGCAAAAATTAAACATTTATGATTTGTTTATCGTCATCAATTATAGTGCTAAGAATTGTAACAATAATGGAGCATAGGATTTGGTCAATAGACCGTGCTAAGAATTCTAATAAAAGAGTAATTCTTTAATATGGCATATCCTTGACACATGAAAATAGAAAAATCTGATTTTTTTCTTATTCTTATGATTTTGTAGTACATGACACTTTTGCACATAGATATTTGCTTAGGACTGTAAAAAATGTTGAGATCCACGATTCACTGGGCAACATATGACAATTTTTTGTTAATATGAGATCAATAACATTGTGCTTTGTTCAACACTGGGATGTCTCACTATGCAATTGTCAAAAACATCAACATTGGGATTATGTGTATTTGAATCTCGTCGACGCCAATGTCTCTGATTTTAAGGTGTACAAATTGTGTGATTGAGATGGAACAATGATTCTTACACGATCCAACATTTTCCAATTTCAAAGTAGTTGTTCTTAAATTATCTTAATTGTATTGTTTGATGCCTTAAGTAGATAATATTACATTGCTACTTGTAGTCGTATAGTGTTATTTTTGAGTTGGGCATATCAATTCTATTTGGACAAATACTCATTAATGTCAGAAAGCTAGCCATAAAACACTCATTGAACCATAGTATATCGTGAATTTGGACACATAATTGAGAATATACAATTTTTCATTTCAGCAAATCCACTTTTCAACAGACCAAGTGGTCTTATTTGTACCAAAAAAAAAAAAAAAAGGATTGTTAAGATATAAGGAAATTTCAAAGCAGCATAATAAAATCCTAATCTACTGTATTAATTAAAATACTACCATGAACGAAATCTTAATCAAAATGAAACAATCTAAAATTATCACAAAGTAATATAATCTCAAAACTATAAAATAATTGATAAATTCCATATGCAGACAGCGTCAATTATATTCAAAATAAATAACAATGTAATTTTTTTATTTTTTTTTTAAATATTAAGGCTGATGTCTAATTAATCAATGCCAAACGGTTTCATGCAAAATGATAAGGTTCCTTCATGGAGCATTAGTGACGAATGTATAAATGACAGATTTTTTGATCAAATTAAAATCTTGTTAATTTGCATCCTTCAGCAAAGGAAAACAATGAACCATATTTCACGAAATGGATATAAGTCTTAAGTTTTACTTTTCATGTAATATGGACAAATGTAGACCGTGATAGGTGGGGAAAATTGTAGAAATTTCTTCAATTTCCACCACTTTGTTGAACGTGGTCCATGGGCTACTACTTTACCGAGAATGTAAAATATTTGTCTTCTTCTTCCAACTGTCAATCAACCGATGATTTGATAGTAAAAAACCGTGAATTTAAATATTTTGTTAAAGGATGAAAGTTTATACATCTTACTTAGTTAATTGTATTTATATTTTAAAGAATATAATTTGTTTGTGCATTAATTATGCGGTACTAACAAAGAAAACTATAAATGCACTTTATGTTTAGTTATAGATATGATCTTCTACCCAAAGTGGGTAGGATAAATTCATCGCTCCACGTCACCACCACACCATATTTGAATCCATCGTGAAGCAACGCCATTCACAGAGCTTTCATCACAAAACAACACCTCTTTAACCCAATCAGTGCCTGGAGGATCATGGTGAGCGCAGTCGCAAGCGCTGCTTTGAGCTGTGGCTCACAAAAATCCGAGTAAGACGTATCTCCGACGGCGTCTTCTTCCGGCTCATGTTAGCACAATAGCAGCGCTCTTGGGGAGAGGTCACCGTCGTGCCCCTTGTAGCCGCCGCTACTCTTCTTTGTAGCGATGCCAGTCTCACATCGGAACCGGTGTCGTCGGTGACTGATTTTCTGTGGCGATTTGTTATAGAGAGAAAGAAGAGCTTGTAGAGTGAGAAAGGAAGTGACGAGATTGATTTGGGGAATTGATTAGGGTTTTTAATTGAATTGGTTGAATTAACCATATATAATACATGATGTTTGCATAGATAAATTTCATCCCTTAATTTTGAATTTGAACTTTTAAATGCCTGGTTTTATGCAATTTCCTCTAAAATAAAATTAGGCTATTATTTTGTGATGATCTAATATCACAAGCCTAGCCCATTTAAGAAACGAGCTATGGAAGTTCAACCCATTTAAGATTATGAAAGCCCAAGCCATAAGTTAATTAAAAGTCCAATGATTTAAGAGATTAAGTTTAAGTAAATCTGATTACAAAGATTTAATGAATTGCTGGATTGCCTCAATATTCATGTACATGGTATTTCATTTAGGCAATTAGGTTCAAATGACCACGTATATGTTTTTATAAAACTTTTGATATGAATTGTTTTTTTATGGCTTAGAAATTCTTCAAATTCTTAGTTAAAGGCCAAATTTAAAAAATTGAATGATAATACAACTCCATCATTTAGTTTTTCATTAAAAATGAAGGTTACAAGAAGATGAATGTCACTTTTTCACAATACCCCTCCTCATATCCGAATTTACTCCTTTTTTCTCTGAAAAAATTATATTTCATGTCAAATTAAGCTTAAAGGAATAACAAGGGAGAGAAGAAGAAAGACTTTCTACACATTTTGTTCTTTTATATCCAAAAATAAATCAAGGTAGGTAGAAGTGTAAGTGTTTATTTCGTTTTCAAATTATGATTTTTCGATAAATGTTTGAATGAAATGGTACCTCCGAGTACGGTGTTTCGGCACTACAACAATTTGAATGATCATTTTTCGGCTCTACGTGTTATGATAATGTTATAGTAATTGAATTTTTTGAAAATCCATCTACGTACGACAGTATGAATCTATAGTTCGAAATTTCTAATTTGATAACGAAATGCACCGATGATATCTATTGAGTTTCAAACTCATGGGTTAATTCCCTTCCTACATGTTGAATGCATTTTCTTAAGGCGTGGATGATGGTAGAGGATGATGCAACATGCTATGGGGGAAGCCAGTGATTTAATAATTTTAATTCGATCATGAATGTTTACATTTGTTTCTTTTTATATGGATTTCTATGGAGGTCATATGTTGAACTACTCAAAGAATATTTCTTCATGAATTAGTTATGTTTAAAAGTAGATATGTATTATAGAAGTTAATTTACAAAACACCATTTACAAAAAGAAAGGAAAAAAAGTGTTAGCAAATTAAAGTATTGCTGTCTTTTAAAAATTTCAGTTTCTGTCTTGTATTAAAAAATTCATAGCTCACTCGTTACTCAAAATTTTTAGACAAAACCAATGATGCTGGATAACCGCATAGGTTAGCTACCAAATAAACTTGGAATAGTGTCAATCCAATGTCGGTAGAATTTTATATGTCACTTAAGGTAAACTGCACTGGTTAGTGTTGCTGTTTTTCACCTTCTGCCTTGACTTCAAAAATTCACGACTCAGTTGTTACTTGAAATTTCTGGATAATAGTCTCATGGATTAGCTACTGAATAAATTTGAAATCATGTGGTTTTGATTTCTGCGAAATTTTATATGTCATTTTAAGTGAACTGCACCGGTTTACCTTTCAACCGGGTTACTGCTGGGTTTTGAAAAATATTTTAATACCTCATATGATGCCGATGGAGGCTAATTTTGATATGTCATATTATAAGATGTTCCATACTATTCCTTAAATTTTATGAAATTTCGACATTGATAACTATTCAAACAAGTTTATTTTAAAACTTATCGTTAAAAAATGAGAAATCAAAATAGACTACTCTCTTTCTCACTTCCTAAAGTAGTTCATACATGGAAAACTATTATACCTTTTATTTGTTTGGTAGATATGTACTTCCCAATATTCACGTAATAAAATAGGCATATGCATGGATTTGCTCAACTCTTTTCTTCTTTAATAAATGCCTTTGGAATTATGTTAATATTATGTTACTGTCTAAAAGTAGATGTTAATGGGAAATTCATTGGTAGTGGCTTTTAAAATATATATATAGTTCTTAAGGAATTTTTTTAGCTTAAATTCATAAATTAGATTATTATTTTA
Source organism: Olea europaea var. sylvestris (assembly GCF_002742605.1). NCBI lineage: Eukaryota > Viridiplantae > Streptophyta > Magnoliopsida > Lamiales > Oleaceae > Olea > Olea europaea. The sequence continues at coordinate 15,352,808 of NC_036249.1, read as the reverse complement.
AATAATTTCTAAGTCTAAAGCTAAGTTACAATTGTTTGAGTGACGCTTTTGTACCAGCGGGTTGAGGCGTTACAGTGTGATTTCAGAGCACGAGTTTAATAGATTCTGTAGACTCGTCATTTTTTTTAATATATATATATTATTTTAAGTACATGTAAGAAATTTAAAGATGAGAAAAATGAACTAGTTAAGACACTCCATGGCATCTAGCATCCATCAGTCGACCTCATCCTACGAGCTAGGTAAGTTTAGATAAGCAAGGTTAAAATCTTTTATTATGAAAAATGTTATGATTCAACAGTTATATTTTCCATGTTTCGCTATGTTTTACATTTTTCCTTATGTATACCTTATATGTAAAGATAAATTTAGTTTAAAAAAAATGAGTTATTCAAAAGATATGTATTGGGCTAGAGCTTAAAGTTATGGGTCGCAATTGGCAAAGGAAAGGAACTATATTAGTCAATAGGAGATAGATATCCAAGCTTACCTAGATTTTGAGGCAGACGAATTTGTGGACCTTGACAATCACATACGAAACATGTACCAACATTGGCTAAACGAAAAGAATGAGGATTAGTGACTAACAAGCAATAGGTCATTTACTAGAAACTCTTGCACCTTGTAAGAAACAAATCGCGAAGCTTATACAAGAAAATATGCTATCTCAAAATTTTGGAAAGTGAACCTAAGGAACTTGACTTTGAGGTTTTCGCAATACATGTATCCATGATTGGGAGACTAAGATCGTTGATGTTATCTCCCACACGGGATCCGAATAGGTAGTGACCTAAGATGATGGAGTCGTACTATCAATTGTGACCAATACTAGCGAAGAAGAAGAGGATATCCCAGAGAAGGACCTAGAAGAAGATCAAGAGTGAAATGAGTAGAGATTACTCGTTTATTAAAAAAATTAATTATTAAATTTTTCAAAGGCATAAACCCCTACCTTCGATGGGGCATCTGGTCCACTAGTAGTTGAAGAGTGGTTTCGTAAGTTAGAGCAAATTTTTTTGACTCATTGACTGCACTGATGCCCAAAAGGTCTAATGTGCGGAGTTTATGTTCACCGGTGATGCAAGTCACAGGTGGGATTCAATATACTGAACCAAGACCCCTGAGGAGCAATTGGCATTAATTTGGGAACAATTCAAGTAGGAAGTAATGGAAAAGTATTTCCCTAAGTCTATAAGAGATTCTAAGGGGAGTGAATTCCTTCAATTCAAGCAGGGTAATATGTCCCGAACTAATTACAAGCGAAAGTTTGACCAACTCTCATGGCATGCTCTACACTTAGTGGACACAAAAATTAAGAAGACTCGAACGTTTGATCAAGGGTTAAACCCAGACCTAAGCATGATTCTTATGTCACATCTTCTGACATTATACCATGAGATGTTGGAATGAGCTTTGCCTATTTTGATATAAGAAGGTAAATGGAGAGCAACACCATCAATTGTACAACCAGCAGGACAAAAGGCAAGTTGGAAAGAGAAAATGGAATGGTCAAAATAAAGGAAAAGACAAATGGCAAAATAAGAAGGCTAATATCGAACCTAATGCAAGTAAGGCCATAGTAGCTGCAGTTGTACCTTGCTCCAAGTGTGGTAGTCTCATCGTGGTGAATGCTTGTATGAGAAGAATGTCTATTTTCGGTGCGGTAAGCCAGGACATATTGCTAAGAATTGTCCCACGTTTACACAAAAGAAGGATGATAAAAATGATCGGAAC
>NC_036249.1:15309698-15349925 GCF_002742605.1 Olea europaea var. sylvestris | reverse complement strand
TGTTGTCGATGCTCTAAGTAGGAAGTCAATGGGACATCTAACATCATTACCTATCACTCAGATGGAGTTAATCAAAGACTTGAAAATTTTGTGAATCGAAGGAATTACCACACAAGAACAATTCACGCTCGTTTAGCAACTCTAATGGTTCGACCTACTTTTAGAGATCGAATTATAGAAGCACAGTGTAAAGACTCATTCTTGCAGAAAATCAAGGATGAGATTTGTACTGATAAGAGAAAGGATTTTGGAATAGTTCGGATAAGGCACTGATGTTTAAAGGACGAATTTGCGTACCTAAGGATGAAGTTTTGAGGAAGAAGATATTGGAAGAGGCTCATTTTACCCCATATACCGTACATCCTGATAGAACGAAAATGTATCGAGACCTTCAAGATAAATTTTGGTGGAGGAATATGAAAAGAAGTATAGGGTTATTTGTGGCAAAATGCATAGTATGTCAACAAGTTAAAGCAGAAACATCAAAGGCCTACAGGGTTGTTAAATCTATTGGACATACCTAAATAGAAGTGAAAGAATATCACAATGGACTTTATGGTTGGACTTTCGAAGTCAACAAAAGGACACAATACTATATGGGTAATAATAGATCGTCTAACAAAGTTCGCTAATTTTATTCCAAAAAAATGACATTCAGTTTAGATCAGTTAGCGCAGTTGTAAATTAGAGAGATTATAAGATTGCATGGTGTCCCTATATCTATTATGTCCGGTAGAGATCTGAGATTTACGTCAAAGTTTTGGAAAATCTTACAAGAAGCTATGAGAACGAAATTGCATTTCAGCACGGCGTATCACCCTCAATCTGATGGTCAATCTAAAAGAACCATTTAAACTTTGGAAGATATGCTAAGAACTTATGTTCTGGATCTAGGAGGTAGTTGGGAAACATATCTACCTTTGGTAGAATTTGCATACAATAATAGTTTCCAGAAAACTATTGGAATGGCACGTATGAAGCTCTATATGGTAAAAGGTACAGATCGCTTGTTCATTGGCATGAAGTCAGAGATTAGAGAATTTGGAACCAGAGATCATTGAAAGGATAGTGGAAGTCAATGATAAGATCCATACCAGGATAAAGGTTGCACAAGATAGACAAAGAGCTATGCTGGTACCAAAAGAAAAGATTTGGAATTCGAAATTAGGGAGAAGGTTTTTCTAAAAATGGCACCAGTAAAGGGTGTACTTAGGTTTAGCAAGAAAGACAAACTACGACCTCATTGTAGCGGACCTTTTGAAATACTTGACAGGGTCAGAAATGTAGCTTATCGATTAGCTTTGCCGCCTAAACTATCAGCAGTTCACAATGTGTTTCATATATCATTGATCAAAAAGTATATGCATGATCCTGATCACGTGATCAATTATCAATCTCTGGAAATATAGAAAGATTTATCTTATGAGGAATTACCGGTTAAAATGCTGGATCGAAAGGTACATAAATTACGGAACAAGGAGATTCAACTGGTCAAGGTGCATGGAATAATCATGGAGTAGAAGAAGCTGCTTGGAAAAGAGAAGAAGTCAAAGACAAATATCCGACACTCTTTGTCAATCTATAAGGTAAATTTTGAGGACGAAATTTTTTGTAAGGTGTAAGGGATGTAGAAGCCCAAGAAATAAAATGAAATTAGGCTATTATTTTGTGATGATCTAGCAACAAGAGCTTAGCCCATTTAAGAAACGAGCTATGGAAGCTCAACCCATTTAAGATTATAAAAGCCCAAACCATAAGTTAATTAAAAGCCCAACAATTTACGAGATTAAGTTTAAATAAATTTGATTACAAAGATTTAATGAATAATTGGGTTGCCTCAATGGTCTTCTACATAGTATTTCATATGGGCAACCCAGATTCGAATCACCATGTAGATATTTTCATAAAACATTTTATATGAATTTTTTTTTATGGCTTAGAAGCTCTTCAAATTCTTAGTTAAAGACCAAATTTAAGAAAATTTAATGATAATACTATTTCCTCATTTAGTTTTTCATTAAAAAGGAAGATTACAAGAAGAGAAATGACATTTTTTCGCTACGCCCCTCAAGTCCGAATTTACTCTTATTTTCTCTAAGAAAAAAATATTTCATGTCAAGTCAGCTTAAAGAAATAACAAGGGTAAAAAAAAATAAAAAGGCTTTCTACACATTTTGTTCTTTTATATCCAAAAAAATTCAAGGTAGGTAGAGGTGCATGCGTTTATTTCGTTTTCAAATTATGATTTTTCGATAAATATTTGAATGAAATGGCACCTCCGGGTACGGTGCTTTGGTACTACAACAGTTTGAATGATCATTTTTCGGCTCTACGTGTTATGATAATGCTATATTAATTGGATTTTGCCGTAAATCCAATTATGTGTGACGATATGAATTTATAGTTCGAAATTTCTAATTTGAAAACGAAATGCATCGATGATATCTATTGAGTTTCAAACTCATGAGTTAACTCCCTTCCTACAGGTTAAATATATCACTTTAGGGCGTCGATGATGGTATAGGATGATGCAACATGCTATGGACGAAGCTTGTGATTTAATAATTTTAATTCGATCATAAATGTTTACGTTTGTTTCTTTTTATATGGATTTCTATGGACGTTATATGTGGAACTATTTTAAGAATATTTCTTCATGAATTATTTAGTTTAAAAGTAGATGTGTTATAAAAGTTATTTTGCAAAACACTATTTACAAAAAGAAAGGGGAAAAAAAGTGTTAGCAAATTAAAGTATTGTTGCCTTTTTTAAATATTTCAGTTTCTATCTTGACTTTAAAAATTTATAACTCGCTCATTACTTGAAATTTTTAGACAAACCAATGATGCTGGATAACAACGTAGGTTAGCTACTGAATAAACTCGGAATCGTGGCAATCCGATGTCGGTAGGATTTTATATGTCACTTAAGGTAAACTGCACTGGCTAGCGTTGCTATTTTTCAGCTTTTGCCTTGACTTAAAAAATTCATAACTCAACCAATACTCAGAATTTCTGGATGAAACCAATTGGATTTGATAGTTTCATGGATTAACTACTGAATAAATTGGAAATCATGTGGTTTTGATGTCTGCGAAATTTTATATGTTATTTTAAGTGAACTGCACCGATTTGCCTTTCAACCAGGTCGCTGCTAGATTTTGAAAAATATTTTAATATCTCATATGATGCAGACGGAAGCTAATTTTGGCTATGTCATATTATAAGATGTTCCATACTTTTCCTTAAAATTTTATGAAATTTTGACATTAATAACTATGCAAACGAGTTTATTTTAAAACTTACTGTATGAAAATGGGAAATCAAAACAGATTACTTACTTTCTTACTTCTACATGGAAAACTATCATACCTTTTATTTATTTGGTAGATATGTACTTGCCATTATTCACGTAATAAAATAGGCATATACATGGATTTGCTCAACTCTTTTCTTCTTTAATATACGCCTTTGAAATTATGTTAATATTATGTTACTATCTAAAAGTAGATTTTAATGGAAAATTCATTGGTAGTTATTTAAAATATATATATATATATATATATATATATAGTTCTTAAAGAATTTTTTTGCTTAAATTCTTAAATTAAATTATTATTTTAAATAATTTCTAAGTCTAAAATTAAGATACAATTATTTGAGTGACAATTTTGTACCAGAGGGTCGGGCGTTACAATAAGGTTCCTTCACGGAGCATTAGTGATGAATAAATAAATGACAGATTTTGAGTCGAATTAAAATCTTGTTTATATCCTTCAACGACAAAATATGAAAGAGAAATAATGAACCATATTTCACGAAATAGATATGTCTTCTCGTGTAATATAGACATTTATAGGTTGAACCCCAACCTTAAGGTGGGGCAAATTGTAGAAATTTCGTCAATTTCCACCACTTTGCGGAACGTGGTCCATGGGGCACTGCATTACTGAGAAAATGTTTTTGGAGTGCAAGATATTTGTCTTCTTCTACCAACTGTCAATCCATTAATGATTTGATTGTAAACATTAAAAATAAAAAAAGTACAACCAGGAATTTAAATATCATTTACGTTAAAGGTACTAAAAATGAAAGGGGGAAAAAATAAAAATGCGTTTAGTTATAGCAATAGATATGAAGTTATAGATGCCCACAGTGGATAGGATAAAAATGCCTGTCACTCTACGTTAGCGGTTATAAATTTGTGTATTTTTTTTTACTTGCAAAAATTAAAAAATTAAATAATGCTTCACCAACTTTGAATCTGGTTTGTTATTTCCCCATTATTCGATTCGTTCACATTTCCTGTGTCTTCTTTTCATTTATTGGCTAAGCTTAAAAATTAACTTCAATTAAACCGACATTTGACTCCGACCACACACACACTCTCTCTCTCTCTATTTTTTTTTTTTTTTTTTTATCTCAATCCATACCTAATAAATGAGATAATTGGTAGTTGGGTCTGCCAAACTAGTAGATAGAAAATATATGATAAAGACAGAATGGAGAAATTTCTTTGTTCGTTTGATCCTCAATCAATCAACCGAGTATGGGCAATTTCCAATTAATCAATTAAACAATAAGAAAGTGCTAAGAATTTTACAACTTCGAGGAAAAGTCTATAATTAAAAATGAACCACCTAACACGGCAAATCCACTTACTGCTATAAATTGGAGAGTTTGCAGCCTTGTTTATCCAGAAAAGTAAGAATTCGTGGTTTAGTATTTAAGAAAGATGGGAACTAAGTTAGTGGCAATGCTAGTGATGATGGTGCTTTCATTGCTAAATGGATGGTATTGTTTAGGGTGCTGGGAGGAAGAAAATGTTGCTCTTTTGCACCTTAGAGAAAATATAAACTTCCCAGATGGAGAATCGCTGTCTTCATGGGTGGTTAATGAGACTGCAACTGATTGTTGTCGATGGGAATCGGTTGAATGCAGCAACACAACTAAAAGAGTAATCCAGCTTAATCTTTTTAACATCAGGGAGAGGGCATTAGGAGATTGGTATTTTAATGCGTCTCTGTTTCTTCCATTTCGAGAGCTCAGAAATCTCTCTTTGAATTCGAATCAGTTAGTAGGATGGATTGAGAATGAAGGTATGATGAAATCTCTTCTTAAGAAGCCAACCAGTTGATTAAATTTTATTACTCCTCTGTTCTTTGGTTGTCTAAGTTTTTCCTTCAAGTGATTTTATAGATATATTGAACCTTGTTGCAGGTATTGATAGACTGTCGAAGTTGAGAAATTTGGAGGCCCTTAATTTGAGTTGGAATTCATTTGATAACAAAATTTTGTCATCTCTTAGTCGGCTTTCTTCTCTAAAGTATCTGGGCTTTCAATACAACTATTTAATGAGAAAAAAAATCAGCAACAGTAAGTTCAATATACATTGTATTCTGCTGGTTCTTTGATAGATCATTTGATTATCTAAGAATAGCCACTTCGAAAATTATGCTAGTTGCTTTCCTATTAGAGCAAAACATTTGTCATTTTCCCCTTCCTAATACGGTTAGCATTACCAAACGTATATGTTAATGTCATTGATTTATTAATAGTTCTAATCAACCCAAGTACTAATTCAAATGTAAAAGATTAAGGGAACTTCTGGTACAAGACATATACAACAAATAAGACCTTTTTTTTTTTAATAATTTCTTTTCATCTAATATTGTAACACACCTTATTACAGAAGTATAATATAATTTTTTTGATTCCCAACCATTATGCTTGTGTGGGTACTCTTAATCGACATTGATTTCCTCTGGGTATTATTTCAATTTTTATTAGCTTGACGAAACATAATATTATTTTTTAAGAGAAATAATTGTCTAGGCAGTGAAAGGCTCTTCGGATTAACCAAGCTGGAAGTTCTTGATTTCAATGGTAACGATGATATTAGCAACGGCGACATTCTGTCGATACTAAGTGAGTCTCCTTTTACAAGTGTGATAAATTGTTTTTATGTCAAAAGAAGACTATATTGTTATGACCTTTTAATAAATTTACTTTTCCTTTTTGATAGATCTGAATGATTTTATCAATTTGAAGGAGCTCGACCTAAGTTACAATCAATTTGGAAGCTCGGGTACCATTTATGGTGTATCACCTGAATTCATTATTTATCCTTATTCATTATTAATTTCCTTTTCTTGTGCCTTATTATGCATGAGCCGAAGCGTCCCTGTTATTTTGCTCCCAGCCCTTCCATATCACTAAATTAGTAGTTTGTTGTTTATTACATTTCATCGTCGATACTTAAACATTTTAATTTTCCATTTCTCAATAATTAACGTTGATGAATATTACCCTAGATAGTTCTCCATTCCAGGCATCAAAAGTATGCATCGTCTTCGAGTGCTAAAATTAGATGGCATAATTTTCTCCTCCAACATTAGCAACATGGTGCAATCTTTGAGGGCATTCTCATACCTCGAGCACTTCTATTTTCGGTACAATTATATAAATGAAAGTATTGGAACTTTTGGTAAGCATAAAGAGTTGTAATTCCTAGTCACAAAAATTATATTACTAATTATAATATGAACTCCAATTTTAATGCACATTCCATTGCTTTTGTGTATAAGAGTTGAGACATTTAAGATCGCTGGAGGGACTATTCTTGGACAATTCTACAGTCGATGGAAACTTTCTACAAAGTATTGGAGCATTGAGTTCTCTCAAGATTTTATCTTTGTCTCGTTGCAAACTCAATGGCAACCTACCCGTTCGAGGTAAACTTCAACGACTTGTTTGGTAAACAATGTTTTCCATGACTTAGCATGCTCATTAATAAATTGTTTCTTCAATTATTTCTATTTTCAATTATATAAACGGAAATATAGAAACATTTGGTAACCCGAAAGAGTTGTAATTTCTAGTCACAAAAATTATATTACTAATTATAATATGAACTCCAATTCTAATGCCCATCCCATTGTTTTCGTGCATAAGAGTTGAGACATTTAAGACAGTTGGAGCAATTGTTCTTGGACTATTCTGATGTGGATGGGAACTTTCTACAAAATATTGGAGCATTTAGTTCCCTCAAGATTTTATCTCTGTCTAGTTGTGGACTCAATGGTACCCTTCCCGTTCGAGGTAAACTTCAACGACTTGTTTGGTAAACAATGCTTTTGCGTATGAATTTTTATATTTGTAAAAATTATGTCCAGCATAAAAGAATTTTTTATAGAGTTCTGGCTTTGTCCCTCATAAGAGTTACATTCAAAATAAGCTACTTATTGCCATATTTCACCAATAAAAATGTAATTTTCTTACTTAAAACGTAAGTTCGGACACAAAAATTTTTCTTACCTTTTATGGGCGAAGTCTTTATACTCTCTATTTTTTTGATGGCTATTGAAGCAGTGATTTTTTTGCAGGGTGGTGTGAACTTAAAAACCTCCAAAAGTTAGATTTGAGTTGGAATGAGTATGAAGGAATGCTTCCTTCATGTGTTGCGAACATGACCTCTCTTAGATTCTTTAGGCTTTCTTACAATAAGTTCACCGGAAATATTGCCTCATCTCCACTTTCCAAACTCACATCGCTTGAATATCTCTCCCTTTCAAGTAACCACTTTCAAGTTCCAATTTCTTTCAAGGCATTCTTCAATCATTCAAACTTAAAGCATTTATTTGTGCGAACCAATGAAATAATAAATGAAAACGAGTTGGAAAAATGGGTTCCCAGTTTTCAACTAGAGGATTTTGATATTTCAAATTGTAGTGGCCATCCAAAACTACCCAACTTCGTTTACTATCAATCTAACTTGAGATTAATTGGTCTCTCAAAGAGCAACATAGGAGGGAATTTTCCAGCTTGGTTGTTAGAGAACAACATAGGACTTTCGTATCTTTTCCTGAGGGCTAATGCTTTTACAGGAACTCTCATGTTGCCAACAAGCACCAATCATGACATGCAGGCTTTCGATGTATCTAATAATAAGTTCAATGGACGTATTCCAATTAACATAACTTCTATTTTTCCAAATTTGTATTTATTAAACATGTCAACAAATATGTTTGATGGGTGTATACCTTTTAGTTTTGGTGACTTAAAATATATAGATCAACTGGAGTTGTCCAACAATAACTTGTCAGGCACCATTTCAAGTAGCTTGTCTACCATAAATTTAATGGTGTTAGACATTAGTAACAACCATTTGTTTGGCAGAATTCCCACATCAGTGGGTAATATGACATATTCGATGATAGTCTCTATGTCTAATAACCAGCTCGAGGGTCCTATCCCCGTGGAAATTTGCAATCTCAAGGATCTTCTCCTCTTAGATTTATCTCATAACAAGTTATGTGGTTCGGTCCCATCCTGCTTCAATACATCAACAATAAGTCATGTCTATCTGAACAATAACCAATTAGAAGGTGAGCTGATAGAAGCATTTTATAATAGCTCTTCGTTGGAGTTATTGGATCTCAGAGAGAATAAGTTCACTGGAAGTATCCCTCAATGGATTGGCACTCTATCAAGCATGAGATTTTTTCTACTCAGTGGTAACCATTTTGAAGGCACGATCCCTCACCAGTTTTGTGAGATGAACAGAGTAAGAATGATAGACCTTTCTTTTAATTTCTTTTCGGGTCAAATCCCGCAGTGCTTTGGTAGCATATCACTGGAGAAAACCAAGAACTCTGAGATAACAATTCAATTACGCAATGTGCCAATTACAGTGACATTTACGACAAAGAAGAATTCTTATCCTTACAAAGGTTACATCCTCAATAACATGTCTGAAATTGATCTCTCTTCTAATAAATTACATGGTGGATTCCGGACAGCCTTGGAAAGTTAAGTGAGATCCATGTACTCAACTTGTCCCACAACAATCTTAATGGAACAATTCCAGCAACATTCTCAAGCATCAAATCGAGAGCTCAGCTCTCTCCTATAACAACTTGGGTGGGAAGATCCCCAATGGTTTGATTGAGTTGGGAAGATCCCCAATGGTTTGATTGAGTTAAACACTTTAGAAGTCTTCGGCGTGGCACATAACAATTTAACAGGTACTATACAAGAGAAAGGTCAGTTTGGAACCTTTGGTGAAGATAGCTACCAGGGAAATCCTTATCTTTGTGGTCGTCCATTGCCAATCAACTGTACTAGCACTGGATCATCACCTATCCTACCATCTGCTAATGATGAAAGTGAGGAGCGAGGTTTCATGGACATGGAGGTCTTCTACGTAAGCTTCGTCGTATCTTACATATGTGATGTGCTTTGCATTGCTATAGTTCTGTACATAAATCCTTACTGGAGAAGAGCATGGTTCCATTTCATTGAGATTTTATATAATCCATTTCTGAGGGCCAAGTGTTCTGGATAATTTTCCCACATTCCAAATAAAGGTACCTGCCGTAATTCCGTTATGAAGATCATTGTATACTATACTAACTTTTTTGTAACTAATATATTTTTATCATTTTTTTTTCTTTCCGGATTTCATCATTCGAAGTAAGGAAGCAGATGTAGGTTTGCCTTTGATGTGATTTGATGTTGTAACTATTAATGAAGTTAGGTATCAAACATTTGGTTAACGGAAAGATTTATTTTAATGCTTCTCTAGTTATTTATTTATTCATTTTTGCCTTAGCCCATATTTATAATTTTTGCATTACTTTGAATCACATTTTATCAAAGAGAGAGAGTGCAACCTGTCGTTCAGTCTTTTGTTCCTGTCTCTAGGAGTGTTACCATTACTTAGAAGTGATTGTATCTTGAAAGTATGTAAACATCGGGTAGGAAAAAGTTGCCTTCAAGGAAAGAAAAGTTAAACGGTTGGGTTGAACACTAGAGGCAAGTATAGGACGTCATTTTTTATTGTATATTGATTTTTACCTTTAATAGTTTATTTTTTAAAGTAATAATGCTATGTAATCCTATTGGTGTTTACACATGGTTCGTAAATTCTTGTTTAGATATAATTTTCAATTGATTAATTAAATGTAAAATATAATGCTAAAATTTGAATGTAAAATATGAGATTTGTTGAAAAATTCTAGAAATTTTAACATATCGAAAAAGTTAATGCTAAAATTTAGCAATGTGTATTATACACTGCTTGAAACGAAAAGAGCTTTATGATGATGATGACAAAAACAAAAATGATTGAGCCCCATTTTTATTGAACAATGCATTTTGGAATAGTAAATTAATAGAGAATGTATTTTTATAAAATAATGAAAAATTTTAGAATTACGTGTAATATTATTTTACTAAAAATGTCAGTTGAAAAAAAGAAAGAAAAAAATATATTTTAAAAATAATGAGAATTAAACAAAGGCTAAGAAAGGTGGTTGTGTCTCCACCTCGCGTACACACACAAGAAATTTTTCCATACATATGATTTTCAATTGACAAATTATGGGGTATCTAATTTGTTGAAAGGCAAAAAACAAAAAAACAAAAAATAAAATAAAATTTGCTGTAAACTATTTGTGGAAAATAATTAACATTATTGCAAAATTATAGATTAGTGTACGATGGAAGTAAAAACTTTGACTGGTGGTAAAAGTAGACAACTAAACCAAACAAATTTTCGAAAACTAGCTTTACTAACTTCAGCAGTTTTAAGGTTAAGGTTGGATTTTCCGGACCATTTCTCCAAATTAACATTAGGTTCCTCTTCCCAAATTGGACTGTCATCGATGTATTTGAGAACTTATCAATTATAATAACATAATAAAAAGTGACATTTTATCTCTTGCTAGGAATTAAAAGGAACAAAAAGCATTTCGTCGTCGTCATTGGAGCCCTCCTTTCCGACTTACAAACTGATGCATCTGTCTTTTTCAGACTATCAAGATAGAAAATTGTTAACATGTTTCAACACCTCAATTTGTTGGCACAATTATTCCATCCATTCGGTCTCTCCATCGCCATCACTTGCTGATGTTGTTGCATTAACTAATCTCGCCCTATTATTCTCAATCGATTGTCAAGGTTGAGAACTTTAAATGCCCCTGATCTTAGTGACAATTAATTTGATTGAAACATTTTGTTATCTCTTAGTCGGCTTTCTTCTCTCAAGCATCTAAAATTTCTATAAAACTTTTTCAAGTTGAAAAAATTACAGGGACAGTAAGGTCAATGTACTTTGTATTGTAGTGGTTCTTTGGTAAATCATATGATTATCAAAGAATAAACCCTTTGAGAAATAAAAGCACTTATTATAACTATTTTAACTTTTCATGTTGCACTTCAAGATAAGCAATTTCTCAAAATAGTGCTTTTGTAATGGCCAAAAGATTCGATTATTTGTATTTTTAAGTTTGAAATCCATCGAAATCTTTTAAAATCATTCTATTAATGAAATCTTTATAAACTCATTAATTACTGAGAATACTTAAATTTTAAAAGATTTCATTGAATTTCATTAAAATATCAATTGGGGACTCCTAAATTTTGATAGATTTCATTAAAATCTCAATTGATAACACCTAAATATACAAGGATTTTTAAAATCCATCACAATTTCAATTGAGAATAGCCCCTAAATTAAGAATCATATTAGTTTTCTCAATTAAAAGTATAGATAAAACAATCATTTTGACCTTATCAAACAAATCATTTGCGAAAAAAAGTAGAAATATAGTTTTGATATGAAGGAACGGTACAATATTTAGAGCAAAATACTTATTTGAGAAAAACATACAAGTGCAAGAATTTTGGGACAGTGAAGACCAATCAAGATAACAGAGTTCCGACTTTTCACCGATTCTACGAATGAAAAAACAGAGTCCATGAAATGTACAATTTATATATACACAATGAGCATGCCATATATAAGTTTCTCTCTGTGCCTGTGTTTGTGTTTCTTCAATTAATTCTTTGTCAGATTTATATTTCACAATTTTTATTCTATGTCAATCGAACTTTTGCTTTACTTGTTTCACAAAGAAATAAAGTCAGACAAATGCTAAGTGATCGTGCTTTCCATATTTGTTTCTAGAAGCATGTCTATATATATATATATCTCAAATGAGGTAGTTGTGTATAGATTTGTTAAGAAAACCATAAGGGAAAAATTGCTCACCCGACCAGTAAATCTAAAATAATATACAAGGACAAATAAAAATGAATCCCGGGATCAATTTGTATTGGAAGAAAAACTAATTCCATCAACAAGAATTTTATAATCAATATCAACTATCCCTTTTCTATTATTGGTTTTTTGTTTTACTTTTTAACTAGTTATTGTTACTGTTTAATTTCACAGAATGGTGTCGACTTAACAAACATGAGAAGCTAGGCATTATACACTCTTTAATTCCACAGAATATCAAGAATTCGTACACATAAAAGAGGACAAGCCTTTAGAAGTGAATGATTTGGTCAAAGAGAAACTACAAAAAAGTAGTTCAAAATGTAGTGAAGTAATCGACTCTTTCTTCGATTCTCTTTGAAAGTGCCACCTTCACTATTTTCTTTGTGAATTTTTTGGGAGCATTGATGAGTAACCTTTGTGGTCACCGAAAGGTGTTGTTTTGCCATAGTGAGTTTGAGATGCATTAGCAGTGAGTTGGATGTCTTTTGGCAAGGTGGAGTATAGATGCCTAGAGGTGCATTGATGATATGCACGAGGGATGTAGAGTGTGACATTTGGATCACGAGTGGAGATGTGATCAAATGTGTTCCTTTATCTGTGAAAGAGACCCTGTACAGGTGGAGTGTGAGAGAGACACTTCTATCACTTCTGTAAGGTGGAATCTCATTATCTACATAGGTTAGGAGAAATGACGTGGTGATAGAGAATTATTCCTGAGCTTAGGATCTATTGTGACTTGCCAATTAGATATGAGTTAAGTGATTGGTTTAGTGAGCATGGTGGACGATGAGAGGAGATATGTATTCTCGAGGTGGGAGTAACACGGAATGGGATAGGATAAATGTGGTGAGATTTTTCATAGGGTCATTTATGCATTTGTTGCATATGTGCATGACCGTGTGTTGATTAACTAAGTGTTAATTTGTGGTTTTGTGTGAACGTAGTTTTGAAAAGATCTCTGTGTGTGTTATCCTATATATATCTTCATTACATGATTGTTTGTTCACTGTGAATACTTGTTTCTACTTGGGTGTTCTTGACCTTAGCCCTGGTGAGTACATGGAGCAAGTATCGTATGTGTTTCAAGTTGGAAACACGAGGTAAGGTCTGTTATTCCAATTTTATTGGATTATCTTGATTGTGCAAGTATAAACTGTGTGTTTTGATTGCTTGCAGATTATTGGGCATCAAGGTGGAGATTGTTGGATTTTTTGATACCCAATAATCCGGGTGATGATTTAAAACAGTTATCGGATTATTTATCGACACCATGGACTTGGCTCAACTCGAAGATGAACTACACTTTTGGATAGTTCGGGTTTGGGTTGGATGATTATTTGGTTAGTTGGACCATTTAGTGATTAATATGGAATTGAATATTGGCCCGTTAGTTTAGGTTAATTGGTAACCCGCTTAGTGAACCCTAGGCCCAATTAGAGTGACCTAAACTAACCTATATATATGTATTTACCTCCCAACCGTTTTTGGTGGTGTGTGTGTGTTGTAGCAATGGAGAGGAGAGTTGAGAGAAGAGAGGCAACCGAGAGAGAGGGAAGCCATGTGTAGTTGTGAGTGAGATTCAACCATTGTGATATCTTCGTCTTCCTCTCCATACTTTTGTGGATTGCTAACACCACCACCCTTCTCCTTTGTGGGGTTAGAGAGAAAGAGAGCAGTCCAAAGTGAAAGTGAAAGTCTCAGGTCGAGTCGAGGTAAACCGGTGTTCGTTTGGTTGTTTTATGAGCCCGGAATTAAGATTTAACGAGGAATTTTCGCTACAAAGAAAAGCACAAGGAAAAAATTGCTCACCCAACCAATAAATCTAAAATAATATACAAGGACAAATAAAAATGATTCCCGGGATCAATTTGTATTGGAAGAAAAACTAATTCCATCAACAAGAATTTTATAATCAATACCAACTATCCCTTTTCTATTATTGGTTTTTTGTTTTACTTTTTAACTAGTTATTGTTACTGTTTAATTTCACAGAATGGTGTCGACTTAATAAACACGAGAAGCTAGGCATTATACACTCTTTAATTCCACAGAATATCAAGAATTCGTACACATAAGAGAGGACAAGCATTTAGAAGTGAATGATTTGGTCAAAGAGAAACTACAAAAAAGTAGTTCAAAATGTAATGCATTCTTGATCAATTTGCAGCAACGTTCACTGATAGCATTCATAATTTGCAGCAGCGTCTATCTGTTTAAAATTTAATATGGTACAGAAGTCTGACATCAATGGTTGTGAAAATTTCAGCAGCATAGCATTCAAGAAAATGTGCTTTCATGTGACATTGAATTTTAAACACATACAGCAACCATATACACATTATCAAAACCTGAATTTGGCAGAGTGACAAGATAAATTTTTAGCAATGCCAATGGTGCAAATCTATAGATAAGGGTTCTCTCTGTACTTCTATAAAATACAAATTGAATTGGTGCAATCCATTAACGATACATTTCCACGGCACTCAGAAAATAAACAGAGACTGAAGAAATTGGGCAAACAAAATTTAGAAAAAACCTAAGAAGTGGCTTAAACCCATTTCCCGAGTATGAATAAACAGAATGCTAAAAACACTTTCAAGAATGCATCCATCAATTAAAAAAAAAAAAAAACTGGTAGAGAAAAGAATGTACAGCACTTACAAATTCATCCACGCCTTCTTTTGGAGAAACTTGGCAAATCAAACAATCGAGCACCTATAAATCTTCTGCCCATGAGTTGCAATCGGTGGTGGTTGTAGTCGGAGTACGGGTGAGTTAAGAAAAAGAAAGAGATTCAGCCTTTGGGTTGACGCAACCAATTTTTCAATTCAATATTCTTTAAAGAAGTTAGCAAAAGTTATCAGAGAAGATGAGGCTTTAATTTTCGGTGGTGCCGCCGTCGGAGTGCGACGGTGGATAAGGTGAGAGAGAGAGATTGAAATGTACTCTGTAGATCCATTCTTTATGGTATTGGAAAGATGAAAAGTTGGGCTCTTTTTGGGAAAAACACGTTAATTATACTTTTGGTTTAAAAATAAAATTTAAAAGTTTGCCACATAGGATGTCGATTGTGCAGCCACATAGAATGGCCGAATAGCAATAGAAATATACCTGATTGAGTTAACCGCGGACCCGAACTTCTAAGGAAAATAATGGGTTCCTTACTACTGAAACACAAAGTGACTTATTATTTTTTATGTGCAATAATTTATATCTATCTAAATCATTTATATGTTTTCTAAAAATATTTTTTAAAAACTTTGGTCCATTCTTTTACTTTATTTGAAAGATTTGAGAAGTATTTGCTACTATTTTTGAAGGTTTAAGACTACGCTGCACAGCACATTTTTAAGAGCTCTGAAGCTTCCTTTGTAAATTTTCTTTTAATTAAGAGATAAGAATTGAATATGCAAACGTTTTTACCTCTAAGGAGCATCTGATGTTTGGATTAAACAGTAACTAATTTCTTCAGAGGAAATTACAACAACTACATTATCTTTTCATCTTCTGCCAAATTCTTTTTTTTTTTTTTTTACCATTATTATTTTATATTTTCAAAAGAATTGGAGTAAAGCGTAGAAATGAAAGATCCCAAATTGCGCAAAGCCCACCAAACATACTCACGCCCACCACATGTTCCACACGACTTCAATTCCCACCGATTACCATCCCACCGCCACCATCACCACAAAACCACCTCCTCCTAGGTATAGATTGAGTCCTGGGTGTAACACCCCAAAGTTTCACAAATCTTGAAGTGTTACAAAAAAATTTATTTTCTTTGTATTGAAGGTAGAATGATAAAATAAAATTTTAAATAAAATAACTAAAATATCCATAAATTTAAACAAAACATGGGAAACTGCATCTTTAAAAAAAATAATAATAATAAACATGTTCAACTAACCAATTAAATAACATGACTTTGAACTTTAAACCAACTAATAAATTTAAAGATTAAAAAAAAAATTAATATTTATTTTTTTACTTTTCCACTTGGCAGCCCGCATCACCGTCTCGCCACAGATTCAATCGACTCGAGCTAACCTATAAAATTATTGTAAGAGTGATTATTTAAAAATATCCAGTAAAATACGTGTATAGTTTTCATACACAATTATATATAACAAATGAATAAACACTCCATACCACACTTCTTTTATGGAGTATATCGGTGACCTAGAGACACATCCATAGGTCCTCTTAAATTCCCAAAGCATTTCATATCTCTTATTAACGAACTTGAATGTCCAATTGCAATTCATACATATTTAATTGAATGCCTAAAGCATAAGAAAACAAACCACTTGCACAAAATTATCGTACCTAATTGTTGAAAGGTTGTAAAAAGAAGGTAAAATCTTGCACAAGAAAATTCTCCCATTATTTTTCTATTCTTTTTCATCTCCTTCACTTTCTCTCCACCATGGCTCTCTCTTTATTTTTTTATGGTGAAATAATGAGAATTCTTGTAGTATTTATAGTTGAAATTCTCAATTGAGTTTGTATGCAACTAGAACTGAAAAACTGTGTAATACAAGGAATTTGAATAAGAATTGATTTCAAATAATAGAATTTTGATTGCTATTAAACTTTATTAAAATCAATTTAAGATTACAATATAACTTTATCCAAATCTCAAAAGTTTATCATTATCCAAAATCAACATTTATCATCTCATAGGAGGCTACCTAAAATTAAAATCTTAAACCATGTTTAATTAATTACCGATTAAAGATAACTTCTTTAAACTTTCAGATCTTAGGCCTAACTTATCCAAATAAATCATTTTTCAAGTTCATAATGCGTTATTTATTACGAACTATAAAAATGAGTCCAATATTGATATACTAAATCTCGCTCTATCAAAATCTAATTACCTAGCCCAAATAATAATAAAATTAATACTAGTTCACTTTAATCCCTCAAATTTCAAAATATATAAATATAGCATAAAGAATAAATAAATTTTATTCCACAAAATTTTCGGGGCATTACACTGGGCATCAACTCGTGCCAGCTATAGTCCACATCCAACTTTTATAATTTTTTTAGGAAAAATTACTCCCATTCCTTTTTTCTATCTTTTCATTTGTAAAATGAGAATTAAATTTGTCTTAAGTAAGGTTTATACTCTAACCCACACTACCTCACACTACACTACCCTATCAATTAATTCATTTCTTCCGAATCCAAACCCCAATTTTCCAATCCACACCCACATCAGCAACAGCTCATCGCTGCCACTACATATCTAAGTCCACTGCCCTACATAATAAAATTGTAGTTTGCTATTAAATTTGTAATAGTGACCCACAATTTGTTTTTTTTTCTAACTGTGGCATTCTGCGATATGACTTGTATATGATTGTGACAATAAATTATATGTTATCATGATCTTGAGCAGTTGAATTAATTAATAAGTCATAAAATTTTATTAGATGATCATAAATATGACCATGTGATTTTTGAAAGAATTCTACAATTTCCTTGAATTTGAAAGTGTTTCTTGTAACTACGGTAATTATGTATTTTTTTTATTATTTATTTCAGTTAGCCCATCTTTAAATCAACGAAGTATGTATTCAAATTAATAATAGCCCAAGCCCAAAACAAAAAATTAAAACCAATTAGTCCAATTTAAACCAAAATCTAGATATCAATCCCCTTTGCTCATATTCAAGAGACCTTTTATTTATAAATAGCATTTCATGTATTATAGAGACTATTTTTAAATTTTGTGAGTCAAAAATGTTTCATTCCAACATTATTCTCTATTGTGGCTCTTTATTTTGCATTTCTCAAGAAACAATTATTAATTTCTCCTCATACTTTATTAACATTATTTTTATATGTCAACAGCCGATCAATTTAAACGCAGTTTGAATTGTTTAAAAAAAATATTATTGAAATACCTGACTTCTTAAATGAAATCATTGTACATTAAGAATAAAGAATTAGTTCGACTCTCTAATTTTAAGAGCCAAACTCACTATTTATTTTAAAAAATTAAAATACACAATCTCTTAGAGCTTATTTTTAAGTATTAGCTTGAAAGTCAAATCAATTTTTTATTCTAAAAAATTAAAATAAAGAGCATTTTAGAGCTCATTTTTAAGTATTATCTCTTCAAAATAAGGAGCATTTTGTATTTAGAGAGCCGATGTTCTTTTTTGCTCCATGTATCTCTCACCTTCTCTATTTTCCGTTTCTTTCATGGGTGCTAGAAGATTAGGCAACGCTGTATCAATCCTCAATCTACTGAGATGGGCTCAATATTTGGAAATCTGCCTTTCGATTGTTTCAAGGTAGTTTCTAAGCTTTATCTATGAGTAGGATTTATGTGATTGGTTATTTATATGTTTTTTCTCATGTAATTTTTAGCCAAATTAGCCTTTTTCTGTCGGATATTAATTTCTCGTTTAAATAGTATAATTTTTTACCCTATTCTTACTTATTTTTACTCAATTACTTCTTTAGTTATGTAAAATCAAAGGAATTTGAGCATAAAAGTAGAGATAAGTAAACTTTCTAACCAAAAGTAGGGCTGGGCAAATCTCCCGAACCGAACCGACCGAACCGAACCCGAACCGATCCGAATCGAACCCGACGGTTCTTGTCAAATTAAATACCCGAACGGGTATCTGAATTGAGAACCGACGGGTACGGTTCGGTTCTCGGTTCTAGACCAAGAACCGAAGAACCGAATAAGAACCGAATATTTCTAATTTTTTTATATTGAGTAAATCAAATTATTTTAATTTTAATTTTTTCTAAACAAATTAACAATTTCTAAATTCAAATTTTTGGTCAAATAATTTGTTTCATTTCTAATTTTTTAATTTTTGGCCCAATTACCCATTTTATTGTTTCATTTCTTAGCCAAACAAGATCAAATCTACTAAATAACCCTAAACACCAACACTAAAGTGCATAACGTTGTCTTGACTCTCGCACTCACTCTCGCAGCCTCGCTAATATTCCAAAACCTATACAATCATCGGCCGACACTGTGACCTCCGATCGAAACTGTGACTTTCGCCAACCGAAACTTTGATCGTAGCGATCATTTGAATAGGGTAGTTTACCAGTCTCTGACATTCCAAAACCATTGAATATATCATTAGTTGTAATTATATAATGTTGTTATAAATGTTAAAAAAATTTAATTATAGTAAAGAACCGAACGGACCCGAACCGGACCGAACCGAACCGAACAGAACCGAACCCGAACGGTTCCATAATTATATTTGGACCCGACGGTTCCATTTACTAGATACCCGAAAAGTTCGGTTCGGTTCGATTCTCTTTAGAACCGAACCGAACCGACCCGCGCCCACCCCTAACCAAAAGGGATAAATTTGTGGGCCAGGAATCCATTGCTGAGAAAATGGCATTTGTTAGTGAAGAAAGTGATATATTTCTTGAAGAAATTTCAGTGCAAAGACCTTCAAAATCGATTGAATGGTTTGCATTGAGAGGAATGGTAATTGAATGCTTCATTTCAAGAAGTACATTTAGGATGTAAACTTAAATGAGCCCAATTCCCCAACCACAACCCATCCCAGACATGCCCTCTCTCTATGTATATCTCGAAATCCCAAACAAAAAATTGTATTTTCTCATTTTTTTTTTTGCGTCTTTTTATATGCCAAAGATAAGTTGCATTCCCTTTTGGTCGAATTTGAATTTTTTTCCGCCTTTGTGATGTGGGTTTCACAATTGGAAAATATAGTATGGGTGAAGAAGGGAAGGGATAAGGTTGCAGTTTACCCCAACTCAAGTTGTGACCATTGTATGTACTGTCATAGTCGGCAGCTCTGTTGCATATTTCAAATTCTCATCGGAACTACTTGAATAAATATTGTCTTGCAGTGACTCTTTTAATCTATAAATGTTATTACATCGATGTTTCTAAATTTTAGCCCACATTAATGAAAATTCTGGGTCCATCCCTGTCAATGGAAACAATGAACCATATTTCATGATATAGATATAATTCTTAAGTTAGAAAACTGAACCAAAAGCTCACTAATCTTAAAATGGACTATTAGAAGTCTTACACAAACCAACACTTTCTAATTTCAAAGTAGCTGTTCTTAAATTATCTGCACCTCATTCTAAGTTTGAACTCTATAATATTGTTTCATTTTTTTTTTCCTTAACTAGATAATATTAAGTTGCTACTTTTAATCGTGTATTGTTAATTTTTGAGTTAGGCATATCAATTCTATATGGACAAATACTCATGAATATCAGGAAGCTAGCTATAAAACACTTGTTGAATCGTAGTATATTGAGAATTTGGACACATAATTGAGAACACACAATTTTTCATTTCAGCAAGTCCACTTTATAAAACGACTTTGCAAAAGACCAAGTGGTCTTATTTTTACAAAAAATATATATACTTGTTCTATTAGGAAATTTCAAAACACCATAATATTAATTAAAATACTACCATGAGCAAAATCTTAATCAACATGAAACAATCTAAAATCATAGTAAAGTAATAAAATCTCAAAACTATAAAATAATTGATAATTTCCATATGCAAACTGCTTCAATTATATTCAAAATAAATAACGTGTAAAGGGTTTTTCTTTCTTATTTTAAATGTTAAGACTGATGTCTCATTAATCAACGACAAATGGTTTCATGCAAAATGATAAGTGTAAAAGCTCAAGAAATAAAATGAAATAAGGCTATTATTTTGTGGTGATCTAGCATCACGAGCCTAATCTATTTAAGGAATGAGCTATGGAAACTCAACCCATTTAAAATTATGAAAACACAAACCATAAGCTAATTAAAAGCCTAACAATTTAAGAGATTAAATTTAAGTAAATTTAATCACAAAGATTTAATGAATTACTGCATTGCCCTAATGGTCATCTACATAGTATTTCATATAGGCAACCCAAGTTCAAATCACCATGTATATATGTTTTTATAAAACTTTTTATATGAATTATTTTTTTATGGATTAGAAACTCTTCAAATTCTTAGTTAAAGACTAAATTTAAAAAAATTTAATGATAATACAACTTCCTCATTTAGTTTTTCATTAAAACGAAATGTTACAAGAAGAGAAATGTCACTTATTCACAATACCTCTTTTCAAATCCGAATTTACTCTTATTTTCTCTTAAAAAATATATATTTCATGTCAAGTTAAGTTTAAGGAAATAACAAGGGTTAGAAGAAGAAAGACTTTTTACACATTTTGTTCTTTTATGTCTAAAAAAAAAAATTCAAGGTAGATAGAGGTGTAAGTGTTTATTTTGTTTTTAAATTATGATTTTTCGATAAATGTTTGAATGAAATGGTACCTCTGGGTACGGTGTTTCGGCACTACAACAGTTTGAATGATCATTTTTCGGCTCTACATGTTATGATAATGCTATAATAATTGGAGTTTTCCGAAAATCCATCTACGTGCGACGGTATGAATCTATTGTTTGAAATTTCTAATTTGATAATGAAACGCACCGATGATATCTATTGAATTTCAAACTCAAGGATTAATTTCCTTCCTACAAGTTGAATGAATTTTCTTAGGGCGTGGGTGATGGTAGAAGATGATGCAACATACTATGGAGGAAGCCGGCATTTTAATAATTTTAATTCGATCATGAATGTTTACGTTTGTTTCTTTTTATATGGATTTCTATGGATGTCATATGTTGAACTATTCAAAGAATATTTCTTCATGAATTAGTTATGTTTAAAAGTAGATATGTGTTATAGAAGTCAATTTACAAAACACCGTTTACAAAAAGAAATGAAAAAGAGTGTTAGCAAATTAAAGTATTGCTGTCTTTTAAAAATTTTAGTTTCTGTCTTGACTTAAAAAATTCATAGTTCACTCGTTACTTGATATTTTTAGACAAAACTAATGATGCTGGATAACCATATAAGATAGCTACTGAATAAACATGGAATCGTGTCAATCCGATGTCTGTGGAATCTTATATGTCACTTAAGGTAAACTGCACTGACTAGTGTTGCTGTTTTTCAGCTTCTGCTTTGACTTCAGAAATTCATAACTCGACCGTTACTTCGAATTTTTGGATGAAACCAATTGGATTTGATAGTTTCATGGATTAGCTATTGATTAAATTGGAAATCATGTGGTGTTGATGTCTATGGAATTTTATATGTTATTTTAAATAAACTGCACCAATTTGCCTTTCAACTGGGTCGCTTTGTAAAAGTGAAATATATTTTAATACCCATATGATGCCGACGGAAGCTAATTTTGGATATGTCATATTATAAGATGTTCCATACTTTTCCTTAAAAATTTCACGAAATTTTGACATCGATAACTATGCAAACGAGTTTATTTTAAAACCCACCGTGTGAAAATGAGAAATCAAAACATATTACTTTCTTTCTTACTTCTAATATGGAAAACTATCATACCTTTTATTTATTTCGTAGATATGTACTTGCCACTATTCACGTAATAAAATAGGCATATGCATGAATTTGCTCAACTCTTTTCTTCTTTAATAAATGCCTTTAAAATTATGTTACTATCATGTTACTATTTAAAAGTAGATTTTAATGGAAAATTCATTGGTAGTTATTTAAAAATATATATATATATATATATATATATATAGTTCTTAAAGAAATTTTTTTGCTTAAATTCTTAAATTAAACTATTATTTTAAATAATTTCTAAGTCTAAAATTAAAGTACAATTGTTTGAGCGACGCTTTTGTACCAGCGGGTCGAGCGTTACAATAAGGTTCCTTCACGGAGCATTAGTGATGAATAAATAAATGACAGATTTTGAGTCGAATTAAAATCTTGTTTATATCCTTCAACGACAAAATATGAAAGAGAAATAATGAACCATATTTCACGAAATAGATATAAGTTGTAAGTTTTACTTCTCATGTAATATAGACATTTATAGACCTTGATAGGTGGGGCAAATTGTAGAAATTTCATCAATTTCCACCACTTTGCGGAACGTGGTCCACGGGGCACTGCATTACTGAGAAAATGTTTTTGCAATGCAAAATATTTGTCTTCTTCTTCCAACTGTCAATCAATTAATGATTTGATTGCAAAAAATAAAAATAAAAATGTACAACTAGGATAATAATGAAAGTGAGCTGATCATTCAATAATAATGACGGAACGTAGGATTAGGTCAATACATGGTGCTAATTAAGAATTCTAGTAAAAGAGAATCTGGCATGCCCTTGGCACACGGAAATAGAAAATTCTGATTAGTTCTTATTCTCATGATTTTCCACACACTTTTGCACATAGATATTTAAGAAAAACAATATCCTTCCTGGAAATTCTTCTCCATCCATTAGGAAAAAATTTAAAGAATTTTTTCTTGTGCATGAAGAAAAAAAAGTCAGTACTATATAGTGTAAGTTGAGATCTGCATGTTCAACTTTTAATTCACCATCACTTGTGATTAAAAATAGGTGTCTAATGATGTGTCAATGAATTATTTGTGGAAGGCAAGTCGGATGGTCAATTTTGGACAGTAATTTTCAACTCATATAGGGTTCTTTTATAATCCTCAATCAATCAACTAAGTATGGGCAATTTCCTATTAATCAATTAAACAATAAGAAAGTGCTACGAATTTTACAACTTCAAGGAAAAGTCTATAATAAAAACAAACCGCCTAACACGTCAAATCCACTTAGTGCTATAAATTGGAGAGTTTGCAACCTCATTTATCCAGAAAAAGTAAGAATTTGTGGCTTAGCAGTTAAGAAAGATGGGAATTAAGTTACTGGTAATTCTAGTGATGATTGTGCTTTCATTACTAAATGAATGGTATTGTTAGGGTGTTGGGAGGAAGAGAAGGTTGCTCTTTTGCACCTTAGAGCAAATATAAACTTCCCAGATGGAGAATCACTGTCTTCATGGGTGGTTAATGAGACTGCAACTGATTGTTGTCAATGGGAATCGGTTGAATCCAGCAACACAACTAAACGAGTAATCCAACTTGATCTTGATTACGTTAGGGAGAGGAAATTAGGAGATTGGTATTTTAATGCCTCTCTGTTTCTTCCATTTCGAGAGCTCAGAAATCTCTTCTTGGAGCAGAATCAGTTAGTAGGATGGGTTGAGAATGAAGGCAAGATGAAATCTCTACTCGAGTAACCAGCCAGTTGATTAAATTTTATTACTCCTCTGTTTTTTGGTTGTCTAAGTTTTTCCTTCGAGTGATATTATAGATATATTGAACTTTGTTGCAGGTATTGATAGACTGTCGAAGTTGAGAAATTTGGAGGCCCTTGATTTGAGTTGGAATTCATTTGATAACAAAATTTTGTCATTTCTTAGTCGGCTTTCTTCTCTAAAGTATTTGCGTTTTGGAAACAACTATTTAATGAGAAAAAAATTCAGCAACAGTAAGTTCAATATACTTTGTATTCTGCTCGTTCTTTGATAGATCATTTGATTATCTAAGAATAGCCACTTCGAAAATTATGCTAGTTGCTTTCCTATTAGATCAAAACATTTGTCATTTGCCCTTCCTAATACGGTTAGCATTACGAAACGCATATGTTAATGTCATTGATATATTAATAGTTCTAATCAACCCAAGTACTAATTCAAATGTGAAAGATTAAGGGAACTTCTGGTACAAGACATATACAACAAATAAGACCTTTTTTTTTTTTTAATAATTTCTTTTCATCTAATATTGTAACACACCTTATTACAGAAGTATAATATTATTTTTTTGATTCCCAACCATTATGCTTGTGTGCGTACTCTTAATCAACATTGATTTCCTCTGGGTATTATTTCAATTTTTATTAGCTTGACGAAACATAATATTATTTTTTAAGAGAAATAATTGTCTAGGCAGTGAAAGGCTCTTTGGATTAACCAAGCTGGAAGTTCTTGATTTCAATGGTAACGATGATATTAGCAACGACGACATTCTGTCGATACTAAGTGAGTCTCCTTTTACAAGTGTGATAAATTGTTTTTAGGTCAAAAGAAGACTATATTGTTAGGACCTTTTAATAAATTTACTTTTCCTTTTTGATAGATCTGAATGATTTTATGGTATATCATTTATGGTATATCACCTCAATTCATTCTTTATCCTTATTCATTATTAATTTCCTTTTCTTGTGCCTTCTTATGCATGAGCCGAAGCGTCCCTGTTATTTTGCTCACAGCCCTTCCATATCACTAAATTAGTAGTTTGTTGTTTATTACATTTCATCGTCGACACTTAAACATTTTAATTTCCCATTTCTCAATAATTAACGTTGATGAGTATTACCCTAGATAGTTCTCCATTCCAGGCATCAAAAGTATGCATCGTCTTCGAGTGCTAAAATTAGATGGCATAAGTGTCTCCAACATTAGCAACATGGTGCAATCTTTGAAGGCATTCTCATACCTCGAGCACTTCTATTTTCGGGACAATTATATAAATGAAAGTATTGGAACTTTTGGTAAGCATAAAGAGTTGTAATTCCTAGTCACAAAAATTATATTACTAATTATAATATGAACTCCAATTCTAATGCACATTCCATTGCTTTTGTGTATAAGAGTTGAGACATTTAAGATTGCTGGAGGGACTATTCTTGGACAATTCTACAGTCGATGGGAACTTTCTACAAAGTATTGGAGCATTGAGTTCTCTCAAGATTTTATCTTTGTCTAGTTGCAAACTCAATGGCAACCTACCCATTCAAGGTAAACTTCAAAGACTTGTTTGGTAAACAATGTTTTCCATGACTTAGCATGCTCATTAATAAATTGTTTCTTCAATTATTTCTATTTTCAATTATATAAACGGAAATATAGAAACTTTTGGTATCCCGAAAGAGTTGTAATTTCTAGTCACAAAAATTATATTACTAATTATAATATGAACTCCAATTCTAATGCCCATCCCATTGTTTTCGTGCATAAGCGTTGAGACATTTAAGACAGTTGGAGCAATTGTTCTTGGACTATTCTGATGTGGATGGGAACTTTCTACAAAGTATTGGAGCATTGAGTTCCCTCAAGATTTTATCTTTGTCTAGTTGTGGACTCAATGGCACCCTTCCCGTTCGAGGTAAACTTCAACGACTTGTTTGGTAAACAATGCTTTTCCGTATGAATTTTTATATTTGTAAAAATTATGTCCAGCATAAAAGAATTTTTTATAGAGTTCTGGCTTTGTCCCTCATAAGAGTTACATTCAAAATAAGCTACTTATTTCCATATTTCACCAATAAAAATGTAATTTTCTGACTTAAAACGTAAGTTCGGACACAAAAATTTATCTTACCTTTTATGGGCGAAGTCTTTAAATTCTCTATTTTTTTGATGGCTATTGAAGCAGTGATTTTTTTGTAGGGTGGTGTGAACTTAAAAACCTCCAAGAGTTATATCTGAATTGGAATGAGTATGAAGGAATGCTTCCTTCATGTGTTGCAAACATGACCTCTCTTAGATGGATTGACCTCTCTTCCAATAAGCTCACCGGAAATATTGCCTCATCTCCACTTTCCAAACTCACATCGCTCGAAGTTCTTTCTCTTTCAAGTAACCATTTTCAAGTTCCAATTTCTTTCAAGGCATTCTTTAATCATTCGAACTTAAAGTCTTTAAAAGTGGGAATCAATGAAATAATAAATGAAAACGAGTTGGAAAAATGGGTTCCCAATTTTCAACTAGAAGGTTTTGATATGTCAAATTGTAGTGGCCATCCAACACTACCCAACTTTTTGTACTATCAATCAAACTTGAGATATATTAGTCTCTCAAAGAACAACATAGGAGGGAATTTTCCAACTTGGTTGTTAGAGAACAATACAGGACTTTCGACACTTCTCCTGAGAGCTAATGCTTTTTATAGGAACTCTCATGTTGCCAACAAGCACCAATCATGACATGCAGAATTTCGATGTAACTAATAATAAGTTCAATGGACGTATTCCAATTAACATAACTTCTATTTTTCCAAATTTGTATTTATTAAACATGTCAACAAATATGTTTGATGGGTGTATACCTTCTAGTTTTGGTGACTTAAAATATATAGATCAACTGGACTTGTCCAACAATAACTTGTCAAGCACCATTTCAAGTAGCTTGTCTACCAGAAATTTAATGGTGTTAGACATTAGTAACAACCATTTGTCTGGCAGAATTCCCACTTCAGTGGGTAATATGACATATTTGATAATAGTTTCTATGTCTAATAACCAGCTTGAGGGTCTTATCCCAATGGAAATTTGCAATCTCGAGTATCTTCACCTCTTAGATTTATCTCATAACAAGTTATGTGGTTCGGTCCCATCCTGCTTCAATACATCAACAATAAGTCATGTCTATCTGAACAATAACCAATTAGAAGGTGAGCTGATAGAAGCATTTTATAATAGCTCTTCGTTGGAGTTATTGGATCTCAGAGAGAATAAGTTCACTGGAAGTATCCCTCAATGGATTGGCACTCTATCAAGCATGAGATTTTTTCTACTCAGCGGTAACCATTTTGAAGGCATGATCCCTCACCAGTTTTGTGAGATGAACAAACTAAGTTTGATAGACCTTTCTTTTAATTTCCTTTCGGGTCAAATCCCGCAGTGCTTTGGTAACATATCAATGGGGAAAACCAAGGAGAACTCTGAGTTAACAATAATTGTACTCGACAGAGTGCCAATTATAGTGACATTTAAGACAAAGGGAAATTCTTATCCTTACAAAGGTTACATCCTCAATAACATGTCTGGAATTAATCTCTCTTCCAATAAATTACATGGTGAAATTCCGGACAGCCTTGGAAAGTTAAGTGAGATCCATGCAATCAACTTGTCCCACAACAATCTTAATGGAACAATTCCAGCAACATTCTCAAGCCTACATCAGATCGAGAGCTTAGATCTCTCCTATAACAACTTGGGTGGGAAGATCCCCAATGGTCTGATTAAGTTAAACACTTTAGAAGTCTTCAACGTGTCACATAACAATTTAACAGGTACTATACCAGAGAAAGGTCAGTTTGGAACCTTTGGTGAAGATAGCTACCAGGGAAATCCTTATCTTTGTGGTCGTCCATTACCAATCAACTGTACTAGCACTAGATCATCACCTGTCCTGCCATCTGCTAATGATGAAAGTGAGGAGCGCGGTTTCATGGACATGGAGGTCTTCTATGTAAGCTTCATCGTATCTTACATATGTGTTGTGCTTTGCATTGCTACAGTTCTGTACATAAATCCTCATTGGAGAAGTGTATGGTTCCATTTCATTGAGATTTATACAATCCAATTCTGAGGGCCAAGTGTTCTGGAAAGTATTCCCCTATTCAAAATGAAGGTACCTGCTGTAATTCCGTATGAAGATCATTATATACTATACTAACTTTTTTGTAACTAATATATTTTTATCATCTATCTAATCAATTTTATCATTTTTTTTCTTTCCAGATTTGATCATTTGAAGTAACGAACCAGTTGCAGGTTTGACTTTGACGTGATTTGATGGTGTAACTATTATTGAAGTTGAGTATCAAACATTTGGTTAACGAAAAGATTTATATTAATGCTTCGCTAGTTATTTATTTACAAAAAAATTAAATAAATAATAAATAGATAAATTTAACATGTCCTCGACATGTGAAGATCACCAAATATCCAAATTTGTAATCTTAAATATAAAATTAATTAAAAAAACTATAAACTATTTGTGTAAAATAATTAATATTATTGCAAAATTCAAGATTAGTGCACGATGGAGGTGAAAATTTTGACTGGTGGTAAAAGTAGCCAACTTCACCAAACTTACTTTCGAAAACTAGCTTTACTAACTTCAGCAGCTTTAAGGTTAAAGTTGGATTTTCTGGACCATTTCTCCAAATTAAAATTAGGTTCCTCCTCCCAAATTGGATGGTCGTCAATGTATTTGTGAACTTATCAATTATAATAGCATCATAAAAAAGTAACATTTCATCTCTGGCTTAGAATTAGAAGGAACAAAAGGCATTCGTCGTCGTCAGAGCCCTCCTCCTCCTACTTACAAACCGATGCATCTCTGTGATTGTCAGACTATCAAGATAGAAAATTGTCAACATGTTGTTTCAACACCTCAATTTGTTGGCACAATATTTCCATCCATTCAGTTTCTCCCTCGCCATCACTCACAGATGTACTGCATTAACTAATCTCGCCACATTATTATCAATGTCAAGGTTGAGATCTTTGTATGCCCATGATCTTAGTGACAATTAGTTTGATCGAAACATTTTTTTTTTATCTCTTAGTCAGCTTTCTTTTCTCAAACATCTAAAATCCCTATACAACGTTTTCAAGTACAAAAATTACAGCGACGTTAAGTTCAATGTACTTCGTATTGTAGTGTTTCTTTGGTATATCATATGATCATCAAAGAATAACCCCTTTGAGAAATAAAATCGCTTATTATAACAATTTTAACTTTTGACGTTGCATTTCAAGATAAGCAATTTCTGAAAATAGTGCATTTGTACTGGCCAAAGTTTGACGGGGTGTCTTCAACTAAAATTTTGATATATTTTAAAATATTATAAACAGTAATAAAATTTCATGAATTCTATAAATTTCCACAAATTCTATAAAAATCTCCTCAAATGTGGTGAAATTTCAAAAGATTTGATTATATGTATTTTTTTTTCTTTTTTTGATCGTTTTGATTATATTTATTTTTTAAGTTTGAAATCCATCTAAATCTTTTAAAACCATTCTATTAATGAAATCATTATAAATTCATTAATTATTGAGAATACCTAAATTTTAAAGAATTTCATTGAATTTCATTTAAATATCAATTGGAAACGCCTAAATTTTAATAGATTTCATTAAAATCTCAGTTGAGACCACCTAAATATACAAGAATTTTAAAATTCATTATAGTTTCACTTGAGGAAACTCCCTAAATTAAGGATCTTATTAGTTTTCTCAATTAAAAGTATAGATAAAACAATCATTTTGACCTTATCAAACAGATCATTTGAGAGTAAAAGTAGAAATATTGTTTTGAAATAAAGAAACTGTACAATATTTCTAGCAAAATACTTATCTGAGAAAAACATACTAGTGCAAGAATTTTGGGGCAGTGAAGACAAATAAAGATAACAGAGTTCTAACTTTTCACTGATTCTATGAAGAGTAATGCTATGTGCAATCGCTCACTGCACAGTCATCTTACGTGATATACATGCGACTGTTAATGAATTGTTGCATAAGGTAATAAAAACTACCACATTAATATATCAAATCACTAACCGTCATATGTATGCCATATAGAGCGACTACGACAGTAAACGACTGTAAATAACATTACTCTTTTATGAATGATGTACAACTTATCTATATACAAGGAGCGTGCCATATATAAGTTTCTCTGTGTGCCCGTGTTTGTGTTTCTTCAATTAATTCTTCAATTAATATATAAGGACAAATAAAAACGAATATGGGGATCAATTTGTATTCGAAGAAAAACTAATTCCATCGACAAGAATTTTATAATCAATACCAACTTTTTCTTTTATATGATTGGTTGGTTTTTACTTTTTAACTAGTTATTGTTACTGATTAATTTTACAGAGTGGTGTCAACTTAATAAACACAAGACGCTAGGCATCATACATTCTTTAATTCCGCAAAATATCAACAATTCGTACGCATAAGTGACAGGACAAGCCTTTAGAAGTGAATGATTTGGTCAAAGAGAAAATACAAAAAAAAGTAGTTCACAATGTTTTATTTTATAAACTATTGGGTATTAAATGTGAGACTTCATATTTTTCGTTGATATTGTAATGAAGTGCAACAGTGAAATCCAGAATAACAAATCTTGCAACTTCACCTATGCCTTTTTTATTTAGTGGATCATGTTATGTATAAACTTTTTTTACAAATTCCCTCATTCACTACTCACAATGGGGGCGGGGATCACAAGCCGACATTTTTTAAATTCACGTGGGATTCACTAATTTTGTGAGAGTGGGTACATCATTTTGTCAACAAGATTTTGTACAAATATCTTTATCTTTATTTTTTTTATCTGACCAAACCAACTTTTGTAAGAGTAGTTCTCAAGTGACAAGATTGGAGGTTCAGACGAACTCACCGAGATAAGTTGTGGACTAGCAAAATACATAAACTAGTGGTTTTATGTTTCAGGACATGATCGGGAAATCTAAACACAAAAAAGGAATGGCGTAAGGTCAAAATCGATGGTCGTCACTCCGAACATGGCTAACAAAATGAATTAGGGATTGATTCAATTTTTCTTTTAAGTCCAATTTTATTTTGGCAGAATCCATCGCTTTAACTATATATTTACTTTATCATTCCAAAATGATTTGTATTTTGAACTATTCTAGTTAGTGGATTTCTTTGCTTTACATGTTACAGGTGCATAATAATTCTACCTATCCAGATCTTTACACGTTGCACATGCATAACAAATTCTTCTCAGATCGTGAGGTTTTACTATAGAAATAACATATAAAATATAGATATAGTGTTTTGTTTTTCCTTGTATCTCAAGTTTTTTCCCCAATGAAAGAACTCTATTTTATAGAGATAAATTTAACACCCACAATTAAAAATATGAGTTACCATATGAATTATGATAAAGCCAGATGCTTAGGGCTAGAAGAGTCCTGTAGGATCTAGGGAGGAAAAATGCAAGTGAGCGAAAATACTGGGCCAAAAGTATATTATTTGCATTACAATTGTTTCAGCTATTATTAGTAGCCAAAATGCTAATATGGTGTGCCATTTGAAACTTGATTGTCTAAAAGTGATGATATTGTTGTCTGTCATAAAAGTTCACAGTAGCTACCTGTAATGCATTCTTGATTAATTTGAATGTTTTCCCTAAAAACTTGTTTATAGCAAATCAAAATTGGTAAGTCATCATTTCTCAATACGCTGCAACGTGCACTGATAGCATTCATGTGACATGGAATTTTAAACACATACCCCAACCATATACACATTATCAAAACCTGAATTTGACAGAGTGACAAGATAATTTTTAGCAATGCCAATGGTGCAAATCTATAGATAAGGGTTCTCTCTGTACTTCTACAAAATACAAATTGAATTGGTGCAATCCATTAACGATACATTTCCACGGCACACAGAAAATAAACAGAGACTGAAGAAATTGTGCAAACAAAATTTAGAAAAAACCTAAGAAGTGGCTTAGACCCATTTCCCGAGTATGAATAAATAGAATGCTAAAAAAATGCATCCAAACAAAAAGAAGGGAAAAAATAAATAAATAACTGGTAGAAAAAAAATGAACGACACTTACAAATTCATCCACGCCTTCTACTGGAGAAACTTGGCGAATCAAACAATCGAATACCTATAAAGCTTCTGCCCATGATCTGCAATCGGGTGTTGTTGTAGCCAGAGTACGGGGTGAGTTAAGAAAAAGAAAGAAATTCAGCCTTTGGGTTGATGCAACCAATTTTTCAATTCAATTTTTTTTAAAGAAGTTGAGCAAAAGTTATCAGAAAAGAGGAGGCGTGAATTTTCGGTGGCGCCGTCGTCGGAGTGCGACGGTAGAAAAGGTGAGAGAGAGAAATTGAAATGTATTCTGTACATCCACTGTTTATGGTATTAGGAAATAAAAGGTTGGGCCTTTTTCAGTTTTTTGGGAAAACACGTTAATTATACTTTTGATTTAAAAGTAAGTATCCGTTTGATTGTAAAGATGGAATTGAATTGAATTGAATTGAGTTGAAAACGAATTATAGGGAATTAAATTATCTAGAAATTGTAAATTATTATGTTTGATTGGTATAATTTTTCACGTGAAAAATGTTGAAATAAAAGTGTTTTTTGGTGTTCATTTGATTTTGTTTTACATGAAAATTATTAATTAAAGAGATAAAATTTACTGGTATTGGGGATAAAATTTGTTTCCATTTCCAAAAAAGAAAAAAGAAAAAATTCAAAAAAAGCATCTATCTTTTGATATTCTTTTGACTTTGTTTTACACAGAAATTGTTACTTAAAGGAAACTATTTATTATTTTTTTTTTTTAACAATTAGGAATAGAATTTATTTTCATTGACCATAAAAAAAAAAAGGAACCTGGAAAACAAATTCTCACCTAACCTATAGGAATTAGAATTCCTTAAAAAGCTAGAAATCAGGCGCATGAGAGGAGGGGTGAGAAAATCATTTCCAGGGAAAAACTTTGCCATCAAACATTGTTAAAGTTGGAAAGTGAAATTCTATTTCCATTTCCTATTGATTTTCCATGCTATCAAACAGGGCCTAAAACTTAAATGTTTGCCACATAGAATGGCCGAATAGCAATAGCAATATAAATGTACCTGATCGAGTTAATCGTGAACCAAGAACTTCTAAGGAAAATAATGGGTTCCTCACTACTGATAACAAAGTGCCTTATTATTATTTTTGTGCAATAATTTATGTCTATCTAATGAATCATTTATAGGTTTTCTAAACAAAATTTTAAAAAACTTTGGTCCAACTTTTTACTTTATTTTATGTACCTAAATAATTAGAGAAAATAACTTTAAAACTTTAATTTTGCCTAAAAAATGTATAGGTCCACCGATCTGATTATTGACCTGTCGATTCGACCAGTAGCCTGAGACCCAATACGGGTTGATGTTCAAGTCGAGTCTAATAACTATGATACAACGTGCTAAGAATTTTAATAAAAGATTAATTAGCTAATGTGGCATACTCTTGGCACACAAAAAATTCCAATTAGTTTTTATATTTATAATTTTGTAGTACGTTCCACACTTTTGCACATAGATATTTGATATAAATATTTCGCTTATCTTGGTCATTAAAAATAGATTTTGAGAGTAATTTTTTTGAACTAGATACTTTACATAATCTAAATTAAAAGAGAAAGCAGAGACCAAATTGTAGAAGGAAAGATTAAATTCAAGCAATTCTTAGTTGAACTAGAATTATGGTTTCCTATCTTGAGACGTAAATTGAGGTCTACAAAAAGGAATCTTGCATTCAATTAGAAAGGGGGAGACTAGAGATTTACGTTCTTAGAGGCAAAATTATACGTCCAATACATAGAATTCCCATTATTTGTATCTCAACTTGGGATTTGAAGGTTGAAGAACACAGTTGATCGGGAGATATATAAGCTTTTGAAGAGGAGATTGATGGTCCAACGTTGAGAATTGGGTGTCAAAAAATAACCATTGCTAGTGTTCTTTTCTTTATTCCTTGTGTTGAACTATGTGATTTTTTTTTAATTGTTTAATTTCTAAGACAACTTCCTCTAAAAAGAAAGGAATTGAGTCATAGCACTTACTCCTGGTAATTATATTGAAGCACATATTTGGTTGAAGATCATGCGGCATTTCGAATAAAAGAAGACGCCGTTTATTTAGTCCGAATCCGCTTTGTTTACGAACAAGGAAGTTATAAGTAATACAACTATGAATCTCATGGAGAGTTCGAGATAGTAGATCCAATGCTTGGATTGAAGAATCACTTTGATTCTATCATTATCATTGGCTAAATAATTGGTTGTTAGGATGAACCATGCAATTTAGGTGTAATGTTTATTTAAGTCAATTGATTTTCTTGCACATTGATGATGTATGAGCTGCTTATAGTGGTTTAATTATATTCAATTGCTTGATTACCAACTGCATGATTTAAAGTCAATATTGAGACTGAGAGGAAATTTATTTATTTAGTTCGTATAATAAGTGATATAGGCATTATAAGATATCAAAACATGATTATAGGAAGATAATAACCCAAATGGTCACTAAACTTTGCAAAAAAAAAAAAAAAAAAAAAAAAAAAAAAAAAATCTAAGGGTCCTTGAACTTTGAAAATCATTCAAGTCATCATTGAACTTTGCAAAAGGTTTTCATGAAGTCATTGAACTTTAACAATTACCCCACTCATTACTAAATTTTGCAAAAAGTTTCCATGTTCAGTGACCCTGTGGAAACCTTTTGTAAAGTTTAATAATGATTTGAGTGATTTTTAAAGTTTAGCGACTCCGTGAAAACCTTTTGGATTATTATCTCGATTATAGGCTATGCAATCTTATAGAATTTCTAAAATTGAATTCTTTTACATGTGTACTAATTTACATAGAAATATAGTAAATTCGAGCATATGAATAGGGTTGATTTTCCTTGTGAGAGAATACTAAGTAAAATTGGTTAAGTCGACTATTAATGCAAATGAAGAAAATGATGAATGAAATTGGATTTAATGAATGTTAAGGAAATAAGGACTTTTTTGTTTCCCCTTTTTTTGAAAATACATTTTTTCTCTATTCTTTTCAACCATTCATTCTTTAATAAAACAATATTATATGCATTCAAAATTTTTCCTTATTTTTTTAACCACATATTCTCTACCAAAACATTATTCCAAAATACAATATTTCTAAAAAAAATGGAGCTCAAACATGAATAACGTAAAAAAATTGAAATTCCTAACCACTTAATCTCAATAGTCCTCCACAAATTAGGTTAGTTAGGTTAAGCTAGATTAGTTTAAGATAAAGTAGCTATAATTAAATCTTGATTTGTTAAGTTTTTACCCATTAATTTGTTAACTTTTTACCACATTAAATTAGATTGAAGTTAGAATCAAAATAAAAATTGATATCTGGTCCATGTGGTAACGATGTTCAAACTTAAAAATTCCACTTTATTACTAATCATGATCCGCACTTGTGAAATCAATCAATCAAGTTTTTGACAGCATTTAAGTGGATTAATTTATATAGTTTAGCATTTTTTATTAATTCTAGCTTTGATTTAAATTTTTGTCTTTGTTTTCATTTTTTCTTTTAAAGTTGATTTACTTATTTTTTATTTTTTATTTTGTTTCATTAACAGGGATATAAAGGAAACAATAGCACAACGACAATATGAGATCGGAGATCCCAAAATTGATGACAATGACATGCCTATTGGGGATTTCTCCCCCTTATCACACTTTAAAATGAAGGAATATGATGCACGTGCTGAAGTTGATGAGGGAAACATATTTTTTTTAGCCATGCTGAACACGAAGATGTCATTGTTACTAGGTTTCTCAACGATTTAAGATCTAACCTCAAACATCAAGTCATTGTGTTCAGCCCTAACTTCTTAAAAGATGATTTATACAATGCCCTTGAATACGAGTGATACTATCGATCTTCCTATTAGCAGCATGGCCTTTCTAACTTTCCCACCCTTCGTCAGTTCTGTCTCCTCTGACCACCATTCCTAGTAGTGGCCTGTGTCGGCCTGGACCTAATGCTTGTTGGGTATTCCTCTAGTCGTAATATTCCTGAAGATGCCACTAGAGTTGAACCTAGATTTTTAGCTTTTGAGACCATACACTTCGGATTTTGCCTCTTATTATCCACATCGCACCCTTGCGCAAGCTTTTAATCAAGAACCTCCTTATTCAACTCTGGGAAACAACTACTGTTTCATGATCGACCCTATTGAAGATTTTAATGAAGATCTTAACCAATTTGTGAGTTATGATGAGGACGCAATTATCGTCTCAGTTATGAGATGTATCCTCTTCATCCCCATTGATTCTATCTCACGGAAACAGATTGTCTTCCATACATGTATCCTGTGGAATTCTTGCTCTTCCAAGTTGGTAATTGATGAGGTAGAACCACCAATGTTGTTTCCAACTCCGCCATGGCCAAGTTCGATTTCAAACCAAAACCACACCCTCGACCTTTTAAGGTGACTTGGGTTGATCGAACTTCTTTACCCATCACTCATTAATATCTTGTGCTCCTTAAGTTGGGCCATTTTTAGGAAAACATTTATTATGATATCCTATTAATGGATGTCATAGACGAGTAAAGACAAATGATAGGTCCAGCGAAGCCTTCAAG
Source organism: Olea europaea var. sylvestris (assembly GCF_002742605.1). Classification (NCBI taxonomy): domain Eukaryota; kingdom Viridiplantae; phylum Streptophyta; class Magnoliopsida; order Lamiales; family Oleaceae; genus Olea; species Olea europaea. The sequence continues at coordinate 15,312,965 of NC_036249.1, read as the reverse complement.
TCTCCGAGGATACCAACGTTCTATCAGCAATCATGGCTGTCGCAAACTCTCGAATTTAGCTATTTATCCGTTAAGGACTTTGAGTGTGAGGGTCACGACATCGAATTGATATTTTCTCTAATTGTCACAGTTTGTTTCATGATTCCCATTGGTTCAGTGTGCTATCGAACTATTACCTAATTTCAGTTACGTAATAGTCTCTACCATAGGATAAACCCCTAGTAAAACTCAATTGGCAAATTGAGACTTTTTATTCTCCCTAGCCTTAGCCATTGTGCAATTCCATATTAGATGCCATAGTCAAATAACATTAATTCTTTATAACACCACATTCAATGGACTTAACCTTAATATAGCCTTAAATACACAATTGATTACATGACATGACAAATTAAAAAACCAAACACTTACAACTTATGAGCTTCAAAAATGAGGTTCTGCACGGAATCAATTTTCATAACTCAGATTATCTTTCTTGTTATCACTACACAAACCTGCACAATTGCAAGAAGTGAAAGTCATTCACCAAAACAAAAGGTAATTAGTTTTTTTTTTTCCTTTAAATAAATAAATTCCACACTCATCTTTTTAAAAATTGAGAAGAAAATTCATTTTTGCTTGTTATTTACTTCGTGGGAATATTGTATCATTAGCTTTCAACCTATAGCCCGAGTAGCACATTGGACTCTAATCTTTAAAAGGAGGATGCTAGCAACATTTTAGTGTAGTTGTACTGGTTGTATTTAATGTATGTACGTGTTAGAGAACGATGGAGGCAGTTCATGCTCCAACAATTTTTTTTCAATTGTTGTCTTTAAAACAAACATAGCCTTACCACTCTAACATGGTACACCAATTAATTGGAAAATCACTAAATTCATGGGACCTAGCATTAACTTATTTATCAATTAATGATGTGTCATGTTATCGGTGCTCATAAGTTAAGTATATAAGAACCAGTGTTTAGGATATATATATATAAGAGGGGGGTCCCTGAAAAAGAGGTTATTTCAAGGATTTTAAGGCTGTTGAGGGGGGTTGTTAAAACAATTATGAAAAATCCTACTCAGTACTCTTCTTAATTAAGATTTCTTTTTCTTTTGGTAAAATAATATCCCTTTTTTTTTTTTTTTTTTTTTTTTTGAAAACATGCCATCTGAGATATATGAACTTGGGCCTAACTCCATTCTTATAAGGACACCACTGGCACTCCCTTAACAAGAATTTTTAAAACAGTGATCCCTTTCTCTTTTCTATGCGTATCCTAGCCTCTTCACTGGGCCTTTACGCTTTGAGAGATCACTCAGGGCTTATTTTAAAAACAGTTTAAATTTTTAACTTGGAGTTAAGACATGCTCTTATCATATACCCAGCATGAAGCATAAAAATTTTTATAAGAATCATAAAAATTTTATAAACAGGAACTGTTCTTAAAAGATCTGGGACTAATATTAACTATTAGCACCATATCTTAGAACTATAAACATACCTACAGGAATGATCCATCTGTAGTTTAAAACAAAATATCAAAATCTCAAAATATTTTTGTGGGATATTATTCTATCTAAGAATAAGAACAATTAAGAATTTCCCTTTCGGGAAGAAAAGAAAATTAGAACATCTTTGAGATAACTCAAGGCTTTGTATTGTATAAATTTTCTTGTGTGTTTACAAATGAAAGAATGATCTCCTTTTATAGGAGAAAAAAGAGAAAGGAAGCGTTTTTCAAAAGCAAGGAATCTTTCCTTTTTTCAAAACATCAAAAAGAAAACAGTAAAAAGCTATACTATCAAATCTTACTTTATAAAACAGTAAGATTCTTTACAAATAAACGGATTTGATAAGTCTTTACCAGCTTCCGTTTGAGCTGGACTAGCTATAGAATTCTTGGGCTCTATAGTACCTGCTTGTGTATGGACAATTGGATTTGAAATTTTTAATTTGATAATTTCTTGTTCTAATTCAGAAATTTTCTTTTGTAAAACTAATTTTTCTTGTTGTAAAGACTGATTTGACTCATTTAAAATTTTAAAATTCTTAGTCATACATTCACAATGTTCACAAAATTTAGAAGCATAATCTAAAGGCTGATCTGAAACATTCTTTAAAGAAGGAGCAACAAAATAATTAATTCCTATAAATTTTCTACATTCTTCTAATACTTCTGAAATGGAATAAAAAAATTTTCTACATTCTTCTAATGCTTCTGAAATAGAATAAAATCCTTTATATAGAGGATTTGGAAAATTCTTTATACAATCTGAAACTTCTAGCCAGGTATGATAAATTCCTGGAAGTCTTCCATTTAAAACAACATAACATTTAAATTTTTTATGGTCTTGACTAAAATGTTCTGAAAGAGCATTTAAACATGCTAAAAAATATTTTTGATCTTTTGGATTCTTATTGTAAGATATCCATAAATTATCTAAAATGCATTTTTCTGATTTAGTAACTGAAATATGAGAGAGTGTCTTAAAACTAATATTACTGTTTGGAAAACAAAGTAACTCTATATTACCAAATCTTAACTTATCATGAGTCTGTAGTATATTTGTCTGAGAACTGGAACTGCCAACAATTGGCAATCCTGGTCTGGGACCTCTTGGTCTTTGCATCTGCAATAAATGATCAGTCATATTCTTTATTTTTAATTATTCTACTTAAAATATCTGCATTCTGATTATCACTACCTTTAATATGTTCAAAATTAATTACTAGTCCAGTATTAGTTATTCTGTCTATGAAATTTAACCATCTTCTTCTATTACTTCTTTTATTTTCTAATTTCATTTTATTAACAAAACTTACAATTGCTTCACAATCTGTTCTTAAAGTAATTTCTTCTTTAGAAATAATAAATAATTCAAAAGAATCTAAAGCATAATTTACTGCAAGTAATTCTAAATCTATGCTACTTATATTACATTTTTCTTTATAATTTCCGCTATTATATTTTACAATTTTTTCACTATCTTTATCTGCATATTTATTGGGTTTTGCAATTAAAATTGCTCCTCATCCTGTTATACTTCCATCTGTTTCTATAATTAGAAAATCTGTTTCTAATGGCATAGATAATTTAGGTAAATCTTTTAATTTTTCTTTTATTTTTTGAACTAATTTAATATCTTCTATATTAAAGTATCTTTGACCTTTTGGTGACGTTTTTCCATATAAAGGTCCTGCAATTTTTCCCAGGTTTTTAATAAAGGGTCTAGCATAATTTACTAATCCTAAGAATTTTTGTAATTGTTTAAGATCTTC
>NC_036249.1:15294823-15303696 GCF_002742605.1 Olea europaea var. sylvestris | reverse complement strand
AATAATCCTTATAATTTTTTTAGTAAAATACATGAAGTATTAACAGGATCAGACCCAAATACAGGACATATTAATATTCAAAGTAGAGCTATTAGAAATCTTGAACAACTTAGTTTAAATAGATGGACTAAAGGTAAAGAAGTTAAACAATTTTTAAATGAATATTATTATCTTATTTCTATATCAGGAAATACTTATAATCAAGAATTGGGAAAAAGATTATTTCATAAATTACCAGGTCCTTTAGGATTAGAAATAACAAAAAAGTGGAATGAAAATAAAACTGTTTTAGAAAAACCAGATCAATTATGGAGTATAGGAGTAAGAACACAATTTATAATGCAATGTTTAGAAGAAAAATGGATTGAATTACAAATTCAAAATCAATTAAAAAAGACAGATTATAAATTCTGTAAAGATATTTATACACCCCAGACCTATGGTAAAAATTTTAGAGAAAAGAATAAAAGAAAATATGATAAAAGAAAAACTAGTCAACCTTTTAAGAAAAAAATATTATCTTAGAAAATCTAATAGAAGAAAACCTTATTTAGATGAAAATAAACATGTAAGAAAATATAAACCAGAAAGAAATTATCCTAATAAATTAAAAAATATATATATATATATTCTAGTCTCTAAAATGAGAAGAAAATCATACATGGATTGAGATATGAATTTAGAAGCTTTATTGGCACCATACAAGGTTGGCCAGATCAATGGTCATTGGTCAATTTCGAAAAAATTTGCTGGCTGACCAATAAGCGTTGATCACACAAATGCCAAGGGTTTCATTAGAAAAGAAGACGAAGAAGCACTATTCAGCTATAAAAGTAATTTTTGGATCAGTCCTTATCGGAGAGTGAATATGAAAGAGGAAACAATGAACGATATTTCAAGATATAGCAATAAGTCATAGTTAGAAAACCCAAAAATAAGTTTACTACTTCTAAAATGGACATTTGGAAGTCTTCTCATGGTGGAAAAAGGTGTGGTTGTAGATAAATCTAGACCTTGATAGGCATACATTATGGTAGAAATTCTTTAATTTGCACAACATTCTTGAATGGGGTCCATGAACCACTGCATTATTGAGAAAATGTTGTTCGGAGTGTACAAAAGTTCTATCTTCTCTTCCAGCTGTCAATTGATCAAGGATTTGATTGTATAATAATAATAATAATAATAATAATAATAATAATAATAATCAAGAATTTAAATATCTTATAACAAGATGAAAGTTTATATATCTTACTCAGTTACTGTTATTCAGAATTTGAAGAATATTATTTGTTTGTGAATTAATTGTGCAGTACTTGAGCATTTTTATTAACAGTACTAACAGAATAAATGGAATTTATCTTCGGTCATAAATATATGTGTATCATTTTTACATACAAAAATTAAACATTTATGATTTGTTTATCGTCATCAATATAGTGCCAACCATCCAACAATAATTGAGCTTAGGTTTTGGTCAATACACCGTGCTATGAATTCTAATAAAAGAGTAATTTTTTTAATATGGCATATCCTTGGCACATGGAAATAGAAAAATCTGATTATTTCTTATTCTTATGACTTTGTAGTAAATGACAGTTTTGCACATAGATTTTTGCTTAGGACTGAGATCCACGATTCACTAGGCAACATATGACAAATCTTTGTTAATATGAGATCAATAACATCCTGTTTTGTTCTACAACGGGATTTCTCAGTATGTAATTGTCAAAAACATCAACACTGTAAATGTGTATTTGAATCTCGTTGACACTGACATATCTGCTTTTAAGGTGTACAAATTGTGTGATTGAGATGGAACAATGATTCTTACACGAACCAACATTTTCTAATTTCAATGTAATTGTTCTTAAATTATCTTTATAGTATTGTTTGATTTTTTTGATTTTTTTGATTTTTTTTTTGCCTTAACTAACTAATATTACGTTGCTAGTTGTAGTCGTATAGTGTTATTTCGTGAGTTACGCATATCAATTCTATTTGGACAAATACTCATGAATGTCAGAAAACTAGCCATAAAACACTCATTGAACCGTAGTATATCGACAATTTGGACACATAATTGAGAATATACAAATTTTCATTTCCGCAAATCCACTTTACAAAACCACTTTTCAAAAGACCAAGTGGTCTTATTTATATATAAAAAAAAAAAAAAAAAGGTTTGTTACGATATAAGGAAATTTCAAAGCACCATAATAAAATCCTAATCTATTGTATTAATTAAAATACTACCATGAACGAAATCTTAATCAAAATGAAACAATCAAAAATTGTCATGGAAACTGTATTAATTATATTCAAAATAAATAACAATGTAAATTTATTTATTTATTTATTTATTTATTATTATTATTATTTAATGTTAAGGCTGATGTCTAGTTAATCAGTGACAAACGGTTTCATGCAAAATGATAAGGTTCCTTCATGGAGCATTAGTGACGAATGTATAAATGACAGATTTTTTATTCAAATTAAAATCTTGTTTATATCCTTCAGCGACAAAGTATGAAGGGGAAACAATGAACCATATTTCACGAAATGGATATAAGTCGTAAGTTTTACTTCTCATGTAATATGGACAAATGTAGACCTTGATGGGTGGGGAAAATTGTAGAAATTTCTTCAATTTCCACCACTTTGTTAAACGTGGTCCATGGGCAACTACATTACCAAGAAAATGTTGTTTGGAATGTAAAATATTTGTCTTGTTCTTCCAACTATCAATCAATCAACGATTTGATAGTAAAAAAAACCAAGACTCTAAATATTTTGTTAAAAGATGAAAGTTTATGTTGTCGGAAATTCGACTAACACAATCAAAAAGACAAATAAATTAAGTAGAAAAATAGAAAACAGTAGACGAAGCGAGGTATGCCAAAACAAATCTCCTTAAGACAGATTTCGCCCCCCAATGAAGTGCAAACGGATTATGGATGTCTGTCTCCCAAGATACAACGCTCCTTCCAAAGTCGATACTGCACAATACCAACCTTGTTGGTCGAACCAATGAATGACCGTACTCGAACGGAATAACCACGAAAATATAAGAGAATTTTTAGAGCAGAATATGGAGAGAGAAGAATTTAGAAATCAATTGAATTCGTAATTGATTTTGTGTTTTTTTTTTTTTTTAAAAACGAATCTAGGGGTCTCTATTTATAGAGATTGAAGTGTCTCATGGAACAGGTGTGTGACATTTCAGGAACTGGTGCACCACTTGGTCTGATTTGTCTTAGCCATTGGATTGCACTATTTTCATAATCTGATGACCCAGATTGAACCATGAAGTGAAGTGTCCATTCATCATGCCTATTCACCAATTTCTGAACAGTCACAACCATGCGGATGCCACGCGTACATCTAACCGCCACGCAGGATGAAGGGACGCGACCTACCACACGTGCGCCACCTAGAATACCAACTCACCGAGTCTTGCGCTGCCACGTCATCGAACTACGAGTCCATTTCCGAAAACTATAAGGCTCCCCAACTCCTCGCGACGATGCGTACGTGCGAAGTGCCAAGTACGCCTCTAAAGCACCCAATGAGTACTTTGGCGTGCCGGGACCGGGTCTGGGGAGCGGCGCGAGTGGTGCGAAGCACCACTCTAGTGGTGACTAGCCTTTGGCTAGCTAAAGTTAGCCAAGTGGTAGGTAACTCATTAAATTATATATTATTCACACAACCCACTATATGAACAAGACTATTTTCTTATAAACTTTCGATATGGGATTCCTTTCCATATATAAAACACTTAAAATGGGCTTATCAACATATGGGCCTATATTGGAGACTTTTCCAATTCACCCAAATTAATTGCAACGGCCCACATCATTAAATATTACATTTAATGTTTTAACTCAATTATATTCAATTAATTCCAACAATCCCCCACATGAATGGAAGAAGTTGACTCAAATCAAGGAAGACTTCTAGAGTACTATCTGAAAGATAACGCATCAAGATATGTAGCTTTTGCTTTGAACCTTCTTTAGTAAGAATTTATCGAACTCACTTGGCTAATCAGTAAACGCAACGTTTTGAACTGTCAGCCGTTATTGCAAGCTCAGACAATAGACCAAACACACTATCTCTGATATCAAACTTGGTTATCTATTGTGTTCATTATTTCGGCCCTGAACTACTTGGGTTCTGCGAGTGCTTTAGAGAATTCGCCTAAGTAAATTCTCATAGAACCGGCCAAGTTCGCACTAACATAGGTGATGTACTATAAAGAGTACCCTACTGTAATTACTTGTACCATTTATAGTCATCATTAAAAGCAAAGCTTATCCTTAATACACTTCATAGTCAGCACTGTTTGCATCATAGAAATGGGAAGGAGTTAAACTCCTAAGTGCTTCTTATCGAGTCATTCATAATTAGTTTTCCTATTGAACCTAGTCCATGGGATCTCCAGTTGCCAGGTTAGGTTTCCACTAAGATACTCATTGGGTTTTAGGCTTTAACCCCATTTCCCTCAATGCGCAGTCTATACGCTCTCTAAATAACCCTTTAGTGAACGGATCCGCTAGGTTTTCTTTTGACTTAACAAAATCAATTGATATTGTTCCATTTGAGAGCAACTGCCGAACGATTTTATGTCTACGACGTATATGCCTCGACTTACCGTTATACACAAAATTTTTAGCCCTGGCTATTGTGGCCTGGTTATCACAATGAATACAAATAGCCGGTACAGGCTTTGGCCATATAGGAATATCTTCTATGAAATGTCTTGACCATTCTGCTTCTTCTCCTGCTTTGTCTAAAGCAATAAACTCAGATTCCATAGTAAATCGAGCTATACACGTTTGCTTAGAAGATTTCCATGATATAGCGCCCCCGCCGAGAGTAAATACATAGCCACTGGTAGACTTTGACTCGTCTACATCTGATATCCAATTGGCATCACTATATCCTTCAATTACTGGAGGATATTTTCCATAATGTAATGAATACTTTCTGGTCCGTTTCAAGTATCCCAAAACTCTAAGTAATGCATCCCAATGTTGATTACTTGGGTTACTTGTGTAACGACTCAGCTTACTTACCGAGTAAGCTATATCAGGTCTTGTACAATTCATCAGGTACATTAAACTACAAATAATTTGGGAATATTCTAACTAGTGTTTCCCATTTCCACTATTCTTGTGAAGAACTATATGTGGAAGAAATGGGTTACTCGTCTCTTTAATATTATGAGTCTTAAACCTCTCAATTATTTTATCAACATAATGGGTTTGAGATAAGACTATTCCATTTGATGTTCTAGATATCTTTATTCCTAGAATCACGTCTGCTTTACCCATATCTTTCATGTCAAAGTTATTGGTAAGTATATTCTTTGTTCTATTTATGACTTCTATATTAGTCCCTAATATAAGCATGTCATCAACATACAAACAGACGAGTACGTATGCCTTTTCGAATTTTTTCGAATGTACGCATTTGTCACATCCATTTATGACGAATCCATTCCTAATCATGACGCTGTCAAACTTTTCATGTCATTATTTAGGAGCCTACTTCAAACCATATAAGAACTTAACTAGTTTGCAAACTTTGTTCTCTTGTCCTTTCACTCTGAAACCTTCTGGCTGTTCCATATATACTTCTTCGTTTAAATCACCATTTAGGAATGCAGTTTTAACATCTATTTGATGTATTTGTAAGTTGTACAAGGCTGCAATAGCAATTAAAACCCGAATAGAAGTAATTCTTGTTACTGGAGAATATGTGTCAAAGAAATCAATTCCTTCTTTCTGACGATATCCTTTTGCAACCAGTCGAGCCTTGTATTTATCTATTGAACCATCAGATCTTAACTTTCTTTTAAAGATCTATTTGCATCCTATTGGTTTAGTTCCCTTAGGAAGATCAACCAATTGCCAAGTATTATTACTCATAATAGATTCAATTTCACTATTTATAGCTTCCTTCCAGAATACGGATTCTGGACCAGTCACAGCTTCTTTAAATGTTTGGGGCTCTTTCTCAATTACGAAAGAAATAAAGTCTGGACCAAAGGATTTAGCGACCTTTGCTCTTTTACTCCTTCTTGATTCAGGTTCTATATTGTTTTCAATAGCATTATCTCGTGTTCTTTTTTGAGTATTCTCAAGAATATCTCTTTTATTAAGGAACACATCTTCAAAGAATTCAGCATATTCAAAAATTGTATTGACATGAATGACACTTATATTAGATTTATACACAAGAAATCTATACGCACTACTACTTATTGCATATCTAATAAAAATGCAATCAATAGTTTTAGAACCTAACTTAATCCTTTTGGGAGGTGAAATAGCCACTTTAGTTAGGCACCCCCACACTTTTAAGTATTTATAGGAAGGCATTCCACCTTTCCATAACTCATAAGGTATCAAACCAGTTTTCTTATGGGGAACTCTATTCAGAATAAAGTTAGCAGTTAGCACTGCTTCCCCCCACAAGTTTTGTGGTAATCCAGAACTTATAAGCATAGCATTAACCATATCTTTTAGAGTTCTATTTTTCCTCTCAGCAATCCCATTTTGCTGCGGAGTATACAGGGCTGTTGTTTGGTGAATAATACCAAACTTAGCACATAATTCATCAAACATAGACGAATCATATTCACCACCTCTATCGGATCTTAATACCTTAATTGTTTTTCCAAGTTGATTTTCAACTTCATTTTTGTAAGTAACAAATGCATTCAATGCTTCGTCTTTGCTACTTAATAAATAAACTTGGCAATATCTACTGTGATTATCTATAAACGTGATAAAATATTTTTTACCACCTCGAGTCTGAATAAATTTTTGATCACAAATATCGCTGTGTATTAAACACAACGGTTCACTACTCCTTTCAATTGTGTTAAAAGTTTTTTTAGCAAATTTTGCTTCAACACAAATTTCACATTCATGTTTATCTTCGAAGTCAAGTTTAGGTATAAGACCTAAACCTACAAGTTTTCTTAAGGAAGCACGATTTACATGTCCTAATCTGCTATGCCATAAATTCGAAGATTCAAGCAAGTAAACAGAAGCATTAGTTTTATTGATAACTTGTGGATACAAATATGTGGATTTTTTGTCCATTACAATAGTATTGGCCTTAAATAGACCATCAAATAAATAACCCTTCCCAACATACATGCCCTCCTTAGTAAGTACAAATTTATCAAATTCAAACACCATTTTAAATCTTTCTTACTAAGAATAGCTCCTGAAATCAAATTCTTTCTGATATCTGGGACATGTACAACTTCATTAAGTGTCAGTTCCTTCCCCGATGAGAATTTCAGAATAACCTTTCCAATCTCTTCAATATTGGATGTTGTAGAATTTCCCATGTAAAGACACTCATTATGATTCAAGGTCTTATATTCAGCGAGTAGACCCTTATCTGCATAGATGTGATGAGTGGCTCCTGTGTCCAACCACCAATCCTTGGCATTAGATACCAAATTAACTTCAGAAACAACAGCAGATAGGTTGATGTCTCCAACATTCGTAGAAATTTTGTCCACTTCGATTATATTGGCTTGGGGCGGTTTCTTTTTCTGTGTATCCTTCTTTTTGCTTCGACAGTCTTCAGCCCGATGTCCTGGCTTCCGGCAACTATAACAGTTGCCTTTGAACCGTTTTGCATTGATGACTTTTTCTTTGTCCATAGATGAGCCAGAACGCTTCCTTTTCTTGTTCTTAGACCTCGAGTCTTCCACCATGTTAGCCTTTGCTTCCATGTTGCGGACATTATTCTTCTTTTCTACAGCCCGATTGTCTTCTTCAATGCAAAGTCGAACAATTAGATCCTCCATCATTATCTCTTTGCGTTTATGCTTGAGATAGTTTTTGAAGTCTTTCCATAGTGGAGGTAGTTTCTCGATCATAGCAGCAATCTGGAAATATTCACTCAAAGTCATACCTTCAGCTTCAATATCATGAAGTAGAACTTGTATCTCTTGAACCTGACTCATAACTATCTTTGAATCAGTCATCTTGAAATCTAGAAATTTGCCGACAATGAATTTCTTCGCTCCGGCATCTTCGATTTTGTATTTTTTGTCAAGAGACTCCCACAGTTCTTTAGCCGTCTTGTAATTACAATACACACTATATAAAGTGTTATCCAATCCATTTAGAATGTAGTTACGGCATAAGAAATCTGCATGTTTCCATGCTTCAATAGCTAACTGAGTATTTTTTCAGTAGCATTTTTCGATGTTTGTGCAGGACATTCTTCACGCAGAAATTTTACTAAGTTCAGTGTTGTCAAATAGAATAGTATCTTCTATTGCCAACGTTTGAAATCCGTGCCATTGAACTTTTCCAATTTCTCATGTTGTGAAGCCGGTGGCATGACAAATTGATTGGAACGAGAATTTGGCACAATCACAGCATTAGTATTGCTCTCAACAGTACCAATCACAGCGCTAGTATTATTATCTGATGTACTAGCCATTTTCTGTAAAACCACAATTACAGAAAATAATCAATAATAGAAATGTAGAAGAAATGAGAAAATAAATTTGTCTTAAGATTGTTGTCGAAAATTCGACTAACGCAATCAAAAGAACAAATAAATTAAGCAGAAAAATAGAAAACAGTAGATGAAGCGAGGTATGCCAAAGCAAATCTCCTTAAGATAGATTTCGGCCCCCAATGAAGTGCAAATGGATTATGAACGTCTGTATCCCAAGATACAACGCTCCTTCCAAAGTCGATACTGCACAATACCAACCTTGTCGGTCGAACCAATGAATGATCGTACTTGAACGGAATAACGACGGAAGTATAAGAGATTTTTTACGAGCAGAATATGGAGATAGAAGAATTTAGAAATCAATTGAATTC
>NC_036249.1:15265340-15294470 GCF_002742605.1 Olea europaea var. sylvestris | reverse complement strand
TGTAATATAGACATTTATAGGTTGAACCCCAACCTTAAGGTGGGGCAAATTGTAGAAATTTCGTCAATTTCCACCACTTTGCGGAACGTGGTCCATGGGGCACTGCATTACTGAGAAAATGTTTTTGGAATGCAAGATATTTGTCTTCTTCTTCCAACAGTCAATCAATTAATGATTTGATTGTAAACAATAAAAATAAAAAAGTACAACCACGAATTTAAATATCATTTTCGTTAAAGGTACTAAAAAAGAAAGGGGGGAAAAATATAAATGCGTTTAGTTATAGCAATAGATATGAAGTTATAGATGCCCACAGTGGATAGGATAAAAATGCCTGTCACTCTACGTTAGCGGTTATAAATTTGTGTATTTTTTTTTACTTGCAAAAATTAAACAGTTTTGATTTGTTTATTGGCATCAATGAAAGTGACCTGATCATTCGATAATAATGACGGGACGTAGGATTTGGTCGATACATGGGGCTAATTAAGAATTCTAGTAAAAGAGAATCTGGCATGCCCTTGGCACACGGAAATAGAAAATTCTGATTAGTTCTTATTCTCATGATTTTCCACACACTTTTGCACATAGATATTTACCAAGATTTGTACAGATTCACTAGGCTACATATATGAACCAGTATTCACGTCATGCAGAAAAAGAGAAATAAGGGATTTTGAATACTGTTCTTTATTTAGTGAAAAAAAATTAAATAATGCTTCACCGACTTTGAATCTGGTTTGTTATTTCCCCATTATTCGATTCGTTCACATTTCCTGTGTCTTCTTTTCATTTATTGGCTAAGTTTAAAAATTAACTTCAATTAAACCCACATTTGACTACGACCACACACTTTTCTATTTATTTTTCTAATTATCTCTATTCATACGTACCTAATAAATGAGATAATTGGCAGCTGGGTTTGCCAAATTAGTAGATAGAAAATATGTGGTAAAGACAGAATGTAGAAATTTCTTTGTTCGTTTGATCCTCAATCAATCAACCGAGTATGGGCAATTTCCAATTAATCAATTAAACAATAAGAAAGTGCTAAGAATTTTACAACTTCGAGGAAAAGTCTATAATTAAAAATGAACCACCTAACACGGCAAATCCACTTAATGCTATAAATTGGATAGTTTGCAAACTTGTTTATCCAGAAAAGTAAGAATTCATGGCTTAGTATTTAAGAAAGATGGGAGTTACCGAATTAAGTTACTGGCAATGCTAGTGATGATGGTGCTTTCATTACTAAATGGATGGTATTGTTTAGGGTATTGGGAGGAAGGGAAGGTTGCTCTTTTGCTCCTCAAAGCAAATATAAACTTCCCAGATGGAGAATCGTTGCCCTCATGGGTGGTTAATGAGACTGCAATTGATTGTTGTCAGTGGACAAGGGTTGAATGCAACAGCACAACTAAACGAGTAATCCAACTTAATCTTTATTATGCGAGGGAGGAGAAATTAGGAGATTGGTATTTTAATGCCTCTCTATTTCTTCCATTTCGAGAGCTTAGAAATCTCTCTTTAGACGAGAATCAGTTAGTAGGATGGATTGAGAATGAGGGTATGACAAAATCTCTTCTTAAGTAGCCTGCCAATTGATTAAATTTTATTATTCCTATGTTCTTTTGTTGTTTAAGTTTTTCCTTCGAGTGATATTATAGATATATTAAACTTTGTTGCAGGTATTGATAGATTGTCGAATTTGAGAAATTTGGAGGCCCTTGATCTGAGTTACAATTCATTTGATCGCAAAATTTTGTCATCTCTTAGTCAGCTTTCTTCTCTAAAGTATCTAGGTTTTGGATGCAACTCTTTAAGGAGAAAAAATTACAGCAACAGTAAGTTCAATTTACTTTGTGTTCTGCTGGTTCTTTGATAGATCATGTGATTATCAAAGAATAAAACCTTCGAAAATTACGCTAGTTTCTCTCCTATTAGATCAAAGCATTCGCCATTTCCCCTTCCTAATAAGGTTAGCATTATGTATATGTTAATCGCATTGATATATCAATAGTTCTAAACAACCAAGTAATTCAAATGTAAAAGTTTAAGGGCACTTCTAGTACAAGATATATATAACAAATATGACAATTTTTTTTCTTTTACTGTTGTAATACACTTTACTACAAAAGCTATATTATTATTTTTATGATTCCCGACCATTGTGCTTGTGTAAGTAATCTTGACCAACATTGATTTCGTCGGAGCATTATATATGTTTTTACTAGCTTGACGAAACATATTTTTATTTGTTAAGAAAGATCATTATCTAGGCAGTGAAAGACTCTTCGGATTAACCAAGCTGGAAGTTCTTGATTTCATGGATAATGTTGATATTATCAACGGTGACATTTTATCGGTGCTAAGTGAGTCTCCTTTTACAAGTGCGATATATTTACTTGTCAAAAAAAGACTACATTGTTATGACCTGTTAATATATTTACTTGTCATTTTCGATAGATCTGAATGATTTTATCAATTTGAAGGAGCTAGATCTGACTGGAAATCAATTTAGAAGCTTGGATACCATTTATGGGATATCACCTCAATTCATTCTTTATCCTTATTCATTATTAATTTCCTTTTTCTTCTTTCCTTCACTTGTGCCTTATTATGTGAGCGGAAGCATTCGTGTTATTTTGCTCCCAGCCCCTCCCCATTTTCTTAATAATCAACATTAATGAATATTACTCCAGAGAGTTCTCCATTTCAGGCATCAAAAGTATGCATAGTCTTCCAGTGCTAAAATTAGATTCGATAATTGTCTCCAACATTAGCCACCGGTTGCAATCTTTGAGGACATTCCCAAACCTCAAGCACTTCTATTTTCGGAACAATTATATAAATGGAAGTATAACTTATGGTAAGTTGAGAGAGTTGTAATTCCTAGTCACAAAAATTATATTACTAATTATAAAATGAACTCCAATTCTATTGCACATTCCATTGCTTTCGTGTATAAGAGTTGGAACATTTAAGACGGTTGGAGGGACTATTCTTGGACAATTCTAATGTGGATGGGAACTTTCTACAAAGCATTGGAGCATTGAGTTCCCTCAAGATTTTATCTCTATCTAATTGTGGACTCAATGTCACCCTTCCCATTCAAGGTAAACTTCAATGGCTTGTTTGGTAAACAATGGTTTCCATGACTTTGCATGCCCATTAATAAATTGTTTCTTCAATTATTTCTATTTTCAATTATATAAACAAAAGTATTGGAACTTTTGGTAAGCCGAAAGAGTTGTAATTTCAAGTCACAGAAATTATATTACTAATTATAATATGAACTCCGATTCTAATGCACTTTCCATTGCTTTCGTGTATAAGAGTTGAGACATTTAAGAAAGCTGGAGCAATTGTTCTTGGACTATTCTAATGTGGATGGGAACTTTCTACAAAGTATTGGAGTATTGAGTTCCCTTAAGATTTTATTTCTGACTAGTTGCGGACTCAACGGCACCCTTCCGGTTCGAGGTAAACTTCAACGGCTTTTTTGGTAAATAATGTTTTCCATGACTTAGCATGTTCATTATTAAATTCTTTCTTCAATTATTTCTATTTTCAAAATTTTACAACTTTCCTTGCATCTCAGTTCAATTTTTGGTCAATGAATGCAAAGTCATCTCACGATTGTATCTCTTTTAACGAAGGTAGTTACTAGTTACTATAAGATTTTTCAGAAAACGCAAGTGGATATTGATTACTTCACCATCAATAATTGAAAAAAATTTGTGAGAAATAAAAATGAACCGGAACATCAATATTGTAGCAAAAGAAGTATTTAACTCTGTCAATTAGTATTTTATAATTAATATAATCTGTAGTGGTTAGGTTAAAATTATAAAGTTGCTTAAAAGTAATTAAGTTTAATCTATAGTGTTTTTTTTTTTTTTTTTGGGTATGGATATAAATAAGTTACTTATTCGGAAAGTAAGGTAATAGCCAAGGGTGGATTTAAGGTATGGTCTAGGCTAGTTCAAGGCCCATTTAGTTTTTTCCCGTATGATTTTTTTTTTTAATTTGTAAAAATTATGTCTAGCTTGAAAGAATTTTTTTTATCTGGCTTTGTCCCTCATAAGAGTAACATTCAAAATAAGCAACTTATTGCCATATTTCACCAATAAAAATGTAAATTTCTTACTTAAAATGTAATTTTGGACACAAAAAAGTTGCTTACTTTTTATGAGTAAATTCTTTATATTCCCTATTTTTCTGGTGGATTTTGAAGTAGTGACTTTTGCAGGGCGGTGCGAACTTTAAAACCTCCAAGAGTTAAATTTGAGATGGAATAAGCTTGACGGAATGCTTCCTTCATGTGTTGCAAACATGACCTCTCTTAGATTGATTGAGCTCTCTCACAATAAGTTCACCGGAAATATTGCTTCATCTCCACTTTCCAAACTCACATTGCTTGAATATATCTCCCTTTCAAGTAACAACTTTCAAATTCCGATTTCTTTCAAGGCATTCTTCAATCATTCAAACTTAAAGTTTTTATTTTTGGGAGACAATGAAATAATAAATGAAAACGAGTTGGAGAAATGGGTTCCCAGTTTTCAACTAGAGATTTTTACGTCGAATTCTAGTGGCCTTCTAACACTACCCAACTTTTTTTACTATCAATCCAACTTGAGAATTCTTGATCTCTCAAATAACAATGTACGAGGGAATTTTCCAACTTGGTTGTTAGAGAACAACACAAGAATTTTGGGACTTTACTTGAGGGCTAATGCTTTTATAGGAAATCTCATGTTGCCAACAAGCACCAACGACATCATGCAAGATTTCGATGTATCTAATAATAAGTTAAATGGACGTATTCCAATTAACATAACTTCGGTTTTTCCAAATTTGGATTCATTAATCATGTCAATAAACACTACAAAAAATAACCGATTTCGCAACAAAAAAATGTTGTCGCAAAAATTGAGATTTTGTTGCTAAAGTAATTTAGCGACGACAGTATGTTTGTTGCGGGTATTGTCGCGTTATATGAGTCACAGAATGCATTTTGCGACAACTTTGGACCACTCATCGCATTAACAAAATTGCAACAATATTTGTTTGACGCAAAAAATATGAAATAGCAACACAGTATTTGTAGCAATAATGTCGTCGCAATGTATATATGTTGCTAAAAATTAAAAAGGCGACAAGTTAGTTTGTCGCAACGAATATTCCAATAAAGTTTTTACAAGAAATATGTTTGTTGCAAATGTTGAGTTACAAAATGTATTTTGCAACAATTTTTGACAATTTATTACATTAACAAAATTGCAACACTATTTATTTGATGCAAAAAATACGAAATAGCAGCATGATATTCGTAGCCATAATGTCGTCGCAATGCATATATGTTGCTAAAAATAAAAGGGTGATAAAACAATTTGTCGCTATGATTATTACAATAAAGTTTTTACAAGAAAAATGTTTGTTGCAAGTATTCTTTTATTTATAAGTCCAAGCTGTGCTCGTAGTTAAATTTATTCTACAATACAAAAAGTTTGTCGCTTCAGGAATGTATAATTGTCGTCTAATTGATTCCATCTTTATTTATGTATGTCATGCAGTCTATTATAAACATATAAAAGCATTGCTAATATTATTTTGTGACAATGGATATTCGTTGCACAATAATTTCAAAAATGATAATACTCAACTTCTTACATTGCAACAAAGTCGCCATTATTGTACACATTTATCTGAAAATGTAACTCCATTAAAAATAAATTATGACTATAAAAAGAATGCTTCAATGTACAATAATTAAAATATAAATAATTACAAAATACATAAAAAAATTCATATTATTGTTAGCCTAATAGATAGTTATCTCCAAAACTATAACAAATACAAATAAAGTATAATCCTAGTAATTTCTAGGTCGAACAACTTAGGGTGGTTCAACAAACTTGAAAAGTAGAAAACATAAGTAGAAATATAAAAGAAATAACAAAAAACTCATGGGACACCAATAACATTCTTGACTCCAAGGCATGCTTCCAACTCACCATCAATTTGTTCTCTGGTTAAATAAGCATTCCTATAAGGAAAAACCCCACAACTTTAGTAACAGACACACATATGAAAAGTAGTTAATGTTAGCTATAAGAAAAATATATCAATTAGAAAGAAAGCCTTTGCTTGTAGACACCCTAAAGCTGTTAGGTCAATTAGCCGCTATCCAAATAATGTAAAAAGAAAGAAAGAAAGAAATGACACCCCCAACTCTACTTGGCATCTATCTGATCATTCAAAAGAAACATCGAACCCAATTTATGCATTGAGACCATATAAAGCAGGGAAGGAACACACTATAAGGGTAAATATAATTGCTTTGTCAATGGAGAAATATGCAAGTGTATTACATTTCTGCACATGGAAAGCAACCCATAATATTAAGTATTTGCACGATACTTCTACAGTATAATTAGAATTTGCAATGTTAACAAGCCACATTAGTCAACATAGAAAAGTGCTACAAGTAAAGCACATGGTTTTAAATATGTAATAGCTAAACCAAGGTTATTTATGTAATGAGTACATCCTTTGCTAAGTGACATTTATTTCTGCTACATGTAAATCAAACTTTACCCAATCTACAAGACAACCGAATTGTCAATTTGAAGTTATTTCCACATCACGAGAGAAATTTTTTAATTAAGTTCATATAACCTACAGCTCACTAGAAAATTTGAAATACATTCATAAATCCATGGCAACACTATCAATTAACAATCATTTCCAAATAGATAAGCAAAGAACAAAAAAGAAAAAAAGTAAACATACTTTCATCTCCATCTCTGTAGTGTTCAGTCAGGCAAAGCCCAAGAGATCGGCTCAGAACACAGCACACCATTATTTGTATAGCAATCAAACCGAGGAATGAATAATTTGTTGAACTCAGATCCTATGGCTGCAGGATAAGGATTAATGGGGTGGTGTGTGCGCAACCAAACATTTTTTTTATGTTTATTTTGTGTTCCTTCCTGTGTGTACTTTGTGAATAGTGAGAAATTTAGAGTATTGCAATGAGAGTGCAGTGAGGCCACATATATAGGCAGGGCTGCGTGTGGGGTGGGGATATACTCAAGGGAGTGTGTAATGTGGGACCCATGAGAGTACTGGTATGTGACAACATTGTTTATCGACAGCGTTGCCATCAATTTTGTAAATGTAGTTACACTTATGATGTGAACGAGCACCTGATGTCCATCATAATATATGCACGTATAAGATAAATAAAACTGTTAAGGAGTGGATTTCATAAAAATGGGATTACAGACTAAAATCTAATAACTGTATAAGTTTGGAAGATAATGAAACAAAGTCTTGATTCCAATTAATATATGTAATATGTTTGAATCATTTTCACCACTACATTCAATAAAATACATTTACCTTAGGTCAGTGGAATTTAACATTATCATATATCATTTTGCATCCAAATGCAAGTGTTACATATGAAAATCAGGTTGATCATAAAGGTTTGATAAAGAGCTACAATAGGATACTCTCAAAGATTGGGTAAGAAAATTTAAGATTTGTGAATTCTAGAAGGAGGATACCTTAACATCACCATTCTCTATCAACAAAATGTTTGGCACTACCAAACATAATACTTGGATTATCATTTCTGACAAATTTAGAGGATGAAGAAAGAGATTGCTAATGCACTGAAAAACTTAGAGAAAGAAGACACGAGACTGATAATGTGAATTTAATGTAACAACTAGAAGGAAAATGTGATCTTCCTCCACAAAAAACAACAAAATCAAAGGGTATCTGTAATACCTTATTGCACTACTTCTAAAAGATTAAGAGGATACACCAATAATAGACCACTAATGTAGATTGAGAAAATGTGGCCATGTATGTCTCTATTTTAAAAGTATGATGAGAACTGATTTTTGTTAGCTAATTGATGGCCCCTTGTAATGTATTTCCCTTCACTGTGAAGATATTTGATTGCATGGACCAAATCACATAGGATGCTAGAAATAGAGACTTCATCCAATGCCTGGTTCGATTGAATCTGCAAGAGAAAAATAAGTATAAATATCATAATCTATGTTCTGTAATAGCATCCATATCATAGTGTTTTTACCCTGTGACTTATGATGAACTCAAAAACAATAGATCCTCCCTTGGGGAAATGTTTGTTTCATAAGCATCAAGCTCAAACGTTTAAAAGTAATAAAAAAAACATAGCCTACTTAGTCGCAACAATTAGACCTAACACCGGCCATTGAAATGTCAACTATACTGTCACAATCTAGACATTCATAGGACGATTTACCTTCACATTCCTCTTTTATGCATTAATCTAGAATAGCTAGTACACTATTTGGAAATGAAGAATGCTTCTTTAGCAGAAGACTTGCAAAGGAAACCTGAATGAGCCTACAAATGAGGAATATGAAGAGAGCTTGTGAATGAAATTTTTATAGTTATGTTCGACTAGGTATAGAAAGACAATTGCAAACGCCATGAAGTTTACCAAAAAAAAAAAAAAAAAGAAAGAAAGAAAGATAATCATTTCTAATTGCTAGTAGAATAATAAAAAAAATGGAGGTGTTGGTTGATAGAAAGATATATCCACAGCAACTTAATATCAATGACTAATTGTTATCTTAGATGGTTCAAATCAATCTAAGAAATTTCCTATCTAACCTCGAATTGTAGCAAGTTTGAACATGGAATGGAATCCAAATTTGGGGCAATCACTTGCCATGTGTAAATTACCTACCAGATCAACAATAGAACCACCAACTAGCTATCCCATTGTCATCCATAACTTAGTCTGGTGCATAATAGAAGCATAGTAATCGGAGATATATGGAGATAGACATTGAGAAGGAACTGCGATAATCGTGTAATTTAGTGTTTTCAGCATTCACCGAAGTCGTTCAATCAAAAGTGCAAGACAGAATACCTTAGTACAAGCTTTTCAAAAAAGTGGAGCCAACACCAATTAATTGAGGGAATTCAAATAGAAATTGAAAACATATGCAGCAATCGAGGCTGGAAGTCATCAACAGCAAAAGAAGCACAATCGCCTTCTCTGAATAAAGACAACTACATAGAGAAACACCAATAGTCGTCCGTCAGATGTTTTGATGTAGTTTTGCACAAAATCTAGAAAATTTTCTAACCAATTGCCGTCTTTATTTTTCTTTCTGCCCTATGCCGTTTGTATCTCTAAGGAGTTTTCTATTTTCCATTAAAATTGCACGAAGTTTCGAGGTCGATAGCTATGCAAACGAATTTATTTTGTCAATTTTCGTTTGAGATAAAAACTAAAACATCAACATTATTTTTAAAATTTTTCCAAAAAGTTTCACATCAATAAAGGATTATCTTTTAGTATTGAATTATTTTGTTTTTTTTAAAGGTGTGTGTGTGTGTGTGTAATTGAATTAAATTCTTAAATTAAATTGTTATAATTTCTGCTGAAAGTATAGTAAATTATTAAGTTTACGGCTAAAGCACAATTAATCTTGTGACGTTTCAATCCATGCGGGTCAGGGCGTTATAGCGTGGTATCAGAGTACGAGTTTAGTCGATTCTGTAGACTTAGTCTATTATAGTTATGAAATGAGAAAAATGAAACATTTAAGGCACTCATGGCATCTTACGTCCATCAGTTAACTTCATCCGACGAACCCAATGTCTGAAATAAAATATTATGTTCCACTTTTTTTTGAAGCATGATTTATAAATAATTTAAGCTTGAATCTATGAAAATGTTTTGATGTTTAGAATGAAATATATTATGTAAATTATATTTTGTTTAAATATACATGAAGAAATGATGATCGACCATTATATTAAAACCTCAAGAGCATAATGTATAAGTTGATATCACTAACAGGGATAAAACATAACTGGACACTTATGTGACAGACATGGTTAGAACTTATCAGACCGCTAGAAAGGCCACAGCTTGTAGAGTAACATTGAATCGTAAGTCCATCATTCAGTCCTAAGAAAACTTTGTGACTAATCCGTCTCGTCCACTTGTTGAACACTACATGACATTTATGACAACTGTAAATGCGGGGACTGGAGATCACACATATTGAGGCTATGAAAAACCTCATACATTCACCTTCACCTCAATGGGGAAACATGGGAGTCATGGTTAGGAATGAGATGCTTTGGAGGGTTGAATTTGGTATATATTGTCAAATCTTTCTAGACAAGTGAAGTAAGAGCTTAGAACCTCAACTGGATATAGTAATTGAGCCCAATGATGAGGTTGATCCCGAGCCCGAATCTCAGTTTGAATCAGACCTAGAAGAAAATCTGAAATGGGAGCATAATGATGACTTTAGGTTGGAATTAGAGAATGATCATGAGCATGAACATAAACCACAAGTTGAGATGGACCTAGAGTCAGGGCCTGAGGCAGAAAACTCCTCCGAAGATGAAGCTCCATCGAAGAAGATTCGCAAGATTCATAGGTATTAGAATTTTAGATTCCATTTCCTTGTGATATCTTTTTCTTTATGTTATTGAAAGTAAAAATTTATCGAACTATTATATATCCTAATTTCAAGGTGTAAAAAAAAAAAAAAAAATTCTGATCAAGTTGAGAGATAATTCTTTTTTTTACTCTTGTGTTGGAAAACGAAGTTAATGTGAGATATTTTATCTTATCTCTAGGGAAATATCTCGAGCAAACCAGAACAATTTGATAAGGGATCTTCTACAAGCGATTCAAGACCTTTGCAGGCTGAATCAAAATCCAGCTCCTATTACTCTTCCGACTCATGCCTCGATAGTTGAGTTATTTCGAAGGCATAAGCCCCCTTCTTTCGATGGAGCTTTTGGTCTACTAGTAGTTGAAAAATGGCTTCGTAAGTTAGAGTGAATTTTTTGACTCATTAACTGCACTGATGCCCAAAAGGTCCAATGTGTGGAGTTTATGTTCACCGGTGATGCAAATCACTGGTGGGATTCGATGTACCAAACCAGGACCCCTAAAGAGCAATTGGCATTGACTTGGGAACAATTCAAGGAGAAAGTGATGGACTAGTATTTTTCTCAGTCTTTAACGGATTTCAAGGAAAGCAAATTCCTTCAGCTTAAGTAGGGTAATATGTCCCTAACTAATTATGAGCGAAAATTCCACCAACTTTCAAGGTATGCTCCACACCTGGTAGACACGAAAATTAAGAAGACTCGAAGGTTTGAGCAAGGGTTAAACCCAGGCCTAAGCTAAATTCTTATGTCACATCATTTCATATCATACCGTGAAATGCTGGAACGAGCTCACACTATTTGGTATCAGAAGGCAAATGCAGAGCAACATCGTCATTTGTACAACCAGCAGGATAAAGGGCAAATTTGAAAGAGAAAGTGGAATGGTCAAGACAAAGGAAAGGACAAATGACAAAATAAGAAAGTTAACATCGGATCTAATGCCAATAAGGCCATAGTAGCTGCAGTTGTACCTTGCCCTAAGTGTGGTATGCCTCATCGTAGGAAATGCTTGTATGGAAAGAATGACTATTTTCGATGCGATAAACCAGGACATATTACTAAGGATTGTCCCACCTTTAACAGTGATCAGAACAAAAAAGGGGGAAAGCACGAGTTTTTACAATAACTCATAAGGATGCAGAGGAGAATTCAAATGTGATAGTGGGTATATTACTGATATCCGATATACCTGCTTATGTACTATTTGATTCAGTAGCTACTCACTCTTTTGTATCAACATCTTTTATTGCTAAATCTTGTATTAATTGTGGTAAGTAAGAGAGTACACTAGAAGTTAGCATTCCCTCAAATAGAATATTGAACATAAATCAGTTCGCTAGGTCGATGAATCTTAAAATTGAGAGAAAAACATTTGAAACTGATTTGTATGTGATAGAGATGAATGACTTTGACGTAATTTTGGGCATGGATTGATTAAGATATAATTATGCAACCATTCATTGTAGAGAAAGAGAAGTGTCTTTTCAGAAACCGAGAGAAGAACAATTTTCTTTCCTTGGAATAAAGACCAAACCCTATCTCCAACTGGTATCTGCCTTGCAAGCCGAGAAACGTTGAGAAAGGAAACATCTCATGGCTTTCTAGTTAATATCTCTGGTGAAGAACTGACAACGATAAAGATTAAGGATGCACCAGTGGTACAAAAATTTATAGATGTGTTTTCAAAAGATCGACCAGGTATTCGACCAGATAGACAAGTGAAATTCACAATAGATCTGGCTCTCAGAGCAGCACTAGTATCTAAAGCTCCATACAGAATGTCCCCAAAAGAATTTTTGGACTTGAAAATCCAGTTACAAGAATCGTTAGACATTGGCTTTATTCGACCAAGTGTATCACCATGGGGCGTACCGATATTGTTTGTAAAGAAGAATTATGGTAATATGCGGATGTGTACCGACTATCGAGAGTTGAATTGTTTGACCATCAAAAATAGGTATCCTCTCTCGAGAATTGAGGATTTGTTTGATCAATTGAAAGGGGCAAAAGTATTTTCTAAGATCGATTTACGATCTGGATATCATCAATTGAAGGTTAAGGCCAGTAATATACCTAAGACGGCTTTCAGAACTCGTTATGGATATTACGAGTTCACAATTATGTCATTCAGAATGACAAATGCTCTGGCAGTGTTCATAGATCTAATGAATCGTGTATCTCATAAGTATTTTGATCAATTTGTCATAGTATTCACTAATGACATTTTGATATAATCCAGAAGTAAAGATCAATATGAGGAACATCTTAGAATAGCTCTAGAAATATTGTGCAAGAAAAAGTTATATGCCAAATTTAAAAAGTGTGAATTTTGGTTTGAGCGAGTTGGATTCTTCGATCATAGTTACTGTCCAAAGAATTGAAGTAGTTTCAGTAAAGGTCGAAGCAGTAACTGATTGGAAGACATCGACTAACGCTGGTAAAGTTCGAAGTTTTCTGGAATTGGCTGGGTACTATCGAAGATTCATCAAGGATTCTCTAAAATAGTTGGACCAATGACACAATTGACAAGGAAAGGAATAAAGTTTCAATGGACATATAAGTGTGAGCAAAGCTTTCAGGAGCTAAAACAATGATTGATTACAGTATCTGTATTAACCATATTTGAAGGTTCAGAAGGGTTTGTTATATATAGTGATGCATCCAAACAAGGTTTGGAATGTGTACTAATGTAGCATGAAAAAGTAATTGCCTATGCGTGAAGGTGATTGAAGCAACATGAACAAAACTACCCGACGCGTGATCTAAACTTGCGACGGTAGTTCATGTATTAAAGATATGGCACAATTACCTATATGGAGGAAAGTGCGATGTTTACATGGATCATAGGAGTCTTAAATACTTCTTTACACAGAAGGAATTGATTATGAGGTAGAGACGATAGTTGGAGCTAGTAAATGATTATGATTGCACTATTCATTACCATCCTGATAAGAATAATGTTGTTACCGATGATCAAAGTAGGAAGTCGATGGGACAGCTAGCATCATTACCTACTACTAAGATGGAGTTAATCAAAGACTTGAAAAATTTGCGAATCGAAGGGATTACAACATAAGAACAAGTCACCGCTCATTTAGCAACTTTGATTGTTCCACCTATAGGCTCTTAGAGATCGAATCATAGAAGCACAGAGTAAAGACCCATTCTTGCAGAAGATCAAGAACGAGATTGGTACTGATAAGAAAAAGGATTTTGGAATATCTTCGGATCAGACACTGATGTTTAAAGGAATAATTTGTGTACCTAAGGATGAAATTTTGAGGAATGAGATATTTGGAGGAGGGTCATTTTACCCCGTACACCACACATCCTGGTGGTACGAAAATGTATCGAGACCTTTGAAATACATTTTGGTGGATGAATATGAAATGAAGTATAGGATCATTTGTGGCAAAATGCATAGTGTGCAAATAAGTTAAAGTAGAACATCAAAGACCGACAATGTTATTAAATCCATTAGACATACTTAAATGGAAGTTGGAGAATATTGCAATGGACTTTGTGGTAAGATTTCCAAAGTCAGCAAGAGGACACAATGCTATATGGGTAATAATGGATCGTTTAACGAAGCCCGCTCATTTTCTTTCAGTAAAAATGATATTCAATCAAGATCAGCTGGTATAGTTGTACATTAGGGAGATTGTAAGATTGCATGGTATCCCCATGTCCATTGTGTCTAATAGAGATCCGAGATTTACGTCAAATTTTTGGAAGAGTTTACAAGGAGCTGTGGAAATGAAATTGAATTTCAGTACGGCATATCATCCTCAATTCGATAGTTAATCTGAAAGGACCATTCAAACTTTGGAAGATATGCTAAGGGCGTGTGTTCTAGATCTAGGAGGT
This sequence comes from Olea europaea var. sylvestris, assembly GCF_002742605.1. NCBI lineage: Eukaryota > Viridiplantae > Streptophyta > Magnoliopsida > Lamiales > Oleaceae > Olea > Olea europaea. The sequence goes on along the minus strand of NC_036249.1, from coordinate 15,280,106 downwards.
AGTTGGGAATCATATCTACCTTTAGTGGAACTTGCATATAATAATAGTTTTCATGCAACTAACGGAATGGCATCGTATGAAGCTCTATATGGTAGAAGATGCAAATCACCTGTTCATTGGCATAAAGTTGGAGAAAAAAGAGTTTTGGGACTAGAGATCATTGAAAGGACAGTCGAAGTTGTTGACAAGATCTATACTAGGATAAAGACAGCACAAGATAGACAAAAGAGCTACGTAGATACTAGAAGAAAAGACTTGAAATTTGAAATTGGAGAGAAAGCTTTTCTAAAAGTGGCACCAATAAAGGGTGTACTTAGGTTCGACAAGAATAGCAAACTACAATCTTGCTATATCGGACCTTTTGAAATACTTGCTAGGGTCGAAAATGTGGTTTATTGATTAGCTTTGCCGTTTGAACAATCAGCTGTTCACGATGTGTTTCATATATCGATGATCAGAAAGTATATGCATGATCTTGAATGAAATAGTACCTCCGGGTATACGGTGCAAGTATTTTAATGGTATGGTACTTCGGCATTACTATAGTTTGAATGATCATTCTCCGGCTCTACATTTTATGATAATGCTGCAGTAATTGAATTTTGCTGAAAATTCATCTATGTGCGACGGTATGAATTTATAGTTTGAAATTTCTAATTTGATAATGAAATGCGCTAATGACATCTATTGAGTTTCAAATTCATGGGTTAATTCTCTTTCTACAAATTGATTTGACTTGCTTGGGGCCGTGGATGATGGTAGATGGAGATGTAACATGCCATGGAGAAGCCGATAATTTAATATCTTTAGTTTGATTATGAAATGTTTATGTTTTCTTCAAATTAGATTCCATGGCTTCCGTTAAAAAAAAAAAAACAAAACAAAAAATTCAGTGATAGCAATTTAAAGTTTGCTATTTTTTTTTTTAATTCAATTTCTGCCTTGAATTTAGAAATTCGTAACTCATTCGTTACTTGAAATTTTTAAACAAAACTTGTGGTGTTGGGTAGCCTCATAAGTTAGCTACTGAACAAATTTGGAATCATGTCAATTCGATGTTTGAAAAATTTTATTTAACACTTAAAGTAATGCTGTTCTTCAGCTTCTGCCCTTGGTTTCAAAAATTTATAACTCGCTCATTACTTGAGATTTTTGGAGAAAACCATTTGGGTTTGATAGTCTCAAGGGTTAGCTACTGAATATAGTTGAAATCATATCGATTCGTTGTGTGTAAAATTTTATATGACACATAAAGTATGTTGTATTGGGTTACTTTCCAACTCAAGTCACTGTGCGGCTTTGAAAAATATTTTAACATCCTATATGCTGCCAACGGAAGCCGATTTTCAGATATCATATTATAAGGAGTTTTCTACTTTACAATAAAATTTCACCAAGTTTCGAGGTCGATAGCTATGCAAATAAATTTATTTCATCAATTTCCGTTTGAGATAAAAACTAAAATAGCAACATTATTTTTAAAGTTTTGCCAAAAAGTTTCACGTCAATAGACGATTATCATTTAGTATGGAATTATTATTTTTTTTAAAAAGTATATATATAAAATTAAATTAAATTAAATTCTTAAATTAAATCTTTATACTTTCCGCTAAAAGTATAGTAAATTATTAAGTTTACGGCTAGAGTACAATTAATCTTGTGATGTTTAGATCCATGCGGGTCGGTGCGTTACATATATTTGTTGGCAGAATTGTTCCATCTCGCTTTCTCCATCGCCATCACTTGTAGATGTAGTTGCATTAACTAATTTCATCACATTATTTTCAATCGATTGAGAGCTTTAACTGCCCTTTATCTAGTGACAATTAATTTGATCGAAACATTTTGTCATCTCTTAGTCAGCTTTCTTCACTCAAGCATCTGAAATCTCAATACAAATTTTTCAAGTAGAAAAAATTACCACGACGGTAAGTTCAATGTACTTTGTGTTGTATGGTTCTTTGGCAGATCTTGTGCTCATCAAAGAATAAACCATTTGAGAAATGAAATTGCTTATTATAACAATTTTAACCTATCATATTGCATTTCAAGATAACCAATTTCTCAAAATAGTGCTTTTGTCTTCAATTAAAATTTTGATTAACCCTAATGAACTTCATGAACTTAAATAGATTTCCTCAAATTCTATAAACTCGTCAAATATGGTGAAATTTCAAACATTTGATTATATGTATTTTTAAGTTTGAAATACATCCATATCTTTTTAAATCATTCTATTAATGAAATTTTTATAAATTCATTAATTATTGAGAATACTTAAATTTTAAAAGATTTCATTGAATTTCATTAAAATATCAATTGGGGGCTCCTAAATTTTAATAGATTTCATTAAAATCCATTAAAATCTAAATTGAGAACACCTAAATATATAAGGATTTTTAAAATCCATCACAATTTCAATTGAGGACACCTCCTAAATTGAGGATCTTATTAGTTTTCTCAATTAAAAGCATAGATAAAAGAATCATTCCGACCTTATTAAACAGGTCATTGCGAGAAAAAGTAGAAATATATTTAAAAATCCAAGAACAGTACAATATTTCAAGCAAAATATTTATTTGAGAAAGAATAAATATGTACAACAAGTGCAAGAATTTTTGGACGGTGAAGACAAATTAAAGATGGCAGAGTTAAGACTTTTCACCGATTCTATGAATGAAAAAACAGAGTCCATGAAATGTACAATTTATATGTACACGAGGACCATGCCATATTTAAGTTTCTATCTGTGTCTGTGTTTGTGTTTCTTCAATTAATTCTTTTTTAGATTTGTATTTCACCATTTTTATTCTATTTCAATTGAACTTTTGCTTTCCTTGTTTTACGAAGAAATAAAGTCAAATAACTGCTAAGTGATCATGCTTTCCATATTTGTTTATATATATAATATGAGGTAGTTGTGTTTAGATTTGTAATGAAGTGCAAAAGTGAGGTCCAAGTGTTTCGAATTCCAGAATGCTAATATGGCGTGCCATTTGAAACTTTATTGTCTAAAAGTGATGATATTGTTGTCTGTCTTACAAATTCACAGGAGTTACCTGTAATGTAATCTTGATTAATTTGAATGTTAACATGTTTTCCCTAAAAACTTGTTTATAGCAACTCAAAATTGGTAAGTCTATCATTCGTCAATTTGCAGCAACGTTCACTGATAGCATTCATAATTTGCTGCAGCGTCTATCTGTTTAGAATTTAATATGGTACAGCGGTAAGGGATCACTCTGTACTTTTAAAAAAACAAATTGAATTGATGCAATCCATTAACGATACATTTTCACGGCACACAGAAAATAAACAGAGACTGAAGAAATTGGGCAAACGAAATTTAGAAAAAACCTAAGAAGTGGCTTAAACCCATTTCCCGTGTATGAATAAACAGAATGCTAAAACACCTTCAAGAATGCATCCATCAATTTAAAAAAAAAAAAAAAAAACTGGTAGAGAAAAGAAACTGGTAGAGAAAAGAATGTACAGCACTTACAAATTCATCCACGCCTTCTTTTGGAGAAACTTGGCGAATCAAACAATCGAGCACCTATAAATCTTCTGCCCATGAGTTGCAATCGGTGGTGGTTGTAGTCGGAGTACGGGTGAGTTAAGAAAAAGAAAGAGATTCAGCCTTTGGGTTGACGCAACCAATTTTTCAATTCAATTTTTTTTTAAAGAAGTTAGCAAAAGTTATCAGAAAAGGTGAGGCTTTAATTCTCGAAGGTGCCGCCGTCGGAGTGCGACGGTGGATAAGGTGAGAAAGAGAGATTGAAATGTACTCTGTAGATCCATTCTTTATGGTATTGGGAAGATGAAAGGTTGGGCTCTTTTTGGGAAAAACACGTTAATTATACTTTTGGTTTAAAAATAAAATTTAAAAGTTTTTTTTTTTTTTTTAAATAAAATTTAAAAGTTTGCTACATAGGATGTTGTGTAGAATGGCTGAATAGCAATATCGTTTGTTAATTATCATCAATTATAGTGCGCAGTCAGTCGATAATGGGAAAACCTTCTCTGGGCCCTGGGATTTCTAGCAGCCCTCTTCGATGTTAATGGAGCATAGGGTCAATATACCGTATAGTTATAAAATCTGACACAGCCCAATAGGTAGGAACAGAAAATTGGTAACCCAGGCCCCTAGTCGGGCTTGGCAAATTAATTTGATAGAAATGTGGCTAATCGAGTTAACTGATGGTTTAACCAGTCCAATTTGCTTATTTGACTGGATTTTGAAATCCTCATTCAAAACTTTTGAAACCATGGACCTCTGAGGAAAATAATGAGCTCCTCACCACTAGAACACAAAGTACCTTATTTTATGCAAGGAAAATCACAAAATAATGATCAATATGTAATTTGTGACCGATAAAATATATGACAAATAAGTAATATGTGACCGACAAAATATGTGATTGATGAAATATGTGACCTATAAATATAATTGTGACCATAAAAATAATTTGTGACATATAAAAATTTTGATTTGTGAATCTGTGATTGAAAAATAACACGTGACTAGCTAAAACGTCAATTTGTAAGCAGAGTACATAAATTTGTGATTTTAATATATTTAATTAATTAAATATATAATTAATTAATTAAATCATAAATTTAATTTAATAAGTATACGATTTGTGAAATTTGAAACTTTTATTATTAGTTTTGAAATGGCAGAAGTATCTTCTTAGTTATGAAATTTTCCCTGTATGCAATAATTTATATCTATTTGATGAACCATTTATAGGTTTTCTAATTTTATTTTTTTTAACTTTGTTCCAACCTTTTACTATATTTTATAGACCTAAATAATTAGTGAAAAGTAACTTTAAACTTCAATTTTGCCTAAAAAAATTTACACTTTATATTTTTTTTGTAGATATTAATGCAATGATCCACCATTTCGACCCTTAATCCGCCTATATGACTAGTAACCTAAGACCCAATACCTTGTGCAGGTTGATATTCTAGTCAAGTCTAATAATGATGATATTTTAGATTTGTATTTCACCATTTTTATTCTATTTCAATTGAACTTTTGCTTTCCTTGTTTTACGAAGAAATAAAGTCAAATAACTGCTAAGTGATCATGCTTTCCATATTTGTTTATATATATAATATGAGGTAGTTGTGTTTAGATTTGTAATGAAGTGCAACAGTGAGGTCCAAGTGTTTCGAATTCCAGAATGCTAATATGGTGTGCCATTTGAAACTTTATTGTCTAAAAGTGATGATATTGTTGTCTGTCTTACAAATTCACAGGAGTTACCTGTAATGTAATCTTGATTAATTTGAATGTTAACATGTTTTCCCTAAAAACTTGTTTATAGCAACTCAAAATTGGTAAGTCTATCATTCGTCAATTTGCAGCAACGTTCACTGATAGCATTCATAATTTGCTGCAGCGTCTATCTGTTTAGAATTTAATATGGTACAGCGGTAAGGGATCACTCTGTACTTTTAAAAAAACAAATTGAATTGATGCAATCCATTAACGATACATTTTCACGGCACACAGAAAATAAACAGAGACTGAAGAAATTGGGCAAACGAAATTTAGAAAAAACCTAAGAAGTGGCTTAAACCCATTTCCCGTGTATGAATAAACAGAATGCTAAAACACCTTCAAGAATGCATCCATCAATTTAAAAAAAAAAAAAAAAAACTGGTAGAGAAAAGAAACTGGTAGAGAAAAGAATGTACAGCACTTACAAATTCATCCACGCCTTCTTTTGGAGAAACTTGGCGAATCAATGACGGGAAATGGAGATTGCAACGAACAAATACAAGTCTTTAGCCTACTTGCCACCATTTTGTTTCTCTTGACACTCTGGATGAGTGAATGCGTTCTTCAATTTCGCACACAATGAGAAGATGATGTCTACTGTAAAAACAATTTAAATGCAACAGATTTTCAACAAAGGTACTAAATAACCATGATTGGCCACCAAGAGATTGATTCCTTGTACATTCTTGTGTTAATAACATGGGGCTGACACTCCAATCTATTAGAAAAGACCCAAATTCAACATATGTTTTCCTCAAATCAACTGATATTTCAAACAACCTTTTGAAGCATTTGCTTCTATTTATTGAAACCTCTTGATCCTCAGGTGGTGCAATTCTTGTAACTCTGTTAATACCATCTTGAAGCCAAGCTTCATTGTAACACTTAGGAATGAAAGAATGTGATATACAATGTAAAGGAGTGTTACTCTTATTCCATCTACTCTTCAAAACTTGATGAATAGCATACACAAATCTGAATGCCTAGAAACTATAGCTATCCCTTCGTGCTTGCTAGGTTTTTATTAAATAGGCAATTCTTTAGACAAAAATGATTAATATAAAAAAGTTGTAAAAGTCAAGGAGTCTGTTGACATGTTGTAATCTAAGTTAAATTATTGAGTCCTAATTATAGCAAAAGAATTGGAGTTGGTAGTATAGTCCTTGGAAGAGTCCAAGATTTCCAAGTAGATCACATATGATAATTGGAATGCAATTAGAAGTCTAAAGGATATCAAAGAGCCGCACAAGTTATGTTCCAAATTCTTAGTCATAATTTGTAATAGATTTTTCATATAGAAAACATTGAAATTTGGACAAGGTTAGTACTAGAATAACTGTAATCCTTTGAGTTAGCTTCTATACGCATTTTGAATAACCTCAATCAGACATTGGGAGAGAAAATTATGATGAAAATACTGACAACTACTCAGCTGTTACTCGCCTGTCGCTAGCCTATTGCTTGAGTGACAGGTCGGCGTTAAGAATTCTATTTTTCTTCAAACACTTGGTTTTTCAATCCCTTTTTACTCCACACACTTTTCTCTATATATATCCTACCTATGAACATTCAAAATGGTGGTTTTTCATTGTGTTGCCTCTCCATATTATTCTTTGACGATCCAAGTGCACATTCAAACCTTAATTTCAATCGTTTAATTCTTGAGATTATACAACCACATATTTGGGAAATGCGGTTTAGGCTACTTTGCTAAGAAATTCAAGAAGATGTTTAGGAACAAAAACAAGTCTCAGGATAGACACAAAGGTGCCCCGAGTATATCTTGAAGAGGATCTAAAGGAGTGAGATACCATAATTGTCAAGGTTTTGGTCATGTCAGAAGCGAATGTCCCAGTAGTAGGAGAACTCAGGATAATGCTATAAATACTATTCTCACTGATGATGAGTCTAGCTCGAATAATCAGAGTAATAAATCCACTCATGAGAAAAATAAGAAAATATATTGCTTTCACTATTAGAATTAGCAATGGATCTGACTAGAAGAGTGAAAAGAATGAGGATGTAGATAGTGTTGAACAATCTAGAGGAGATACTGATTTATTTTGTAATTTCAATTCTGTTACATATCAATTATCAATACAATTTCTCTTTGAAAAAATTTTGAATTCATCTTTTTCATTTTGTCTGGTTTTATTTCCTTTGGGTCATTTTGGTATCAGAGCATAAGAGTTTTAAAGTGAGGTTATTATCAAACAGTGTAGGCATAAAATATTTAGGAAAACCTTGTTTAAACCTGGACGTCTGCTGTTAAGCGTTGGTCAACCCGTGTTGCCAGTGTAGGAGTTGAAGGGTGGTCCCATTGTAGGCTTGGTGAGAACCTGTCTATCCTATTGTTTTGTCTTTACATTGTTTTATCGTAATTTCATCTTTATTCAATTATGTCTTAAGTAACTAATTGGTTAAGGAGATCGAGATCTAGAAATAGACGAGAAAATCAATTAAATGAGAATAGAACAAATGTTTATCAAACAGAAGAAGAAGTTGATAATGCATCATTATCATCTGCATCAAATGATTTTAATTCTCATGAACTTCAAATTGCTCAAATTGAACGTCTTCAAAATTGGACTATTCCAAAAATGGATAAACATACCATCTATGAAATAGGAAAATTTGATTTTTATCAAAATTATGTTATCAAAACTATTGAACAAACTGTTTCAATTAATAGTCAAAATTTTTCATTAATTTATTTACTAAAGAAGTTATTGAATCCCACAAGAAGAAATTTAAATATCTTAATGTTGGATTAGTTCAAATAGCAGTCAAGCCCTTATTTAGACTTGGTTTTGATGTTCCAATTCTTATTACTCTTAGAAACGAGACATCTCAATTTTGAAAATTCATTACTTTCACTTCTTGAATCAAATCTTGAAAGTGGTCCAGTATTTTCAAATTGTTATCTAAATATTTCTATCAAACTCACTGATGGAGCAATTCCTAATTCTCTCAATCTTCATATTCAAACTAAAAATCTTGAATTTGATAGTAGATCAAATGCTTTTGCTATAATATACAGAGTATATTATAAGCTTATGAATACTCAACTTAATATTGAAGCTCTTTATTCTTCACCAAGAGATGAAAGTCTTATAGTTGAAGTTAATACTTTCCACTCAAATGTCGAAATTCCAAAAAGAATTCCATGGAATCTTCAATCTTGTGGACTCGAATGAAATTTTGATAATATTCAAACACCTGTTCCTGCTCAAACTAGAATAATTCCAAATCAAATTCTTGCTTTTCCAAATGGAAGAGCTAAGATTCTCTTCAAAGGTTCATCCTCAAAGATTCAAAGATCTTATTCTACTAAATCTTTTTCTACTAGGTCTGAAGAGAAACCTAGATCATCTTTTCAATCTTCATATAAAGGAGCAAATTTTACTCATATTATTCCAAAACCTCATTTTCAAAATGAATATGAAAAAGATGATGATCAACCAGAATCACCAACTTTTTCAGATATGGTTTCTCCCTCCAATCTTGATAATCAATGTAATGTTATTTCTTCTGAAATTGATAGAAGAAAAGAATTCAAAGATGACCAAGACATTTGTGTCAAAAATTTTAGTAGACTTTTTCGAGAAAGTTTTTCTTCAAAACAAAAAGAATCTTATTGGAAAGATTATTTTAAATCTTCTACTGATTTAAGTTTCTATGATTGGATTCAATTCAAAGTTTTTGGTACTCGAGAAAATATTGTTCAAATGCAAAATGACACTTTAATAAATTTAAGATGTCCAAAACTACAAGATTTTCGATGGTACAAAGATATATTTTTATCTCGTATCATGATTAGAGAAGATTGTCAACAATCTTTTTGGAAAGAAAAATTTATTTTAGGTCTTCCAAAACTCTTTGCAGAAAGAGTCAAAAATTCTATTTTTAAAGAATTTGATGACCTTCAAACACTCACATATGGTGAAATTATCAATTCTATTAATTGTGAAGCTTTAAATTTGTGCAATGATTTAAAACTCAAACCTAAATTGAAAACAGAAAAGTTTGAAAGTCGAAAAGAACTTAGATCTTTCTCTGAACATGACTTTGAAAAAATCAGTCCTCCTTCTTCAAAATCTAAAAAAATTTCTCAAAGTAGGAAATTTTCTAAAAGAAAATATTCCAAAAATTATTCAGAAGAAGTTACTAATAAAAGAAAATTTTCAAAAAGAAAACATTTTTCAAAAAAGAAAATTTCAAAAAAAAATTCAAGTATTACTTGCTGGAAATGCAATAAGACTGGTCATTATTCCCATAAATAAATGTCCACTCAAAAAGAAAATTAGTAATCTTCAAATTGATGAAGATACTAAAGCTCAACTTCTCAATCTTATTAAATCAAGTTCTGATAATGAGTCTAACTCAGAATTAGAACAAGTTTTTCTTAATCAAGAAGATTCTGATTATGAACCTTATCTTCATTCCTCTAATACTTCTTCAAACTCTAATGAAGAAATTTGTGGTTGTAATACTATAAATGTTTTATTTCGAGAAGAAGATGTTCCAATGGTCACTGAACTTAGGTCCAACAACGTTTTTCTTGTAACGATCCGAGTCTATATACCCAAGTCGTTAGCTTACGTACTATCCGTTTTGAGTGAGCCTTGCGCCTACTTACGCCTCACAGCTTTCTGTCGCATCCTCTAGGATTTGAACTCATAACATTTCTCTTAAATAAGACTTAAGTTAAATTCTGGTACCACTTGCCCAATTGGTACCAGGATTCAACTTAAATCTTACTTAAGGGAAAGGTCATGAGTTCGAATCCTGGGAGACGCGACAGAAAGTGGTGAGGGGTAAGTGGGCTCAAGGTCCATCCAAAGCAGACAGTATGTAAGATAACGGTTTGGGTACAGACACCAGGGTCGTTACAAAAAAATGCGCATTTTTTTGTAACGACCCTGGTCTCTGTACTTTGATTTATCACTATAGGCACTGTTCAAATAAGAAAACCTGATTTAGTTTCGGGATGTCTACTGAATAGATGTTGGTCAGCCCGTTGTTTGCCGGGGTAGGCGTGTTTGGGTGGTCCAGTTTGTAGGCTTGGTAAGAATCAGTCTATCTTATTTAACTGTTTTTATTTTTGATAAATTGTTTTAATTTCATTAAATTCAATTATGTCTTCAGTAACAAATTGGTTAAGGAGATCGAGATCTAGAAATAGACGAGAAAATCAATTAAATGAGAATAGAACAAATGTTTTTCAAACAGAAGAAGAAGTTGATAATGCATCACATCATCTGCATCAAATGATTTTAATTCTCATGAACTTCAAATTGCTCAAATTGAACGTCTTCAAAATTGGACTATTCCAAAAATGGATAAACATACCATCTATGAAATAGGAAAATTTGATTTTTATCAAAATTATGTTATCAAAACTATTGAACAAACTGTTTCAATTAATAGTCAAAATTTTTCATTAATTTATTTACTAAAGAAGTTATTGAATCCCACAAGAAGAAATTTAAATATCTTAATGTTGGATTAGTTCAAATAGCAGTCAAGCCCTTATTTAGACTTGGTTTTGATGTTCCAATTCTTATTACTCTTAGAAACGAGACATCTCAATTTTGAAAATTCATTACTTTCACTTCTTGAATCAAATCTTGAAAGTGGTCCAGTATTTTCAAATTGTTATCTAAATATTTCTATCAAACTCACTGATGGAGCAATTCCTAATTCTCTCAATCTTCATATTCAAACTAAAAATCTTGAATTTGATAGTAGATCAAATGCTTTTGCTATAATATACAGAGTATATTATAAGCTTATGAATACTCAATTCAATATTGGAGCCCTTCATTCTTCACCAAGAGATGAAAGTCTTATAGTTGAAGTTAATACTTTCCACTCAAATGTCGAAATTCCAAAAAGAATTCCATGGAATCTTCAATCTTGTGGACTCGAATGAAATTTTGATAATATTCAAACACCTGTTCCTGCTCAAACTAGAATAATTCCAAATCAAATTCTTGCTTTTCCAAATGGAAGAGCTAAGATTCTCTTCAAAGGTTCATCCTCAAAGATTCAAAGATCTTATTCTACTAAATCTTTTTCTACTAGGTCTGAAGAGAAACCTAGATCATCTTTTCAATCTTCATATAAAGGAGCAAATTTTACTCATATTATTCCAAAACCTCATTTTCAAAATGAATATGAAAAAGATGATGATCAACCAGAATCACCAACTTTTTCAGATATGGTTTCTCCCTCCAATCTTGATAATCAATGTAATGTTATTTCTTCTGAAATTGATAGAAGAAAAGAATTCAAAGATGACCAAGACATTTGTGTCAAAAATTTTAGTAGACTTTTTCGAGAAAGTTTTTCTTCAAAACAAAAAGAATCTTATTGGAAAGATTATTTTAAATCTTCTACTGATTTAAGTTTCTATGATTGGATTCAATTCAAAGTTTTTGGTACTCGAGAAAATATTGTTCAAATGCAAAATGACACTTTAATAAATTTAAGATGTCCAAAACTACAAGATTTTCGATGGTACAAAGATATATTTTTATCTCGTATCATGATTAGAGAAGATTGTCAACAATCTTTTTGGAAAGAAAAATTTATTTTAGGTCTTCCAAAACTCTTTGCAGAAAGAGTCAAAAATTCTATTTTTAAAGAATTTGATGACCTTCAAACACTCACATATGGTGAAATTATCAATTCTATTAATTGTGAAGCTTTAAATTTGTGCAATGATTTAAAACTCAAACCTAAATTGAAAACAGAAAAGTTTGAAAGTCGAAAAGAACTTAGATCTTTCTCTGAACATGACTTTGAAAAAATCAGTCCTCCTTCTTCAAAATCTAAAAAAATTTCTCAAAGTAGGAAATTTTCTAAAAGAAAATATTCCAAAAATTATTCAGAAGAAGTTACTAATAAAAGAAAATTTTCAAAAAGAAAACATTTTTCAAAAAAGAAAATTTCAAAAAAAAATTCAAGTATTACTTGCTGGAAATGCAATAAGACTGGTCATTATTCCCATAAATAAATGTCCACTCAAAAAGAAAATTAGTAATCTTCAAATTGATGAAGATACTAAAGCTCAACTTCTCAATCTTATTAAATCAAGTTCTGATAATGAGTCTAACTCAGAATTAGAACAAGTTTTTCTTAATCAAGAAGATTCTGATTATGAACCTTATCTTCATTCCTCTAATACTTCTTCAAACTCTAATGAAGAAATTTGTGGTTGTAATACTATAAATGTTTTATTTCGAGAAGAAGATGTTATTCAAGATATTATTGATAGAATTGATAATCCTAATCTCAAGAAAAAATTCTCCTCCTTTTTACCTTCTACTTCAAAACAAGATTTTGATGATATCAATATCAATCAAATTCTCAAACATGCTCAAAAAGAATTTTTAAAGAGTTCTAAACCTTCTATTCCTGGTCTTCAAGAAGAGATTAAAACTATGAAAACTCAAATCTCATATCTTGGAAATCAAGTCAAAGAAATTCATATGGAGGTCGTTTGTATGAAAGCAAAAGATTTAAATGATGAATTTTATTCAAAATTCAAAGGAAAATCGAAAGTTTCTTCTAAGCGATCTTCAAAACATTCTAAATCCTCATCTGATTACCTATTAGATTCTGATTTCGAAATTCTTAAATTTGAAGAAGAAAAGGTTAATGTTATTAACCGAATTCAACTTCAAAAATGGTATTGCAATATGACCATTATTGTAAATAAAAAAATCAAATTTACAACTCAGTTCCTTATTGATTCAGGCCCAGATCAAAATTGTATCAAAGAAGACTTAATTCCTACAAAATAATTTGAGAAAACTACTGAGCATCGTTATGGTGCTAGTGGGAAAAAGCTTATTATTAACTACAAAATTTCAAAAGCTCATGTTTGTAATTCAAATATTTGTTCCAAAAGTGTTTTTTATCTTGTAAAAAATTTAGATCAAGAAGTTATTCTTGGAACTCCTTTTATTGTTCAAATTTATCCCTTTAAAGCCGATGCTAAAGGATTAACTACAAAAATTTTTGATCAAAAAATATTTTTTGAATTTTCAAATCCTCCTTCTTATAAAGATATTAATTCTTTAAAAGAATTTGCAATTTCAAAAATTATTAATAATATTAATTCAAAGCGTAATCATATTCAATTTCTTAAAGAAGAAATTCAATTTCAAAAAATGGAAAAAAGATTGCAAGAATCTTTTTTTCAAGAACAAATTTTACAATTTCAAAATAAAATTGAAAAATAAATTTGTTCAAGTATTCCAAATGCCTTCTGGGATAGAAAGAAACACGTTTCTCTTCCTTATAATTCTGATTTTCATGAATCAAATATTCCTACAAAATCTCGTCCTATTCAATGAACAAAGAGTTACTTCATTTTTGCATCAAAGAGATTGATGGTTTACTTAAGAAAGGTTTAATCCGATCAAGTAAATCTCATGGAGCTGTTCAACTTTCTATGTCAATTATTCTGCTGAAATTGAAGGAGGAGTTCCTCGTTTGGTGATCAATTATAAACCTCTTAATACTGCTCTTCAATGGATTAGATATCCTACTCCTCAAAAGAAAGATCTTCTGAATCGTCTTTGCAAAGCTATCATCTTTTCAAAATTTGATATGAAATCAGGTTGTTGGCAAATTCAAATTGACGAAGAAGATAGATACAAGACTGCTTTCAATGTTCCTTTCGGATAATACTGATGGAATGTTAAGCCATTCAGTCTCAAAAATACTCCATCTGAATTCAAAAAATTATGCATGATATTTTTAATCCTTTTTCAAATTTCATTACTGTTTATATTGATGATGTTCTTATATTTTCTAAAAGTATAGAGCAACATTTCAAGCATATACATATATTTATTCATATTACTAAGAAAAATGGTTTAACTATTTCTGCTAAAAAAATTGTTTTATGTAAAACAAAAATTTGATTTCTTGGACATTACATTCATTTTGGTACATTAACTCCAATTCAAAGAAGTCTTGATTTCATTGACAAAATTTCAGATGAAATCATAGATAAAACAAGTTTGCAACGTTTTTTAGGATGTGTCAATTATGTGGTTGATTTTTTCAAAAGTATACGTCAAACCTATGCTCCTTTATTTAAAAGATTACAAAACAATCCTGATCCATGGAGTCATGAACACACAGTTGCAGTACAAAATGTCAAAAAAGCAATCAAAAATATTCCCTGTCTTTCAATCCTTGACCCCACAGCTTTAATTATTACTAAGACAAATGCCTCGAATATTGGATATGGTGGTGTGTTAAAACAAATTCCACTAGAGTCATCTCAAGAACAGTTAGTTAGGTATCACAGTGGTGTGTGAACCGACCTTCAAATGAATTACTGTACTATTAAAAAAGAAATTCTTTCAATAGTACTGCGTATTTCAAAATTTTAAGACGATCTTATCAACAAAAAAATTATTTTGAAAACGGATTGCAAAGTCTCAGAAGAT
>NC_036249.1:15189526-15263832 GCF_002742605.1 Olea europaea var. sylvestris | reverse complement strand
AAAAAAAAAAAAGTTATTTATTTTTATTACTATTCTAAATACCTAATCATTCTAAAAATTATTTATTAATTAATTAAATAATGCATACAAAACATCTAAAATTATAAAATACTATATTTACATAATAGTTCATACAATAAGCCAATTATACAATTTTTCAAGTTTCAGAAATGTAAAAGTTAGACTATTTTTTATAGATTCAATTTTATATCTACAAGTTCTACTTAACAAATTTATAGAAACTTCGTAAATACTTTAGAAATTTCCAACAAAACGATAAGTTTCGGAATCATAATTGGATAAAATGGATAGCATCGTAACTTAAATCTTATCTAAATCTTTATCGGATAAAGTCATCTTTGACTTTTGTATGGATAATCTTTTTAAAAATTTTGTAACTAAATTAAAAAAATAAAGAAAATAAAATAAAGAAAAGGTCTTTTAATAAAATAAAAAAAAATAACAAAAAGTTGATAAACTAAAGTCAATTTTTTTTAAATAAAAAAGTAATAATAGTAAAGCGAGCCTTGGCACAGGAACACATTAAGCGGAGAGCTAATACTTAATATACGCTTACCACCAAGGCAAAGTGTTCGTTGCCCGGCCGCACTTTTTTGGTACATTGTTACTCTGACTTATTTAATCGTGAGGCTGATGTGACCATTTATGTTTTTTTTTGTTTTTTTAATTTTAACAATCAGAATCATTAAGGACCCCAGTGCTAACAATTGAAATGATTTTTTGCAATACTATCAAGAAATAAATTAAAGATTAGACATAAAAGTTATAAAGGTACAACGATTAGGGACATTGCAAGCAATTTTCTCTTCTAAACGGTTCATAACACTCTTTGTTACAACTATATATCATGTGCAAGTAAAATTCATGACTTTTAAATAACCATCTAACATGTGAAAGTTTTAATGAACAAGGACGGATAAAAACTCGGAATATTTGTCATCTACATGACACGGTTCAACATATATAATTCTCCTCGTAGCTATTGGTGGAGTAAGAAAACCTTATCTACAAAATAATAACATAAATAAACAACATAGAAGTTTCCTTATTCGGCAAGGTCTACTAAACATTTTTTTGTTCACTAGACAATAAAAATTAATGTTTGGAACATGAATCTGCAATTTTTTCTTGGATATATAGGATATCAAAATTTACCTAAAACACATGTATTGACTGTCTTTATCATGCAAACTGTCTTCTCCCTTGAGTTTCATCGAATTGAATGGATCAAAAGTAGATTTATTGTACATACAAATGAGTGAAATATACAAAGAAGGCCTTTAAATGAAATTAAATATATGAAAATATTTTGGTCTCTTGACTAAAGTCCAAGGATGGATAGAAACAGTGAACACCGTAAATTTAAAACAACGCGGGAACTTGGATAGAAGCAATGAATGCCGTAAATTTAAAACAATACAGGAAGTTGAAATGAATTCTTGAGAGGCTTCGAGATGTTTATCATCTAAATTACTCGACATTAGTAATCCGATGAAAAGAAAGACAAAGTTTTGCTATGTGAATAGGAAATTATATTAACTCCATGTTTTTTTGTTAATTGCACAATAATTTAATCAATTAGTATGTTTTTTTATAATTTTTTCCGTCCAAATATTATGTTAGTAAGGTCAAACTATTTTGTTGAAATGTGTTTGTTATTTACGGCTTATTTAAAAATATAAGGGCAAATAAGTGTTTTATTCCCTTCTAATAATTTTTTGGTTGTGATTGGGACAAGATGAGTTAATTTATGAAAGTTAAATGATAAGCTAATTTATTTGATGAGCAGCAATAAAAGCCGTCAACAAATATAGCGATATAAAGATAAGGGTTCAATTATCTACATAGACCACTGGCTAAAGTCCATGCGGCAATTTTCCTTTTAACCCTCTAAATTTTTAACTGAATCTTTTAATAGGTAATCATTAAATATAGTTTTATTGAGAGAGAGAAAAAAAAAAAATAGAAACTATAGTCGGCAAAAATTGCCTCACTAACCCAAGATATCAAATGAGGCCCACAATATAAGCCCAATTAACCAGATGTCACTTTTGTCCTAACGTGTAAATAATAGAAGACCCGAACCATGGTCCAAAACCAATGGGTAAAATCAAAACCTCCAAGACTTCATCACTACAAGGTCAACACAACCTAGTAGACAAAATTTAGGGCATGTTTGATTCTCAATAATTTAATTTATATATTGTTACATGATCATTTTCAATTATACATTCCACAAAAAATATTCTTCGCCTAGTTCTAAAATTTTTCCTATTTTTTTAACAACACATTCTTCTAAAAATCGCTATTTAAAACATTTTTCCTACAAGAATGGTTGTCAAATAGGCACTTAACCTGCAGATGGGATTGCCTCACTAGCGGGACACATCATCCCAACAGCAGAGCATATCTAGTTTGATCTCACCTCTTAATCAGTTGAACAAAACAATCATATATGATCTTACCTCTGAATGCCTCTAAATAGAGTCTATCTAAAGAGATTAGTGATCTAGTGGTGTCATTGATCAACAAAATTTCTTAATTGTACGATATCATGAATAAGTAATAAAGTGATGAATATGCACTATAACAAAAACAATATCATGTAATGGGCAAAAAACATTGCGAAACATCCTTTGCAACATTCAGATGTATGTTGCGAGCTTAGATGTTCTCGTAGGGTAAAAGAATACAACAATGTACATTGCATATTGCAAAAGGTGCAAATGAATGTTGCCATTTACTTTTTTGCAATGTTCAATGAATGTGCACTTATACCTTTTGCAACGTTCTCTTCTCACTATCTTCTTTACCTTAAAAATCATCGTGTTTGCATTTTTACAACTTTTTTGCATATTGCCTTTGTGTTTTAATTTGCAACATTTTTTTTATGTTTTGCCTTTGCTTTTTTGCATCACTATTTGCATATTGCATTTGCCTTTTAGCATATGTTTTTGCCACATCGTCATTAATTTTTAGTAACATTCATTGCACATTGTTGTTTTCTGTTACTAATCAATACAGAAAGGCCACATAGAGACCTCACATTCATACACATGGCAAGCACCCCAAGAATTGGTGCAGAAGGGACTAACTTCCTCAGCTGTCAAATAAAGTATCGAGGTCGTTGTACTAAG
Source organism: Olea europaea var. sylvestris (assembly GCF_002742605.1). Lineage (NCBI taxonomy): Eukaryota > Viridiplantae > Streptophyta > Magnoliopsida > Lamiales > Oleaceae > Olea > Olea europaea. Next base: position 15,260,674 of record NC_036249.1, on the reverse strand, counting down.
TTCTGTCGAAGTGATTCACCCTCTACTATCCGAAGCCTTTTACAACCAAAAGAGGGTCGAACAAGCACGTCTTCAGAGTTGACTGATGTGACGTGCACAGTTAATGAGTGTCAGGCATGTCAGCCTAGTTTATAGAGTGACTGACCTTTTGTTAAAAGTCTATCACATTTAATTAATATGTAATGGAGTTGATGTAATAGCTAGGGTCGGCAAATCAAGCCACGTGGATCCAATCCAACGGTGGCCACATCGACCTAATCACTATAAATAGACAATACTTATATCAATTGAAAGATCTTGAAAAAAATATAAAGAGGACAATACAATACTTCCATTGCCTACTATTCATCTTCTTCCACAACAATATTTATTTTACAGTCAACACACTACGAAGCACGCCCATGTGCACATTGTCCTTCAACGACACCTGTTGCTCGTGAAAAACTTGGAACAACTAAACCAAGAAAATTCCACGTATAAAGAGAATACCTGAATTTTCAAAAAAGGCCAAGGAGAAGAACCTTTGAGTAAAAGGAAAAATCCTTGAATAAAGGAAAACAACACCTGAAACAGAACCAGAGAAGGGCTGTCTACCAAGAAGGAACAGCTATGAGTCCGAAGAAGAAAGAAATTGCACCAAGACAGGCCAAAGAACACGTTGGTGAAGAGACATCCTCACAAAGTACCCCAATAATCCAGGAACCGTTGCTAATCACCCCCGCGACTTGCCACCAAAGAAGTGGCTTGAGGAGCAGGCCTAGGCTAGCAGTAAGGCTCACCAGAGAGATGGTCACCGTCATCAGAAAGGTAAGAACAATCTCTCGACAGAACGCTGCAATGCGTAAACTGCTAGAATGCATGCAAGGTCAACTGGCCAAATCCCCACAAAACGATAAAGTCATTCCCCTAGGAAGAGGGACGAATATGGACATGGTTGCCAACTACAACACCGGTTGAATAACTCAGGAGATTGTTGTTCCATTGGAAGGCAGCATGGCTAACGTGCCAAGGAGACAAGCTAGTGTCTTCAATAGGCTTGGTTTTACAAGAAACAGACAGGGCCGACCTCCCATTCCACCAGCTCAAGCCAAGTGCCCTCCTATCGCCTCGAATAGGCCACATCTAATCAACTCCTTTTCATAGGAAGATCAGCGTGCACAACCTCAATTGGGAATCGCAGATAAGCTAGCTCTTAGATACATGCATCCCTCCCCTAGGAATAGGCGTGAAAGACGAGCTACATTAGCTCGGATGCGGACCAACCAAGATTGATCGCGCGAGAAGAAAAAAACATAGGCCCAAGGAAGCCCTTTTGCAGAAAGAGGTGCTAAGACATATAACTACCAAGCCGGACTTTACAACCCTGGCCCACATGAGCTGACCTTCACAGCAGGTCGGTGAACTAATGACACAAACCCCACAGAAAAGTGATATGTTGTCTTCTCCATCCCATCCAAGAGATAGAGTCAGGAGACAGATGTCATAACCACCATCCTTATGTGAAAGACAAAAGACATTGTCTGAAAAAATGAGCGTCAATTTTGGCTACCTCGGATTAGCTCCTCTTGTGGAAAGAGGCGCTAAAGCATATAATTGTCGAGGTAGGTCCAATAACGTCAGCCAGTAAAAGCCGACCCTTCGACAACAACGGCTGAAAAGTGAGACATTGTCCACTCCAGTCAAAGCAGCTCAGACATAAGCCTCATAGAATTATCTTACCTAAAAAAACTTTGGCTCAAGAGATGGGAGTTGATCCTCCTATTCCGAGGCTAAAAACTTCAGCCCCATCCAAATAAGAGAATCAAAGTAGATCAAAAGACGTACCCCTACCTCATTTATAACCTAAAAACGAGCCATGTAAAAGTCCGTTCAAAAAAGAGGTAAAGATGAAACCACCTCGGCCGAAACCAGAAAATGGCAAAAGAAGACCCCACATGGAACCACCCCAAATACGCATACACCCTGAAAAGGAGGACTATGCACCAACTATCAAAACAGCCTAACACAAAGGTCAAGGAGCTTCGAAAAATGAGGACATCAACTCCCTTCATAATGAATTTGAAGTAGGCAGCTTCGGTACACAACCTCATTTCCTTCAATAAAAGCTTTAGGGCACATCTACTACGAGTACTTGCGAAAATTTTCATTAAGTTGCCTCGTTCTTAAATACCGTTGTTTTATCATCTACTTTTGAATTTGAGATTTCTAATAGCTTGCATGTAATAACTAAGGCTAGCATATTTCACGACCCATTACACCGTTCCTACCAGTACCATTATACGTGTTATTTTACATTATTTTCGGGCATGTGACATGACATGATCTACTCACCACCACAAGGAAGAAGTGGTCGAACGAAGCCCTCAACAAAATGCACGGCATTTTCTAAGGTAGTTCCTCTAAAGGAATAGAAAAATAGCCCAAAGGGCCCAGCCCATAGAGGTACTTCAAAATATGAGCTTAAACAGCAAGCGTCTACGAGGTTCAATCCAATAAAGCCCGAATGTGTCCACCTCAGAAATAAAAACTTGCTTCATGGACAGAATAATGCAAAGGGTCAGACCATTTCAAGGTTGACCCCCGTGAAAAGGCACAGAAGTTGCCTACAAAATGATAAGAAGAAGGACTAGTACAAGGGCATGATCCACCATATACCGCAACATTTACAATCACGCGATCTGTCGGGCTATGTCGAAACTCAATGATATGGCCACAATACACTCTGCCTAGTTAATACTGACAGAGGAGGTAACCTAGTTGCCTAGGAGAGGTATGTTAATACCAATCCCTGTGGATCTACGTAGTGCGGCTCAAGGCACTTCGGTTGGGATTCGTACCCTATTGCAACATAATTCATTCAAGGCAGTGGGCGACCCTCCGCACTTCAACATTGTTACCAGTACGTTCAAAGAAGATTGTGCTAAGGTTGCATTTTCATTTTCATGAATCCAAGCATCCCATACATTGCACCAAGGATCACCCAACTTGCACTCTCCATGACATTGTCCAAAACCAAGCAATCACTTACATCGACTCCGTTCAAAATCCACCAAGTATGATTTTTGGTCATATTGCAAAGAAACAAAACAAAGTAATTTGTACCAGTAAATGAACGTTCAAAGCAAAGGATGAGCTTTTTATAGGCAAACACATGCATTTTTTACGGTCAAATCTTTAAGATTTGGACCGTTGGAATTCAGAAAACTTATAGGCCGTTCTATGAAACCAAAGTTTTAGTTTCAAGGCCCAGATTAAAACACATGCAATACGCTGAAAATTGAGGATATCGCCCTCCTCGAGAAGACCAAAAGTCAGCATCGCAATCTGTGGTAATAAATGATGAAAGATGTTCAAACTATCAAAATCGTCTCACACAGCATAGAGCTTCTGTTTACATAGTAACGCTCAAGACCCTTCATATATTCCCATGTTAACCCTATCCAGCCCCTTTATCTGGCACTCATAACCTTGGCAACGCTACTCTACAAAGGTACCTCAGCCTACCACTTTAAGAGCTTTGGCTCTGCTACGAAAGCACCTCAGTTAATCCCCATTGAGACCCAAACTAAATCGGGGGACTATAAACTCAAATTTCAACGTCATTTCCCTCTCATAAATTTTAATTCCCACATCGATGTTGATAAATTAGACTTGGGGTCTGGCATCCATCATGGATTTCTTTTCTTGGAAATTATGAAATTATAAATTCTATGTACCACATGAATGATCATAAATAAACTTGGAGGACTGTTGTTACTAATCAATACAGAAAGGTCTACTTGGAGACCTCACATTCATACACATGGCAAGTACACAAGAATTGGTGTAGAAAGGACTAACATCTGAAGTTGTCAAATAAAGTGCTGATATCGTTGCACTAAGTTCTGCCGAAGTGATTCACCCTCTACTATCCAAAGTCCTTCACAACTGGAAGAGGGTCAGACAAGCACGTCTTCACAGTTGACTAATGTGACGTGCGCAGTTAATGAGTGTCAGGCATGTCAGCCTAGTTTATAGAGTAACTAATCTCTTGTCAAAAATGTCTATCAATGTAATTAATAAGTAATAGAGTTGATTTAACTGTTAGGGTTTACAAATCAGACCACGTGGATTCAATCCAACGATTACCACGTTGGCATAATCACTATAAATAGGCAATGGACAAATCAATCGAATGATCTTGAAAAAAATACAAAGAGGGGAATACAATATTTTCATTGCCTACTATTCATCTTCTTCCACAACAATATCTATTTTACAATCAACACACTCGAAGCACGTCCATGTGCACATTGTCCTCCAACGAAATCTGTTGGCCATTTTCAAGGGTCAACATTTTCTACTAAAAATAAAATAAAATTACTACATGCTTTTAATTTTATATATATTATTCATCCTTCAATTTGCGTATATATATCAAATAACACTAACTTAAAAAATCACATTAATCATATTTGCGCGCATACATCGAATCCAGTGGTCGATAGCGGGACCCCTTTTAAGTTTTACTAGTACATGAAAAAAGAATAACATTTAACCATTGGCAACATCAACCAACTTAACATAATTCTCAACATACATTAATTAGTATGACAGTAGAAAAGTTCAATCTAATTCTCAATAGCTGGAAGCAAATTGCAAAGGATAAAATGGAAAGTATTATAAGACGATATTTTCTGGTAGCAAAATTTTGAGATCTATGTAGAACCACTGGCACCCTTTCCATTCTTCCTCTGGAGTTTCTTCGTGTAAAACTCCAATTCTTCGCCCTCCAAAATATATCTAGCAAAATCAATTTCATACCACATTAGGAAAAATGACTGATTATAAAAAATTAGACAAAGGAGAAGAAACTGTGTATGCATGCAGTTAACAAACTAAGTGACCAAAGAAGTATTTACCAGATTAAAGTCTAATGAAAAAAAAAAAAAAAAAAAAAAAAGGACCTTCTTCTTCTTAGCAGACTCAAGCTCCTGCTTTTTTACCAATGCTCATTCATTACTCCTCTTTTGTTTCTCAAGTACGGCCCTCCCTTCTCCATCTCTACACCAAACATAAATAAATTTATCGCCTACTCAAAAAAAGGAACCCCTTTTCAGCTTCAAATAAAATTGTAATAACCAACACATCAAACAAATGAATTATGATGTTCATTTACACGAACTGATTTATACAACTTAACAATAGACAGAGTAACCAATAAAGTTCAATTTCTTTTACAACAATAACAGTTGTTATATCTTATTTTCTTCTTATAAGCTATATGAGGCACCGCAAAGATTGAAGCCATCTCCAATGGAAAGATGAGCCAAACCAGAACGAGAATCAGCTGCTAAGAAAGTGTTCAAGTCTCTGATGTGCACTCTATTTGCTTTGTCCACTTTATCGTCTGATAATGCCGTTGTAACAGTCCATAATGTGCGTCACACTCTATAACTCCACCAATTTTCACTAGTTTAATCAACTCTTAATGGTAGTTCACGCAGTTTTCTTTATCAGCATCCACAAATGCAAAATAGAAACTCCCTTCTTATCCATAGTTTTCATCAAGAATAAGCAGAATTATTCTAGAACTTATTCTTTTACAGTGGCCCAGTTTAACGAAACCATACTTCATATATATGTTGCTTCACTGTCGTTGAAGTTTATTAAAAATAATCTCGTTTAAGAGCTTAAATAATTAGATAGAGACTTACATTGGATAGAAATCCCTTAAGAATAGTCATGGCATCCGAATCAATGAATTGCCTTTTCAATAAATCCTGTCTCATATGCTTCTCGATTGGCATCCATTGCCAATATCTATAAAAATAAGAAAATAAATATTCGTAATTAGTAATGGTAAATAATTGAACCAAATTAATCGACTTAGATATTCGATATTGGTAAGTAAATTAATTTTGAGTAAATTATTATTATTCTTAGTAGTAGTACTGCTACTACTACTACAATTTTTGAAACGTAATTAACTTTGGCATCATTTTGGAGAGCAAAATCAGTAGAGAGAATTGAGTAACCAGTAAATACTCCAGATTGTATTGTCTTCTATTAGTAAAAACCTATGCTAAAACAAATAATCCAATTAATATCAACATCCATTAAAAATAAACAGCGTTAAGAATAAAATATCAAATTCACAAATTTTATAGAAACCAACCCACCGAATACAGGTCTAAAGACATGTTTGACTTACTTGACAGTATTACAAGTTAAATACTCCTTCACCATTGAGAGTCTTGTATAACAAACATGCTCTAAACCATCCTTGCATTCACTTAATACAATCCAACATATAAATTTTAACTAAAGAAAAACAAGAACATATATTCAAAGGGTTAATTTCACAAACGGTCACTGAAGTTACAAATTTGCACCGACGGTCATTCAAGTTAGAGGGCGGTTTCAATAATGGTCACTGAAGTTTGTAAACTTGCACAAATGGTCACTTTAGTTACTAAAATGATTATAATTCAAATTTAAGGACCAAAACACGTGACCATACAAAAGGAGGACCGCAAGTGCAAAATTATAACCTTAAAACACCCAAACCCTTTGGAAAGCTTCACAACCAACTTCCAGCTTGCTTGGGGCCGAAAATGGGGGGAAATTTGGGAGAAATTCTTGCCTAATCATCCAATAAATTGTACCCAATCCTAGGTGAGCTTGAAATCAAGAACCCAAATCCTCAAATTCTTCATTTTTCTGGAAAAACCGCAAAAGAAAAAAAATTCTGCAATTTTTTTGGCAAAATCGAAGAGTAGCTTACAGTAGAAATTTTTCTGGCAAAATTTTTTCTGCAACTATATAAGAAGCGAAAGAATCTTCATGCAAAGTTTGATTTGGCTTACAGTAGAAATTTTGATGCAAAAAATAAAACAAAGTGTTCAACTCTACAATGCACAACCCAATCCGCCCAACTAGCAAGGAAAATTTTGTCTCTTCAATCTCTTCTTACAATTACTACCTCCTAAAATCCTTACATTGGCATCTGACTATTTCATATCTGAAAGTCATCAGATATCTTATGCTTCTCTTTTTGATTAGTCTTTTTCAACTCCTTGAGACTTTTTTAGCTTTGCCACGAGAACCCACATGTTTGCGAGTTCATTCTCTAGGTAGGCTTCTCTTTGTTTAGATTCTTCAACTTTCCTCTGTAAATCAGCTTCTCTTTTATCCTTTTCAACTAGAGCAGCTTCGTATGAAAGCTCTTTTTCACAACTCAGGGCCATTTCTCTCTTCATAACTGAGGCCAACACACTTTGCTCATGTCGTTTCACATGACCATCTCTCCTGCCATTCCTGTTGGCAATAGTGTTTCGACGCTGAGTTGCAGAATTTTTTTGCACTTCCAGCTCACCAACTAATTTTTCATTGTGTTTCATTAGTTTTGCAACTTCCTCAGACAGAGCCTTTAACTCAACAGCAGCAGATGCTAATCCCTGCGCATACCAACGCTCCTCTGCCAGTTTATTGTTGCGTAGCTCTAATTCCTCTTTCACTCACCTAGGATTGGGAGCAATTTATTGGACGATTAGGCAAGATTTTTGCCCAATTTCCCCCCATTTTCGGCCCCAATTAAGATGGAAATTGGTTGTGAAACTTTCCAAAGGGTTTGGGTGTTTTACGGTTATAATTTTGCACTTGCGGTCCTCCTTTTGTATGATCACATGTTTTGGTCCTTAAGTTTGAATTATAATCATTTTGGTAACTAAAGTGACCATTTGTGCAAGTTTACAAATTTCAGTGACCATTATTGAAACCGCCCCTAACTTGAATGACCGTCAGTGCAAGTTTGTAACTTCAGTGACCGTTTTGTAATTTTGGAGTAACTTCAGTGACCGTTTGTGAAATTAACCATATATTCAAATATGACTTCCCCAAGATATTGTAAAGGAACCCTTCTGATTCTACTACATTATATTTAGAAAGGAATTTCAATCAGAGGGTCTAATCTTGGAATTTCGATTATCCAATGTGCGCAGTGGTAGAGCCAGTACCCTGCAAAGGGGCGCGACCGCACGTGCTGGCTCCACCGGAGTCTTCAGTCAATTCAGTGGCCGCCAGGTTGGTAGTAGACATGCCTGCGTGCAACAATTCCAGACGGAGGAACTCAGTTTCAGCCGAAACCGAAAGAGGAGAAGACGACCCCTTTTCTCATTTTTTCTTTGGGCTAATCTAACTGAAATTGGGCTTATTTTTTTAAAAAAATTTTTTTGGCCCAAATATAGAAATTGGATCCATTCAACGGTCCATGGATAATTGGATATATTGGTTTTAATTGATATTTCTCCCAACTCCCAAACCTAAAATCAGCCATAAAATCGCAAACCCTTAGTCAGTTGGTCCCTTCCCTTATATAGATACTAGTTACCCACTTTGACTTACCCTTCAATTTCCATTCGAAGCAGTAGCACTAGATGGAGGCGGTGAGATGAGCCGGTGAACATGCGTGTCCGCCAGTGTGCTGTGTGCGAAGTCTTAGAGTTAGGGGGGAATCTCTGTCTTCTCCGACCAGACCAGAGACAGACTCCGAGGACGGTAGTCCGAGGTGAGCCGTGAGTGGTGAGGTCGGGCACAAGCAGCCTGCAGTGTACATTGTAGGTTGCAGCATTGGTGATTGATTGGTGAGTTAAAATTTATTAAGTTCAATATTTAAAGTTGAAGAGTTGAATATTTGGTTAATTGAATTGTTTTGGTTGTCTGAATTCTAATTGTCTCAACTTTGTCTTTGTCTGTTGACTGTTTTTATTGTGTTGACTATTGAGAAATTGAGTGTTGCTGTGTTGACGACTTGACGTATTGTGTTTGTTGATTTGTGCAATTGTGCTGGTGCAACTGAAATTTGCCGACCCTTTGTTCAATTTGTTGTATGTTGATGCCTGAAGTGACGGTGTTGAGAGTTTGTTGAGCACTTGGAATCTTGGATGACTTGAGTTGAGTGACTCTGTTGGAGATTTGGAGACTTGAAGTGTTGATTGGCTTGAGTGTTGTACATGTTATTACTTATTACTTATTAGTTATTAGTGATAGTGAATCAATGTTTAATTCATATCTTCGTAGCAAAGGAAATTAGGATTTAGGAATTATTACTAAGAATTGTGATTTTTTAATCAATTCTAATTGAAAAGGTTTGTGTTGATAGACATATTTCAGTGCCCAATATGGAAGATATTGTAGTATTGAAAGGTCGGCCTAGGCGTGCAGCTCAACAAGTGACTTATTATCATCGCTTTTATGTTGATTTGTTTTGTCATGTGATAGACTCAATCTTGCAAGAATTGAATGATCGTTTTTCAGAAACAACTACTGAGTTCTTTGATTACATTTCGTGTTTAAGTCCAAGAAGTTCATTTGCAGCTTTTGGTCAGGCTAAATTGGTACGTCTTGCCCAGTTCTATCATTTGGACTTCAATAGCGACGAGCTTTTATTACTTAGACCTGAACTTGACAAGTTAGTTATGCTTATGAGAATGGACAAAGCTTTCTTTAACCTCAAAAGCATATCTTGTGTAGCTCAGAAGTTGGTTGAAACTGGAAGTAGTTGTTATTTTCCATTGGTTTATAGGCTGATCACCTTGGTTTTGATATTACTTGTCGCAGCTGCAAGTGTTGAAAGGGTATTCTCCACTGTGAATTTAATCAAGAGTGACTTGCGCACCAAAATGGGAGATGACTCGTTGAATGACCATTTGGTGGTTTATGTGGAAAAAGATCTTTTAAAAAAAGTTAAGAATGAGGCAATATTGCAACGTTTTCAAAATATGAGACCTCATAGAATTCAGTTGTCTAAGTTTACAGTTACAGAGTAAGGTTGTATCGTATATTTTTTTAGTATTTTGGGTTGTATTGAACTATATTTTCATATGTATATAATGTTTTCATATATATCGAACAGTTTTTAATATTATTTAATCAAATTTTAGCATGGTCAACGATTAATGGTCAAAGTCAAAGTCAACCACCCTAGTTGAACGTAGAATCTCGATCCGCCCCTGAATGTGCGCACAATCTTGCCAAGTTCACCACAACAGGAAATATTTTCCATGCCATTAAGGCAGTCTACGCTAATGTACACTACAAACATTAGCAGCAATTTCAACAGATATCTAAAATACACATGTTGAAGCTTGAAATTATTGCTCAGCTAGAGAATTGGCACAGTCAGCAGGAAGCAAGCCAGCTAAGTTCAGTGACGAGGTAGCAACAGAAGAGTATAGAAGAATGGTTAACATTTTGTGATTGTACAGCTTGAATTTTCTGTTTTGTAACTGCATTCTTTGTATAGAATTAGTTAGATATGGATTCCTTTACATGTATATAGCGCTCAAATTTGTACATTGACTGTGTAGATTGAATGAATACAATTCTTACATTTTCACAATTTTTCTGCATTAGAATTTTATTCTTCAAAATCTGATAAGGTATCAAAACTATAAACGGAAGAATCCAATGTAGGGAATACAAATTCCTCTCCAAACACCAACCTCAGTCCAAATCACAGCCAAAACATACAGCAGCCTGGTGGAAGCAACTCAGGAGTTTTTCCTCATGACCCAACTCAACCCAGTAGTCCTTACTATATCGGCAGCAATGATGGAAGTGCTGTAATGCTTATTACCCACATTTTGGTTGCTAGCTACTACTACTCCTAGGCTCGTTCAATAAGAAGGGCATTAATGATAAAAAAATGAGCTCAAGTTCATAGATGGCAACCTTTTTGAGGTAAAAGATCCATTAATAGAGTATTGGCTAAGGCATAAAGAAGTTGTTAAACATGGATGCAAAATGCTATATTGTAAATATCTAGAACAATACTCTTTACGCTGAGACAATTCATTTTCTTTGGCTTGACCTTGAGCAACATTTCTCTCAGCAAAATTTCCTCACACATTTTTGAAGTCAAGAAGGATATCACAGTCTTAATGCATAATCAAGACCCTGTAAGTGTCTACTTCTCTAAACTCACAATCATTTTGGATGAATTGCCAAACTACAAGAGTATTCCTAACTATACAAGTGGAGGCTTAAAGATTGTAGTTCAAAACTAGCTAAGGAATTGGGTTATGAAATTTTTAATGTGATTCAATTAGTCCTAAAAGATAATCAAGGCCCAAATTTCGTTGATTAAGCCATTTCCTAGCCTGAATGAAGTCTAATCCCTAATTCAACAAGAAAAGAAGAGACGGAAATATTCAACCCAAATACCATAAGTTATGACTCCATGCCTCTTCTTAGTAAAAGAAACTTTAGAGAAGAAGGCAAGCCAAATCTTTCATCACAGAAAAATGACAGATATTACTGCACTTAATTCCAGACCATTCTCCTGAATGTTGCTTTAAGACAAACCCAAGTAGACCAGTTTGCTCTTATTGTCAAATGCAAGGACGTGATGCAAAAAAATGCTTTAAACTCCATGGATTTCCACCAGGGCATAAGTTTAATGATTATGGAAAATCTGTTGCTACCATGGTTTCTGCAGGCATGACTTTTACTCGGGAGGTAGTAAAGGACAATGGCAGAGTATCTCTAAATCACGAGCAGTACTCTCAGCTGATGGTACTCCCCAAGCCAACAAACTCTCAACCTTTCACTTCTTTGGTAAGAAACGTTCAGGCCTTTGTTACTCCTTTTTCAACTAATGAAATGATCCATAAAATGTCTGGTATACCATCATGCCAAAATTCTTTCCATCACAAGCAAGAAAATATTTTTGATACTCCATGGATCCTTGATAGAGGAGCAACATATCACATGAACTTCTTTACTTATTTTTTACATCTAATCAAGCTAGTGTATCTTATTTTGTTACTTTACCAAATGGAGAAAATGTTCTTGTCTCACATGTAGGAACCGTCAAATTTTCAAAATCTCTCACTCTCCATGATGTTCTTTAAATTCTTAGCTTTACCTCTAATATAATTTTTACAAAGAAACTTGTTCAATCTCTAATCTGTTTGTAAGTGTTATGCCTTAGGTCCAATCAACTTTGAATATAAGCACTTTTAATATATAGTTGATGCAATTTTATGGAAGATTTATTATTTAAGTAATATTCAATTAGATTAAATAATAAAGTCCGTAGATTCAAAATCTTGGTAATTTGTTAATCACAAGGAGTTGTGATTGTGATATAAAAATTACATATGACTGAATCTTAAAGCGTTCGTTGTCGTAAATAATAATGAGATACGAATGTCGTTGTTATGGATAGACCATCACGTGTGGCATTTCTTACTTGTGAAGTAAGTAGCTAATCTCACAAGCTAAAGTGTGGTAACACTTGAATGAATACGTGGATATTTTGTTATAAAACAAAATATTGGAGACCCACTCGAAAATTCTACATGGATAACTATTTGAGTGTCAGTGGTTAATCTCTAATGTTCGGTAGTGGAATTGGTCCTTTGACTTGAGGTCATCATAGTGCCTTATATGAGAGCGATCATATTTTGGTGATGTTGGATGTTGCTCTGCCAAGGGCCGCTAATACGACATTGTTTGAGTATGTCAAGAATCATATGAAGGTTGCTAATGATCAATAGAGGATTCGTCACTCTTAGATAGTAAGAGATTATGATTTACATTTCATTCAGTTAAGTTGATGAAATTCAAGTATAAAGCTCTTGAAAGGTTCAAAGGATTCAAGCTAGAGTAGAGAAACAAATATGTAAAGATATCCTCATACTAAGATCCGGTCAAGATAAGATATCTTAAAGATGAAATTTTATATTATCTAAAAGAGAATGAGATTATCTTGCAGTGGACTCCTTTACATATGTTGCAACATAGTGGTGTATCTGAAAATAGAAATTGTGAACTATTAGATATAGTGTGATTAATAACAAGTCATGCAAACCTTCCAAAATCGTTTTGGGCTCGTGCACTAATTGAAATGTGCTGCACACTAAGTCATGTCCAATCAGTCGACAGAACTTCATACGAGTTATGGAAAAGGAAAAGCCCAACTTATTTCATGTAAAAGTTTAGGTTGTGACACTTATGAGAAGTACGCTGAATCGGATAAGTTTGAGACTATATTTGATAAATACATATTTGTGGGATATCTAAAACAGATATTTGGATATCAATTCTATAACCCATTGAGAAGAAAGTTTTCGTCTCACGATATATCATTTTCTTAGAGAAAATGTTTACTCTAGGAGATAACAGTGGGAGCAAAATAAAACTTAAAAGAGTTCAAGAATCCACAGATATTGTTGATCAGGTAGATGAATCTGAGTTTGATCATATACCTGACGAGGGACACACTTTTGATCAGAAAGTAGAGACTCTTGAGAACATGACAGCTCTATTTAAAACTGGTAAGATCATTCGACCTTCGAGAATGTGCGAATTCACGATTACTAATCAAGTATTATTAATCGAGATGATGGACCTACTAATTATGTAGAAACAGAGTCAAGTGTTGACTTAAATAGCTGGCATGAGGTCATGGAATCCAAAATGAATTCAATGTATGAAAACAAGGTTTGGACCTTGGTCGATCTTCCTGATGGGATAAAACTCATATGTTGTAAATCCTTTATAAGGAAGAGGTCGACATGGATGGGGATATCTGTACATACAAAGCAATGCTAGTAGCAAAATGTTACAAACAAAGACAAGTGTTGACCTTAATAAAGCCTTTTACCTGTAGCCATGCTGAACTCCATTCGGATTTTGGTTGCAGTAGTTACATACCGTGACTATGAGTTAAAGCAAGCCTCTTGGAGTTGAAACATTCAATTTGATGGGAAAATCAAAAGGTTTGATTTTATCAAAACTGAAGATAAACCGTATGTTTACAACAAGATGGTGAGAGCATTGTAGCATTCCTTATATTATATATATAAGACATAATATTAATACGAAATGACATCCATACTTTTCAGCATTGAAATAATGGTTCTTAAAGGATTTCTTCATGAACGATATGAGAGAAGTAACTTGATTTATGAAGATAGATCTAGAAGATTGCTTAAGTAATCCCAATCTACATAGATAAAATCTTCTCAAGATTTTATATAAAGAAATTGGCTTACTCTTAAGCGGTGTGTTGGAAATGATCCAAACATGAAATAACCATTGATTCAAGAGCAAAAACCTAACACACGATTGCTTTAGAAGCATCAAATAGTTGCAGTGTGGATCAAGATGTTTATTAATGCACTCAAAGTAGTTCCTGATATTGTTGATCACATGTTATTGTATTGTGATAACAATAAAGTCATCGCACATGTGAGGGAATTAAAGTCTCATCAATGATCTGAACATGTGTTAAAGTGGTATAATCTCATCAGAGAGATAACACATAGAAATGAAGCAAAGAAAGGAACAAATTTCTACAATTGATGATATTGCAGATCCACTAACAAATAGTTTTCGCAGTATAAACATGATCATCATGTATGCTCTTATGGTATTAGATACATAAGTGATTGGATCTAGTGCAAGTGGGAGTTTGTAAGTGTTATGTCCTAGGTTCAATCAAATTTGAACATAAACACTTCTAATATATAGTTGATGCAATTTTAGGAAAAATTTATTATTTAATTAATATTCAATTAAATTAAATAATAAAGTCCGTAGACTCAAATCTTTGTAATTTATTAATCACAAAGAGTTGTGATTGTAAGATACAAATTAGATATAATTGAATCTCCAATCATCTGTAGTTTTAAGTAATAACGAGATATGAATATCATTGTTACGAATAGACCATCACGTATGGCATTTCTTACTTGTGAAGTAAGTAACTGATTTCACAAGCTAAAGTGTGGTGACACTTGAATGAACATGTGGATGTTTTGTTATAGAACAAAACATTGGAGACCCGCTGGGAGATTTCACATGGATAACTATCTGAATGTCAGTGGTTAATCTTTAAAGTCGGTAATAGAATTGGTCTTTTGAATTGAGATCATCATAGTGCCTCATACGAGGGCAGTCATACTTTGGTGATGTTGGATGTTGCTCTACCAAGGACCGTTAAGTATGTCAAGAATCATATGAAGGTTGTGAATGATCAATAGAGGATTCGTCACTCTTAGATAGTAAGAGATTATGATCTACATTTCATTCAATTAAGTTGATAACGAAATTTTTGGCCAAGGTATACTCATAAGTTGAAAATGAGTTTTTGACTTATATTGACTTAATAATGGAATGAAATATATGATCGATAATCGAGATTGACATATTTCCATAACTTGTAATTGATCTGATCATACTGATGAAGGGATTATAGTTTCACGGTAAACAAACAAGTTTGATTTTGTCATATCACATGACATTTTTCGTGACATGTATTGCCCTAATACATTACTAGATGTCAATTTGGGACGACAAGTGTGAGTTGGTCTTAAATAAAAAGGAATGTTTTAATTTATCGATTTTGATTAGATCAAAATAATAATTTACGTCTTTAGGTATCGTGATTGGGAACCTAATAGGTCACACACAAAAGAAGAACTAGAATATTGTATTTTACCAATTAATTAATTTAACAAGCATCGGATAAATTAATTAATTGGGTCGCTTATTTATAGGCCCGTATTAATTAATTAGATGAATTGATTCAGGGGCTGAATTTAATTAAATGGGTTAATTAAATACTAGACCGGGTCAGGCCAAGCCCGTTCGGATTTATATAAATGAACGACTAGGGTTTTCAATTTGTATAGAATTTTATTCTTACTAGCACAAGAGGACAAAAACCCTAGTTCCTAAAATCTTGTTCTCTGTGTGGAATTTCATTGAAAACTGGACAATTGAAATCTGTTTTTATTTTCTGCTGCGTATGATTGAGTAGATTCCAAACACTATTGCCTTGTTTTCTTTTTCTAACTATAGGTATATTCAGGACCTTTTGACTTGGAGAATGAATGGAATGGGTAAGGTGGAAGATATAGTATACCATATGCTGTGAAAGCGAGTTTCTCCTTCAGCTCTGTTAGAAGTTCTTAAACAATGCAAGTTTTCATTTCCCTTACCTGCATCAACTACCAATAGGCATCAAGAATTTGATATATAGCATTGCAGATTAGGCCATTCCTCATACTCTAATTTTAATCTTGATAGCAAAGTCCACATACCCATTTCTTCTAGTATTAATTCTTGCACCAATTGTCCCTTAACAAAGAAACACAAAAGTCACCCTTTAATGTAAGTCAGCACAAAACAGAAAAAATGTTTTGAATTAATCCATTGTGACATTTGGGATCCTTGTAATGAAATCAATAGAGATGGTTCTAAATATTTTTTATCGATTGTTGATGATTTGAGTAGATGCACATGGATTTATATGCTGAGATTAAAATCTGATGCAGCCGCTACTTCACAAGATTTTTATGCCTTGATGGATATGCAACTTGAAATCAAAATTAAAACCATTTGATTAGACAATGGTGGTGAATTTAATATGATCGATTTTTATCTAAGAAAAGGCATAGTGCACCAACGAACATGTGTAGAAATCCTAGAGCAAAATGTTGTGGTAGAAAGATAACATCAGCGTATTTTGAATGTGGCAAGAGCTTTGAAGTTTCAAAATGGACTCCCAATAAAGTATGGAATGATTTTGTACTCACCTATATCTCATCCCATCTTAGACCATAAAAGTCCCTTTGAAATACTATTTAAAACCAAACCAAACCCACCTAAAAAGTTTTCGGATGCCTAGCCTTTACCATTACCCTTGCCAATGGTCCACACAAGTTTGACCTTAGATCTAGAAAGTGCATCTTCATTGATTATCTCTTCAGCATCAAGGGATACAAATTGTGGTATTTAGAGACAATAAAAGTTTTCATTTCAATGAATGTTATCTTTTATGAAAATATTTTCCTTTTCAAAGACCTTAATTGCAACAGCAACTTCTCTCCGTTTAAATCTCAATCATCTTAGTTTCACACAAAATCTTATTATCTCAAATGACATCTCCTCATCTAATTATGCCAACCATACTGAATATGTAGATTCTGATCAAACAGACTCACAACTACCAAATATTTCGAATACCTTGGCTCATATAGAGTCATCCAACTTATATATATAGGCACTAATCGTGATATATGACAACCTCCCATTGATACTTTGGAACCAAATCATTGTATTACCACACATCTAAAAAAAATTAAGTAGTAATTTTATAATTTGAGTTACAACTATTCACTTTTAATGGCCGAATATGTGTAAAAATTATACCTATCAATCACCATCAACTTTGTCTAGACGGTTAGAGTTTAAGATGTGTTTGAGAAATCAAGGACTTTAGAAAAATAGAAGGTAGACTCATTAGTGATTGATCCGTCGATAGTATGCCACTTACAGTTTCAAACTTCGATTAGGTTAATGCCTTCAATTAACTAAAATGAACTTGGGATAGTATGTTCAAATGTTTGATTCAAAACACAGCAGAATACAGGGTCGGAAGAGGAAAAAACACAACCTATCGACCAATCAGGAACTAGAGTTTACATGAAAGCTGGCTGAATTTGAAGTTGTTGTTTATCCTGTAATTGGAGTACCAACACCTATTAAGAAGATGCAGCTAGCTACATCGTAGAGTTTCTTCCATCAATAGTAGCTTTGTTAGAAATGGACAAAAACTTTTGCTTTCCTAACATGAAGCCTTATTGTGGGACTTTCAGAATGAACATATAGCCCAATACAAGCAAAAAAATTATTGTCGTGGCTCCATGAGATCTCCACGAGGCTATATATGTAAGGGGATTGACTATAGTTTGGTAGGGGCAAGCCCCAGAGTGTTATGCAAATATTCCAAATAATTCTCTCAATGAACAATTAATTTTTTGTACAATTCACTAGCAGCAGGAAGTTAGAAAATTGGTCTAACAATCTTTACCATGTGATACACGAAAATGAATCCTTATGTAAATAAGTAAGACGGTTCAACTTCAAGAATATCTCGATCCCCAACTACGATCAGCAAACTGCATATCGACCTTGCAAAAATGACTCCTCTCTAATACCAACCTTTATAAGGAACTTACCAAATATCTGTGTAGCACAATGGAAGATGTTCTTACCAAGGAATGGGCTTAGATTAAATGGGAGAAATATGGTGCCACTATTGATTTCAATGACTTTATCATTTTCAAGATAACAAATCCTTTCAGAATTAAATGACAGGGAAGGGCCTACAAATAATATTTGTGCATTACTACATTACCGTTCAGTATTTTCTTATCTTCTTTTGATTAACAGTTAATTTTACTCTATTACTTACTATTCTCTATTTACTATCGAAGAGCCAATGCTAAAAATGCCATCAGTGACCCTAACATGTTATCTACTCTCAGAAGATTCAATAGGTGAACTAAACTCAGCAAGTAGATCTCTTGCCAAGTCTCGAATGTCATTAACAAAGTTCAAGGTTACCTCACCAACCAAATTTCAAGAATCATTCCACTTCGGGAGATAAAGAGCCAACATAGTTGCCCTTAGACAGTCTGGAATAACACCATTGCTATCAAACTCTTTGAAATAACATGGTTTTCGATAGACCTTTAGAGCCATATGATTGCCATCGGATCCTTTGAATAATTTGGTTGCCGTCAAGCTGTTCATAAGAAGATGACTATACATTTGCGATAAGACCATTTAGACACATTGTTACGATTGAGCTATTCGGAAGGATATAGGCCATTGGTTGCCATTAGGCTAGTCCAAAAAAATTGAGAACTTGGTTGTTTTCAGATATCAAGACATTAGCCTTTAAGCTATTCAATAAATGGCATTGTATATCATGCTTGCTTAGCTAAGACCGGTCTAATTGTTGTACATGAACACAAATGAAACCATTTTAAAAATATTCATTTTATACTTATAGAAGTTTTTACACTTTAAAAATTTCATTTTTTCACAAGAAAATTTTGGAATTGTTGTGTTAAGTTCAATTTCTCATTTATATAGTCTGTTCTTGTAATTTGGTTAAGCTTTAATTATTGTCTCCGTCATTGTTTGGCTCCCTAGTCAGTCATAGTCCTCTCTTCGGATGATTGATCTAGAACATTAGACATGTAAAGCAACTTGTGCAACTCAATAATATGGTCTTCACTACCAAATCTATTTCAAATCACCCATTTCTAAGAACATCCAACCAGGCCAGACTTGTGTTTTAAGGGGCTAACTTTAGATTTTGAGCCCATAAGTCATAGCAATAATTTTTTTTTTCATTTATAAGAGATTTAAGGAACTAAATCTGTTAACTTAAAATAAAAAAATAAAACAAAGAAAATAAAATATTTAAAATATGTATATTATAATCAAATTACAATGTGAAAATGTTCTAAAAGATTACTTAAGTACAGCTCGTCTTACAGTTTTCGAGGCAAAAATATCAATTAATTTTGTATAGTTGAGTTGTTCAACTATTTCTTTTTCAATTGATAACATGGCTAAACCATTCAATCTTTGTTCTGCATAGTTGATCAAATATAAGTCTTAATTAATTTCAACTTAGAGAAACTTCTTTCTGGTGATACAATTGTAACACGGATGGAGAGCAAAATCTTGTAAGCAATGCAATCATTCAGAAAACAACAATTCATTTTCTTCAAGTAATGTAGCACATCAATTGATCTTTTTGTTTCTCTAGTTAAATAGCACCTTAAGGCTTTTCAACTCTAAACACAAGTCATCACCTATAATGTCTGAATGTCCATTATGTTTTAATTACTGCTCAAGATTTCAACAAACTATCAACTTGCATACTCTTTAACTTATCCAAATTAAACAAAAATCCAAATATCTCTTCATAATGTGTTAATTGTTCAAAACGAGTTTGAAGTGATGATCAAGCTTGATCAATTATAAAGAGAAAATACTCAATTCTAAGAGATTTTTTAACCGAGTGTGTTACATCTTCACTACTACTTTCATCAAATTGCTTCTTTCTTCGAATGCTACGCCTCTCTTGAAATACAGGTTCAAGTCTTATTTCACTTGCCATCTATTTAGCTTCATCCATGGCACTAGCAAACCCAGATTCTCTATATTTTTGGCTTGAAAAAATTTACTCACAGTATTGATTGCATGCAACAACTTATACCAAATTAATATGCCAAGCAAAAACTCAAAATTTTCAAGTTTATATGTTGTTAAGGACATAGCTTCACTTTTGTTTTATGATCTTCAACAATGTTTGCCAAATCAAAGCATCTCTTATTTGTATAGATTGTTTTTTTATAGGCTTCACACTTTCCATATGACCTTCATAGGATGTTTGTGACAATGGTTTAAGTGTCAGACTTGAACCTTATCTTTAAAAAATTTCCATTGTATGGGAGAAGAAGAGAACAATGCGTAGATTTGCATATGGAGTACAATCAAGTATGACAGAAAAATATTTTGCATGTTTCACTTATATGACAATTGCACTTCTCACCTTGTTTGCCAACATTTGTATAAATTCATTTTGAATCTTAGGACCCAGATATGTATACTAAATCTCGCGTGCTTGAGCACGTTGAATGTGTTCTTCTATTATTGGATCAAACTCAAAAACCATATTTACCATTTGCAAAAAGGTCCATTGTTCACAACATGAAGTTGCTCACAATCTCCTCGAAATGCCAAATTATTTTTAGCGAGTCTTTTCGTGATAGCAAACACTTGTTTCCAATTCTCTCTTTCTTTGTTGAGGGACAATTGTATACTTTCATCAATTATATGTTTTGTTTGAAGTCTATTTTGTAGTTCCATTCAACTAATCATGCAACCTATATGCTCCTTAGACACTTCATAGTTTGTAAGATGCCGATGCACATTATGCCAATCATTGTATCCGTCATTACCCAATTGACCAATATTTTTTCTTATCATTTTTTCTATCTTAAATAACTAACAACAAAAACAAAAAATCTTATCCAAAGAAATTGAATACACTAGCCATCTTTTATCAATTGTTTGCCCATTTGCCATTAATCGCTTATATTGTGATGAATCAAAATGTCTACCTTGACTATCTCTAGGAAACAAGATGTCATCAACTCTTTTTGGACCCATTTCAACTAAAAAATTCCTTATCTTTTGATTAATGTGAATTTCCTTCAATTTTCAGGATCATTAAAATTCAAAGAAAAACAATTTTCTTGATTTAAAATATTCATGTTGAGCATCATTTTCATCGTTTTGTTTCGACTCATCCATATTGGAAAGTTCAATCATTTCATTGTTCTCTTTCTGTTCATCCCCATGATAATTATCATTATCACTATCATTCCGATTCAGTTGTTCCTCAATCGTTAAATTTGCTGGTGTTTCTTCATTTTCGTTTCTTTTCTTACCATTAAAGTACTTATCCATATCTCTAGCTTGGCTTCGAATTAATGCCTCCACTCTTTCCCACTTCTTCCTTTTTTGAGCTCCCAACACATATTTAGGAGCCATGGTGTTTGACTCAAGTCACTCAACAGCTAGCATTTACCGAAATTTGAGAATAAAAGAGGCTCAAATTATTTTAAGAACTAAGATCAAAATTAATGACCCAATCACAATTCACAACTTATAATAAAAGTACTCAACTTAATTCTGAATATACAGAACAAATTCATACATAAGATAGGTTGTTTTTTAATTAAATCCAATATTGACATTTCTTCGTTTGATCCAATAACACCTTATTTTGCAAGTCTTATTTTTATTTCGATTACCTAATAAGAAACTATTAAATGAAAATTTATTCAAATAAAATAGAAAGCGTGAAAATAATATATTGAGCACGTCTAGTTCAGTTTTAGAGGACCTTTTTAGGTGTTTATTTGGGCACGACCGCCTCCGTATTCTTAACCATAATCTTTAACCATACTTCAGTCTTCTTAATTGCTCACCAATTATGCCATACACTTCAAACATCAAAGTTCAAGACTTAAAGTGTTCAAGTTCAAGAATCAAGATGCAACAAATTCTTAACTCGAAACTGATCAAAAGACTTCCAAGTCCTACAGATCAAATGTAAAATTCTAAGTAAAACACGAAACCAATGAGTTGATCATCCATGAAGGCAAAACCCCTTAATCAAGCAGGGCACTATTTGACGTGTTTTAAAGGCTAATCAGTAGAGTGGAAACTATCTACACATGACACGATCTTAACAACATTACCTCTACGTGGCTCTATATGACTTAGCCTTCAAGAAGGTCAAGGTCCATTTTATCATTGGCTCTACACACCTCAATGTAAAATAACTCTAAAGGAGACATAAACCAATTGGTTTCAGTTCATGAACAATCCTAACATAACAAAGAGAGTAGGACATGGCCACCAACTTACCACCAATTAACTTGAAATTAGAAGCATGCATAGATAAATTTCTTGGTCTAAAATGTTCTACATTGATTGATTCAAACAATGAACAAAGAAAAGATTGTTAACGTTGTCAATTTATTGATGCCAAGATCTTCTATATCAAATCACCAAGAGAATTATAAAATACAGAACATACTTTAATCCTTTGGGAATGAGTTTGATTGGTAGATCTTGAATTGCGTATTCTTGCTTATTGCTTTTTAATCTTGATTCCTTGTTATTGATTCTAGATCATGGGTACCAGAGCTTCCTCCACGATATACGTTCTCCTGTTATTTTTATGTTTGATGGGATGTCATAAAGAATGAGAAATCACGTACGGTTTGGGGACCATATCTCTCTCTCTCTCTCTCTATATATATATATATTTTTTTTTTTATTATTATTTTTTTTTTCATATGTGTTTGGTCCCATCAAGAATTACAAATCAGAGGAATATGATTTCTATGCATATTTAGGGCCATACCATATTAGATGCCCAAAGCCAAATAACTTGAATTCTTTATTAGACCACTTTAAATAGATATAACCTTAATATAGATTTAGATACATGATTGATTACATATGTAAGGCCTAACATGACAAATTAAAAAATCCAACACTTATAACTCAAAAGCTTCAAAAATGAGGTCCTCCACGGAATCAATTTTCATAACTCAGATTATCTTTCTTGTTATCACTATACAAATCTACACATGCAGGAAATGAAAGTCATTCACCAAACCAAAAGGTAATTAGTTTTTTCTTCAATAAATAAATGCCGCACACTCTATTTAGAAATTAAGAAGAAAAATCATTTTTTCTTGTTATTTTCTTTTGTGGGGATATTAAATAATTAGCTTTCAACCTATAGCCAAAGTAGTACATCGATCCCTAATCCTTAAAAGGAGCATGCTAACAAGTTTTTAGTGCAGTTATATTGGTTGTATGTATTGTATTGTATGCATGAGTGTTAGAGAAAGATAGAGGGATTTGTACATGTGTGTGTATCAAATTAGTTTACTTGTTGTTTAAATTCAAAAATTTGGTATCAAGGCAGACGATCGAGGAAGAATTTTTGCACTTTTGGAGTTTCTGTAGAAAGAGAGATTGTGAAGCTTTTAAATCTTGTTTGGTTGCGATGGGATAAATCAAGTCATAATGAGCGACCTTAAAGTAGTATCGAAGTAAAGAAGCTTATAATTAGAACTAAAATGTATGAAAAACTCGCATGGAGTTGTATTTCCAAGAGTAAGATCTATGGCTAATATTTGGTGGAAGTGATGTGACACCGTCGAAGAAGTCACGAATCTAAAATGTTGGAGAATCAAAGTAGCAAGGCTATGTTTGTTATAAAAACAACTATTGAGAAATAATTGTTGGAGCACGTAAGGGATTAGAACATACCAAAAGAAGTATGGGACACTTCAACGGCACTATTCTCAAAGAAAAATGATATGCGGTTGCAACTTCTAAAAAATGAGCTTCTCTATGTTCAAGGAGAATGGCTGTAATTATTTTAACAAAGTTAAATTTCTTTGTTGTGAAATTTTTCATTTTAAATTCTTTGAGTAAAATTTTGGAGTCTAAAATGAGAAGATAATCATACATGGATTGAGATTCGAATTTAGAAGCTTTATTGGTAAAGGTTGGCCAGAGCAGTAGTAAAATTGCTGGCCGACCAAAAAGCATCGATCACACAAATGTTAGGGGTTTCATTATAAAAGAAAAAGAAGAAGCATTATTCTGCTATAAAAGAATAGGCAAATTTCATTAATAAAATAATAAAGAATTAAAAAAAATTAGGAGAAAGTCATTAGATAAGGAGGGCTCAAGAAAAAATTACTATAAGAGAGGTTAGTCATCTAAAGGATATTGATGGACTGTTGTCTCATATTTTGTATGTGAAAAAAAGGGTAATTATGCTAGATATTGCTGATTTAAGAATGAGCAAGCAGAAGGCATTATACCATCAAGGATGATAAGTACAATACTGAAGAAGAATGAAACGTTGAAGCTTGCACAATAATAATTGAACACGCTCGAGAAAAGAAAATCAATTCAAGTCTAAAGGACAAATTAGCATTGGTGATAGTCTTTCCTAAATAAATGGATTGTGAAGATGATTGGATCAATGACTCAGAATATAACATTGTTATTCATGAAGAGTTTTCTTGATAGACTTTGCATAGGGGGAACTACCAGACTCGAAAGATGTTATACCCCACTCATTTGTAGTCAAAGTCAAGGCCAAGGACTTAAGTCGAACAAATGATTTTTATGGGGTCTAATTTGTAGTTAATATAAAATATGAATCTAGGGATTTAATTTTCCTTATATTAGAATTAAAGGGTTAAAAATTTACATTGTAAGATAATAAGGGTGTGAACTTGCAAACTGATTGGAGATCCCCATCATTTGGTTCTTAAAACCCATATTTTAGCCCCCATTTTTTTCCAAATTGTAATGGTTGGAATAGTATTTTTTTTTAAGAATGTATGGTTGAAAAAGAATAAAAAGTTTTCAATATATGTAATATTATTTTATGAAAGATTACGTGGCTGAAAATAAGAGAAAGAAAATGAAAGAGAAAAGGGGCCAAACGGGGTCTTAATATAATTACATTGCATATGGAATTCTCCATATAGCAATCGAGAGAGACACAATACGGTGAGAAAGATGGTCCGTAAGAGAATTAAAATAAAAAGAAGAATTAGAGTAGAGATCAAAAACAGAAAGAGGGAATGACAGTAGATTTGTGCTTTCATTTCATTTGGCAAAACAAGGAGGTAAGGATCATTTTTTGTGCTTTTTCATCTTAAAAATTGGAGAATAGTAGGAAACACAAGATAATAAACGGTGAACAGGAAAAATGAAAGAAGAGAAAAAGAAAAGGAAGCAAGATGATATTCTAATTTGAAATCAAAAGAGGAATTGTAAAAAGAAAAAGAGAAGAACAAAAAGAAAGATTGGCAAATGGGTTTACAAGTAGGTTGCAATTAGAACAAGAAATTAAGAGGAGTTAGCAAGAAAAATAATTGACTAAATGGAATAGCTTCTGTAAACACACTTAGACAAAAGGAGAAGAAATACTGAACAATAATAATTGGAAATGAGTGAGATGGATGTTAGTTTATTGAAAGAGAATGGAGCATGTTCTTATTTGTCTATAAATATAAAAGGGAAAGAAAAGGAAGTAGATAGGAAAAGGATTATGGTTAAATAAGGAGAAAAATGAAAAGGGAGAGGATAGAAATTGTAAATTCAAGAATTTTGGAAGGCAGAATGTAATTGTGCAAGTGTAGTGGGGAAATGAATGAGGAAGAAGAATACATTCCATATTGAAATCCAAACCAGTAATATAGATATCTCATTCATTTATGTAATATATTACTTTTGGTCAAGTAATAGATTTTTGGACAAAAATCGTCTAAAGATCCTTCCATGACATATATTTAAAAGGTATGAGAAATATGTGCTACTCTTTTTGAAGGTTTGAGACTGCACTGCACATTTTTAAAAGGTTCAGCCTCCTTTGCACCTCCTGTTGCACCATTGTGCTGAAAACTATTCGCGACTTCAATGTCCTCCGATCACCATCCCACCACCACCATCTAGGATCACCACAATCATGATCACAACCTTCTCCTAGGGATGGATGGTCCTGGGCATCAACTCGTGCGAGCTAAAATCCAATTTTACATTTTTTAAGGAAAAATTACACCCATCCCTATTTTCTATCATTTCATTTGTAAAATCAGAATTACATTTATCTTTTCAAGAGTCAGGTATATACTATAACCCACACTACCTCACACTACCCTACCCCATCAATTAATTCATTTCTTCCAAATCCAAACCCACATTTCCCAATCCACACCCACGGCAATAGCAGCCCATCGCCGCCACTACATATCTTTGTCTACTACATAATAAAACGGTAGTTTGATATTAAATTCGAAATAGCACCCCACAATTTGTGTTTTTCTGACCGTGACATTTTGTGACATGATTAGCATGTGAATGTGACATTAATTATATGTTATCATGATCTTGACCTGTTTGATAAATTAATAAGTTATAAAACTTTACCAGATGATCATAAATGCGATCACATGATTTCTGAAAGAATTCTACAAGTTCATTAAATTTGAAAGTGTATTTTAAAACTATGGCAATTATTTATTTTTTTAATTATTTATTTTAGTTAGCCTACCTTCAAACTATGGCAATTATGTATTTTTTTAATTATTTACTTTAGTTAGCCAACCGTCAAATCAATGGACGTATGTATTAAAATTAATAATAGCCCAAGTCCAACACCCATTAGTCCAGTTTAAACCCAAACCTAGACATCATCCCGCTTGGCTTATATTCAAGAGACTATAGCATCTTATGTATTATATAAAGAGTTTTTAAATTTTGTGAGTCAAATTTTTTTTACACTTCAACATTGTTCATTATTATGGCTCTTTATTTTGCTTTTCTCAGAAAACATTTGTTAATTTCTCCTTATATTTTATTAACGTTATTTTTATATGTCAATGGCCAATCAATTTAAATGTAGTTTGAGTTGCTTAAGCAATATTATTGAAATACCTTAACTTATTAAATGCAATCATTATACATTAAGAATAGAGAATGAGTTTTTGACTCTCTAATTTTAAGAGCTAAACTCACTATTTATTTTAAAAATTAATATAAAAAATCGCTTAGCTTATTTTTAAGTGTTAACTTGAAGTCAAATCCATTCTTTATTCTACAAAAGTTAAAATAAAGAGTCTTTTATAGCTCATTTTTAAGTATTATCTCTTTTAAATAAGGAGTATTTTGTATTTAGAGAGTCGATGCTCTTATTTGCTCCATGTGTTTCTCACCTTCTCTACTCTCTATTTCTTTCATAGATGCTAGAATATTAGGAAACGCCGTATCAGTCCTCACTCGATTGAGATGGGCTCCATATTTGGAAATCTGCCTTTCGATTGTTTCAAGGTAGTCAGTAAGTTTCATCTATGAGTAGGATTTATGGGATTGGTTACTTATATGGGTCTTTTTCATGTAATTTTTAGCCAAATTAGTCTTTTTTGTCTGATATTAATTTTCTATTTAAATAGTATAATTTTTTTACTTGGTTCTTACTAATGTTTACTCAATTACTTTTTTAATAGGAATGGCAAAAAAAAACCTATCAAATCGGATACCCATAGGACCCGCCCCAAGTGAGACGGAGATTAACAACTTAATCTGGTATTCAGGGCGAGGAATTCTGCCCTGAGGTGAGAACTGGGCGGGTACGAGTAACACCAATCCCGCCCCGCTAATTTTATTTTTTTTTAAAATTCAATATTGGAAAACTCTACAAAATTTCATTTATTGTAATAGAAGATGGCAACTAAAATTATCTAAGGAATATAATAAACAATAAAAACCTTATTTTACCAAATATATTCGAATAATTTAACTTTTAAAAATAAATTAATTAATTAAAAATTTAACAACTATATTATTGTCTCACTTAAATGAATGAGGGCAATACAATGAATTATCAAAAACTAAAATAAAAAGGGGTAGGGGCATTTCCCCGCACTGCCCTGCCCGTTACCTGACCCCACCTTGTCCTGTTACCTTAAATGAGTAACGGGGCGGGAAAATGCTCGACGGGGTGGGGGTGGGGGACCTAGATCCCACTCCATTGCCAATCCTATTCTTTAGTTATGTAAAATCAAAAGAATTCAAGGATAAAAGTGGAGATAAGTAACCTTTCTAACCAAAAGGAATAAATTTGTCGGCCAGGAATCCACTGATGAGGAAACGACATTTGTTAATGAAGGAAGTAACGTATTTCTCGAATAAATTTTAGTGTATAGACTTTCAAAATTGATTGAATGCTTTGCATTGAGAGGAATGGTAATTAAATGCTTCATTTTAAGATGTACATTTAAAATGAGCCCATTTCCCGAACCCAAACCCATTTTAGTGTATAGACTTTCAAAATTGATTGAATGCTTTGCATTGAGAGGAATGGTAATTAAATGCTTCATTTTAAGATGTACATTTAAAATGAGCCCATTTCCCCAACCCAAACCCAAACACAAACCCATTCCAGACATCTCCTCTCTCTCTATCTATATCTCGTGATTCCGAAACAATAAATTGTATTTTCTCATTTTTTTTTAGTCTTTTATATTCCTAAGATAATTTGCATTCCCTTTTCGCCTTTGATTATTTTGGAGGAAGATAGTTTAATATTTATGATGTGGGTTTCAGATTTGGAAAAGTTAGTAGGGGTGAAGAAGGAAAGGGATAGTGTTGAAGTTTACCCCAACTCAGGTTGTGACCATTGTATGGACCGTCATGGACCGTCATCAACGCCATCTTTATTGCATGTTTCAAACCCTCAACAGAACTACTTGAATAAATATTGTCTTTCGATGACTTTTTTTTTTTTTTTTTTTTTTTTATAAATTTTTTTTTTTTTTTTTTTTTTTTTTTTTTTTTTTTTTTTTTTTTTTTTTTTTATCTATAAATTTTATTGCATCGTTGTTTCTAAATTTTAGCCCACGTTAATGAAAATTAGGGATCTGTCCCTGTCAGCGAGAGAATATGAAAGTGGAAACAATGAACCATATTTCACGGTATAGATATTAGTCATAAGTTAGAAAACTGATACATAAGTTTACTACTTTTAAAATGGACATTTGGAAGTCTTCTCATGGTGGAAAAAAAGGTGTGGTTGTAGATAAGTCTAGACCTTGATAGGCGTAGATGATTGTAGAAATTCTTTGCTGAATGGGGTCCATGAGCCATTGCATTACTGAGAAAATGTTGTTTCTAAATTTTAGCCCACGTTAATGAAAATTAGGGATCTGTCCTTGTCAGCGAGAGAATATGAAAGACGAAACAATGAACCATATTTCACGGTATAGATATGAGTCATAAGTTAGAAAACTGATACATAAGTTTACCACTTTTAAAATGGACATTTGGAAGTCTTCTCACGGTGGAAAAAGGTGTGGTTGTAGATAAGTCTAGACCTTAATAGGCGTAGATGATTGTAGAAATTCTTTGCTGAATGGGGTCCATGAGCCATTGCTTTACTGAGAAAATGTTGTTTGGAATGTACAATAGTTCTATCTTCTTCTTCCAGCTGTCAATTGATCAATGATTTGATTGTTAAAAAAATAAATTAATTAAAAATAATAATAATAATAAATTAAAAAATTAAAAAAATCAAGAATTTAAATATCTTATAACAAGATAAAAGATTATATATCTTACTCAGTTACTGTTATTTGGAATATGAAGAATATCAATTGTTTGTGAATTAATTATGCAATACTTGAGCATTTTTATTAACAGTACTAATAGAATAAATAGAATTTATGCTTGGTCATAAATATATGTGTATCATTTTTACATGCAAAAATTAAACATTTATGATTTGTTTATCGTCATCAATTATAGTGCTAAGAATTCTAACAATAATGGAGCATAGGATTTGGTCAATAGACCGTGCTAAGAATTCTAATAAAAGAGTAATTCTTTAATATGGCATATCCTTGGCACATGAAAATAGAAAAATCTGATTTTTTTTCTTATTCTTATGATTTTGTAGTGCATGACACTTTTGCACGTAGATATTTGCTTAGGACTGTAAAAAATGTTGAGATCCACGATTCACTAGGCAACATATGACAATTTTTTGTTAATATGAGATCAATAACAACGTGCTTTGTTCAAAATAAAATACTACCATGAACGAAATCTTAATCAAAATGAAACAATCTAAAATTATCACAAAGTAATATAATCTCAAAACTATAAAATAATTGATAAATTCCATATGCAGACAGCGTCAATTATATTCAAAATAAATAACAATGTAATTTTTTTATTTATTTTTTAAATGTTAAGGCTGATGTCTAATTAATCAATGCCAAACGGTTTCATGCAAAATGATAAGGTTCCTTCACGGAGCATTAGTGATGAATAAATAAATGACAGATTTTGAGTCGAATTAAAATCTTGTTTATATCCTTCAACGATAAAATATGAAAGAGAAATAATGAACCATATTTCACGAAATAGATATAAGTTGTAAGTTTTACTTCTCATGTAATATAGACATTTATAGACCTTGATAGGTGGGGCAAATTGTAGAAATTTCATCAATTTCCACCACTTTGCGGAACGTGGTCCACGGGGCACTGCATTACTGAGAAAATGTTTTTGGAATGCAAAATATTTGTCTTCTTCTTCCAACTGTCAATCAATTAATGATTTGATTGCAAAAAATAAAAATAAAAATGTACAACTAGGATAATAATGAAAGTGAGCTGATCATTCGATAATAATGACGGAACGTAGGATTAGGTCAATACATGGTGCTAATTAAGAATTCTAGTAAAAGAGAATCTGGCATGCCCTTGGCACACGGAAATAGAAAATTCTGATTAGTTCTTATTCTCATGATTTTCCACACACTTTTGCACATAGATATTTAAGAAAAACAATATCCTTCCTGGAAATTCTTCTCCATCCATTAGGAAAAAATTTAAAGAATTTTTTCTTGTGCATGAAGAAAAAAAAGTCAGTACTATATAGTGTAAGTTGAGATCTGCATGTTCAACTTTTAATTCACCATCACTTGTGATTAAAAATAGGTGTCTAATGATGTGTCAATGAATTATTTGTGGAAGGCAAGTCGGATGGTCAATTTTGGACAGTAATTTTCAACTCATATAGGGTTCTTTTATAATCCTCAATCAATCAACTAAGTATGGGCAATTTCCTATTAATCAATTAAACAATAAGAAAGTGCTACGAATTTTACAACTTCAAGGAAAAGTCTATAATAAAAACAAACCGCCTAACACGTCAAATCCACTTAGTGCTATAAATTGGAGAGTTTGCAACCTCATTTATCCAGAAAAAGTAAGAATTTGTGGCTTAGCAGTTAAGAAAGATGGGAATTAAGTTACTGGTAATTCTAGTGATGATTGTGCTTTCATTACTAAATGAATGGTATTGTTTAGGGTGTTGGGAGGAAGAGAAGGTTGCTCTTTTGCACCTTAGAGCAAATATAAACTTCCCAGATGGAGAATCACTGTCTTCATGGGTGGTTAATGAGACTGCAACTGATTGTTGTCAATGGGAATCGGTTGAATGCAGCAACACAACTAAACGAGTAATCCAACTTGATCTTGATTACGTTAGGGAGAGGAAATTAGGAGATTGGTATTTTAATGCCTCTCTGTTTCTTCCATTTCGAGAGCTCAAAAATCTCTTCTTGGAGCAAAATTAGTTAGTAGGATGGGTTGAGAATGAAGGCAAGATGAAATCTCTACTCGAGTAACTAGCCAGTTGATTAAATTTTATTACTCCTCTGTTTTTTGGTTGTCTAAGTTTTTCCTTCGAGTGATATTATAGATATATTGAACTTTGTTGCAGGTATTGATAGACTGTCGAAGTTGAGAAATTTGGAGGCCCTTGATTTGAGTTGGAATTCATTTGATAACAAAATTTTGTCATTTCTTAGTCGGCTTTCTTCTCTAAAGTATTTGGGTTTTGGAAACAACTATTTAATGAGAAAAAAATTCAGCAACAGTAAGTTCAATATACTTTGTATTCTGCTCGTTCTTTGATAGATCATTTGATTATCTAAGAATAGCCACTTCGAAAATTATGCTAGTTGCTTTCCTATTAGATCAAAACATTTGTCATTTGCCCTTCCTAATACGGTTAGCATTACGAAACGCATATGTTAATGTCATTGATATATTAATAGTTCTAATCAACCCAAGTACTAATTCAAATGTGAAAGATTAAGGGAACTTCTGGTACAAGACATATACAACAAATAAGACCTTTTTTTTTTTTAATAATTTCTTTTCATCTAATATTGTAACACACCTTATTACATAAGTATAATATTATTTTTTTGATTCCCAACCATTATGCTTGTGTGCGTACTCTTAATCAACATTGATTTCCTCTGGGTATTATTTCAATTTTTATTAGCTTGACGAAACATAATATTATTTTTTAAGAGAAATAATTGTCTAGGCAGTGAAAGGCTCTTCGGATTAACCAAGCTGGAAGTTCTTGATTTCAAAGGTAACGATGATATTAGCAACGGCGACATTCTGTCGATGCTAAGTGAGTCTCCTTTTACAAGTGTGATAAATTGTTTTTAGGTCAAAAGAAGACTATATTGTTATGACCTTTTAATAAATTTACTTTTCCTTTTTGATAGATCTGAATGATTTTATCAATTTGAAGGAGCTAGACCTAAGTGAAAATCAATTTGGAAGTTCGGGTACCATTTATGGTATATCACCTCAATTCATTCTTTATCCTTATTCATTATTAATTTCCTTTTCTTGTGCCTTATTATGCATGAGCCGAAGCGTCCCTATTATTTTGCTCACAGCCCTTCCATATCACTAATTTAGTAGTTTGTTGTTTATTACATTTCATCGTCGACACTTAAAACATTTTAATTTTCCATTTCTCAATAATTAACGTTGATGAATATTACCCTAGATAGTTCTCCATTCCAGGCATCAAAAGTATGCATCGTCTTCGAGTGCTAAAATTAGATGGCATAAGTGTCTCCAACATTAGCAACCTGGTGCAACCTTTGAGGGCATTCTCATACCTCGAGCACTTCTATTTTCGGGACAATTATATAAATGAAAGTATTGGAACTTTTGGTAAGCATAAAGAGTTGTAATTCCTAGTCACAAAAATTATATTACTAATTATAATATGAACTCCAATTCTAATGCACATTCCATTGCTTTTGTGTATAAGAGTTGAGACATTTAAGATTGCTGGAGGGACTATTCTTGGACAATTCTACAGTCGATGGAAATTTACTACAAAGTATTGGAGCATTGAGTTCTCTCAAGATTTTATCTTTGTCTCGTTGCAAACTCAATGGCAACCTACCCGTTCGAGGTAAACTTCAACGACTTGTTTGGTAAACAATGTTTTCCATGACTTAGCATGCTCATTAATAAATTGTTTCTTCGATTATTTCTATTTTCAATTATATAAACGGAAATATAGAAACATTTGGTAACCCGAAAGAGTTGTAATTTCTAGTCACAAAAATTATATTACTAATTATAATATGAACTCCAATTCTAATGCCCATCCCATTGTTTTCGTGCATAAGAGTTGAGACATTTAAGACAGTTGGAGCAATTGTTCTTGGACTATTCTGATGTGGATGGGAACTTTCTACAAAGTATTGGAGCATTGAGTTCCCTCAAGATTTTATCTCTGTCTAGTTGTGGACTCAATGGTACCCTTCCCGTTCGAGGTAAACTTCAACGACTTGTTTGGTAAACAATGCTTTTCCGTATGAATTTTTATATTTGTAAAAATTATGTCCAGCATAAAAGAATTTTTTATAGAGTTCTGGCTTTGTCCCTCATAAGAGTTACATTCAAAATAAGCTACTTATTGCCATATTTCACCAATAAAAATGTAATTTTCTTACTTAAAACGTAAGTTCGGACACAAAAATTTTTCTTACCTTTTATGGGCGAAGTCTTTATACTCTCTATTTTTTTGATGGCTATTGAAGCAGTGATTTTTTTGCAGGGTGGTGTGAACTTAAAACTCTCCAAGAGTTATATTTGATGGGGAATGAGTATGAAGGAATGCTTCCCTCATGTGTTGCAAACATGACTTCTCTTAGATCAATTGGCCTCTCTTCCAATAAGTTCACCGGAAATGTTGCCTCATCTCCACTTTCCAAACTCACATCGCTTGAATATCTCTCCCTTTCAAGTAACCACTTTCAAGTTCCAATTTCTTTCAAGGCATTCTTCAATCATTCAAACTTAAAGCATTTATATGTGCGAACCAATGAAATAATAAATGAAAACGAGTTGGAAAAATGGGTTCCCAGTTTTCAACTAGAGGATTTTGATATTTCAAATTGTAGTGGCCATCCAAAACTACCCAACTTCTTTTACTATCAATCTAACTTGAGATTTATTGGTCTCTCAAAGAACAACATAGGAGGGAATTTCCCAACTTGGTTGTTAGAGAACAACACAAGACTTGTGCAACTATACCTGTCGGCTAATGCTTTTACAGGAACTCTCATGTTGCCAACAAGCTCCAATCATGACATGCAGGCTTTCGATGTATCTAATAATAAGTTCAATGGACGTATTCCAATTAACATAACTTCTATTTTTCCAAATTTGTATTTATTAAACATGTCAACAAATATGTTTGATGGGTGTATACCTTCTAGTTTTGGTGACTTAAAATATATAGATCAACTGGACTTGTCCAACAATAACTTGTCAGGCACCATTTCAAGTAGCTTGTCTACCATAAATTCAAGGGTGTTAGACATTAGTAACAACCATTTGTTTGGCAGAATTCCCACATCAGTGGGTAATATGACATATTCGATGATAGTTTCTATGTCTAATAACCAGCTCGAGGGTCCTATCCCCGTGGAAATTTGCAATCTCAAGGATCTTCTCCTCTTAGATTTATCTCATAACAAGTTATGTGGTTCGGTCCCATCCTGCTTCAATACATCAACAATAAGTCATGTCTATCTGAACAATAACCAATTAGAAGGTGAGCTGATAGAAGCATTTTATAATAGCTCTTCGTTGGAGTTATTGGATCTCAGAGAGAATAAGTTCACTGGAAGTATCCCTCAATGGATTGGCACTCTATCAAGCATGAGATTTTTTCTACTCAGTGGTAACCATTTTGAAGGCACGATCCCTCACCAGTTTTGTGAGATGAACAAACTAAGTATGATAGACCTTTCTTTTAATTTCCTTTCGGGTCAAATCCCGCAGTGCTTTGGTAACATATCACTGGGGAAAACCAAGGAGAACTCTGAGTTAACAATAATTGTACTCGACAGAGTGCCAATTATAGTGGCATTTACGACAAAGAAGAATTCTTATCCTTACAAAGGTTACATCCTCAATAACATGTCTGGAATTGATCTCTCTTCTAATAAATTACATGGTGAAATTCCGGACAGCTTTGGAAAGTTAAGTGAGATCCATGCAATCAACTTGTCCCACAATAATCTTAATGGAACAATTCCAGCAACATTCTCAAGCCTACATCAGATCGAGAGCTTAGATCTCTCCTATAACAACTTGGGTGGGAAGATCCCCAATGATCTGATTGAGTTAAACACTTTAGAAGTCTTCAGCGTGGCACATAACAATTTAATAGGTACTATACCAGAGAAAGGTCAGTTTGGAACCTTCGGTGAAGATAGCTACCAGGGAAATCCTTATCTTTGTGGTCGTCCATTACCAGTCAACTGTACTAGCACTAGATCATCACCTGTCCTACCATCTGCTAATGATGAAAGTGAGGAGCGCGGTTTCATGGACATGGAGGTCTTCTATGTAAGCTTCATCGTATCTTACATATGTGTTGTGCTTTGCATTGCTACAGTTCTGTACATAAATCCTCATTGGAGAAGAGTATGGTTCCATTTCATTGAGATTTATACAATCCAATTCTGAGGGCCAAGTGTTCTGGAAAGTATTCCCATATTCAAAATGAAGGTACCTGCTGTAATTTTGTATGAAGATCATTTTATACTATACTAACTTTTTTGTAACTAATATATTTTTATCATCTATCTAATCAATTTTATCATTTTTTTTTCTTCCCAGATTTGATCATTCGAAGTAACGAACCAGTTGCAGGTTTTCCTTTGACGTGATTTGATGGTGTAACAATTATTGAAGTTGAGTATCAAACATTTGGTTAACGAAAAGATTTATATTAATGCTTCGCTAGTTATTTATTTACAAAAAAATTAAATAAATAATAAATAGATAAATTTAACATGTCCTCGACGTGAAGATCACCAAATATCCAAATTTGTAATCTTAAACATAAAATTAATTAAAAAAACTGTAAACTATTTGTGTAAAATAATTAATATTATTGCAAAATTCTAGATTAGTGCACGATGGAGGTGAAAATTTTGACTGGTGGTAAAAGTAGCCAACTTCACCAAACTTACTTTCGAAAACTAGCTTTACTAACTTCAGCAGCTTTAAGGTTAAAGTTGGATTTTATGGACCATTTCTCCAAATTAACATTAGGTTCCTCCTCCCAAATTGGATGGTCGTCAATGTATTTGTGAACTTATCAATTATAAAGCATCATAAAAAAGTAACATTTCATCTCTGGCTTAGAATTAGAAGGAACAAAAGGCATTCATCGTCGTCAGAGCCCTCCTCCTCCTACTTACAAACCGATGCATCTCTGTGATTGTCAGACTATCAAGATAGAAAATTGTTAACATGTTGTTTCAACACCTCAATTTGTTGGCACAATAGTTCCATCCATTCGTTTTCCCCCTCGCCATCACTTGCAGATGTTGGATTAAATAATCTCGCCACATTATTAGCAATGTCAAGGTTGAGAACTTTAAATGCCCTTGATCTTAGTGACAATTAATTTGATCGAAACATTTTATCATCTCTTAGTCGGCTTTCTTTTTCTCAAACATCTGAAATCTCCATACAACCTTTTCAAGTGCAAAAATTATACCGACGTTAAGTTCAATGTACTTTGTATTGCAGTGGTTCTTTAGTATATCATATGATCATCAAAGAATAACCCCTTCGAGAAATAAAATCGCTTATTATAACAATTTTAACTTTTCACGTTGCATTTTAAGATAAGCAATTTCTCAAAATAGTGCTCTTGTAATGGCCAAAGTTTGACAGGGTGTCTTCAACTAAAATTTTGATAGATTTTAAAAGATTATAAACAGTAACAAAATTTCGTGAATTTGAATAGATTTCCACAAATTCTATAAAAATCTCCTCAAATATGATGAAATTTGAAAAGATTTGATTGTATGTACTTTTTTTTTTTCTTTTTTTGATCGTTTTGATTATATGTATTTTTTAAATTTGAAATCCATCCAAATCTTTTAAAACCATTCTATTAATGAAATCATTATAAATTCATTAATTATTAAGAATACCTAAATTTTAAAGAATTTCATTGAATTTAATTTAAATATCAATTGAAAACTCCTAAATTTTAATAGATTTCATTAAAATTCATTAAAATCTCAATTGAGATCACCTGAATATACAAGAATTTTAAAATTCATTCCAATTTCAATTGAGGAAACCCCCTAAATTAAGGATCTTATTAGTTTTCTCAATTAAAATTATAGATAAAACAATCATTTTGACCTTATCAAACAGATTATTTGAGAGAAAAAGTAGAAATATTGTTTTGAAATAAAGGAACAGTACAATATTTCTAGCAAAATACTTATATGAGAAAAACATTCTAGTGCAAGAATTTTGGGACAATGAAGATTAATAAAGATAACAGAGTTCTAACTTTTCACCGATTCTATGAAGAATAAAGCTACGGGCAATTGCTTACTGCCACAGTTATCTTATGTGACAAACATGTGGAGGTTAATGAATTGTTATATAAGGTAATAAAAACTACCACATTAATGTATCAAATCACTAATCGTCATATGTATGTCACACAGGGCGACTACGATAGTAAGCGACTAAGATAGTGAGCGATTGCAAATAACATTAATCTTCTATGAATGATGTACAACTTATCTATATACGAGGAGCGTGCCATATATAAGTTTCTCTGTGTGCTCGTGTTTGTGTTTCTTCAATTAATTCGTTTTCAGATTTGTATTTCACTAATTTCATTTTATTTTAATTGAACTTTTGCTTTACTTGTTTTACAAAGAAATAAAGTCAGATAAATGCCAAGTGATTATGCTTTCCATATTTGTTTCTAGAAGCATGAATATATATATCTCTCTCAAATGAGGTAGCTATGTTTAGATTTCTTAAGAAAACCATAAGAAAAAAATTGCTCACTTGACCAGTAAATCTAAAATAATATATAAGGACAAATAAAAACGAATATGGGGATCAACTTGTTTTCAAAGAAAAACTAATTCCATCAACAAGAATTTTATAATCAATACCAACTTTCTCTTTTCTATGATTGGTTGGATTTTACTTTTTAACTAGTTATTGTTACTGTTTAATTTTACAGAATGGTGTCAACTTAATAAACACAAGACGCTAGGCATCATACATTCTTTAATTCTGCAGAATATCAACAATTCGTACACATAAGTGACAGGACAAACCTTTAGAAGTGAATGATTTGGTTAAAGAGAAACTACAAAAAAATAGATCAAAATGTTTTATTTTATAAACTATTGGGTATTAGAGCTCGTTTGGTACACATTAATGTAAAAATAAGAATGAAAAATATAGTTGTTACGAAACCCCACAAGAGATAGAAAGTCAAATATGGTGACTTGATGTGATGGATAATGGTCGTATTTTTCATTTTAATGGGTAAATAATAGAAAACAAACATGCCAATGTGAGACTTCATATTTTTTGTTGATATTGTAATGAAGTGCAACAGTGAGATCCAGAATAACACATGTTCTGTAAAATTGTTTCAGCTATTATTAGCAGCCAAAATGCTAATATGGTGTGCCATTTGAAACTTTATTGTCTAAAAGTGATGATATTGTTGTCTGTCATAAAAGTTCACAGTAGCTACCTGTAATGCATTCTTGATTAATTTGAATGTTTTCCCTAAAAACTTGTTTATAGCAAATCAAAATTGGTAAGTCATCATTTCTCAATTTGCTGCAACGTTCACTGATAGCATTCATAATTTGCAGCAGCATCTATCTGTTTAAAATTTAGGACCGTGCTGTGTGCACAGCTCAACACACCGCACGGTTGACAGCCCCCTCACATCGGAGGGGGCCCGCACATATTAACAATAAATAAAACCGAGGTGAGGTCCCCTCATTGTGAGGGGGCTATGAACCATGATGTGCTGTAGATGTGGTTTAATCCTAAAATTTAATATGGTACAGAAGTCTGACATCAATGGTTGTGAAAATTTCAGCAGCATAGCATTCAAGAAAATGTGCTTTCATGTGACATGGAATTTTAAACACATACAGCAACCATATACACATTATCAAAACCTGAATTTGGCAGAGTGACTAGATAATTTTTAGCAATGTCAATGTTGCAAATCTATAGATAAGGGTTCTTTCTGTACTTCTATAGAAATACAAATTGAATTGGTGCAATCCATTAACGATACATTTCCACGGCACACAGAAAATAAACAGAGACTGAAGAAATTGGGCAAATAAAATTTAGAAAAAACCTAAGAAGTGGCTTAGACCCATTTCCCGAGTATGAATAAATAGAATGCTAAAAAAATGCATCCAAACAAAAAGAAGGAAAAAAATAAATAAATAACTGGTAGAAAAAAAATGAACGACACTTACAAACTCATCCACGCCTTCTACTGGTGAAACTTGGCGAATCAAACAATCGAATACCTATAAAGCTTCTGCCCATGATCTGCAATCGGGTGTTGTTGTAGCCAGAGTACGGGGTGAGTTAAGAAAAAGAAAGAAATTCAGCCTTTGGGTTGATGCAACCAATTTTTCAATTCAATTTTTTTTTAAAGAAGTTGAGCAAAAGTTATCAGAAAAGAGGAGGCGTGAATTTTCGGTGGTGCCGTCGTCGGAGTGTGACGGTGGAAAAGGTGAGAGAGAGAAATTGAAATGTATTCTGTACATCCATTGTTTATGGTATTAGGAAATGAAAGGTTGGGCCTTTTTCCGTTTTTTGGGAAAAACACGTTAATTATACTTTTGGTTTAAAAATAAGGGTCCGTTTGTTGCGAAGATAAAATTGAATTAAATTGAAAACGAATTTCAGGAAATTGAATTGCCTAAAAATTATTTTTCTGTGAATTGTATATTATTGTGTTTTACTAGTATAATTTTCCACCTGAAAAATGTTGAAAAAAAAGTGTTTTTTGGTGTTCATTTGATTTTGTTTTACATGAAAATTATTAATTAAAGAGATAAAATTTATTGATATTGGGGATGAAATTTGTTTCCATTACCAAAAAATAAAAAAATAAAAAATTCAAGAAAATTATCTATCTTTTGATTTTCGTTTGACTTTGTTTTACATAGAATTGTCATTTATTGGAAAATACTTTTTTTACAATTAAGAATAGAATTTATTTTCATTGACCCAAAAAAAAAAAAAAGGAACATGGAATACAAATTCTCGCCTAACCTATAGGTATTAGAATTCCTTAAAAAGCTAGAAATCAAGCGCGTGAGGGGAGGGGTGAGAAAATCGTTTCCAGGAAAAACTTTCCCATCAAACATTGTTAAAGTTGAAAAGTGGAATTCTATTTCCATTTCCCATTGATTTTCCATTCTATCAAACAGGGCCTAAAATTTAAATGTTTGCCACATAGAATGGCCAAATAACAATTGCAATAGAAATGTACCTGATCGAGTTAATCGTGAACCATGAACTTCTAAGGAAAATAATGGGTTCCTTACTACTGATAACAAAGTGCCTTATTATTATTATTTATGTGCAATAATTTATATCTATCTAATGAAACATTTACAGGTTTTCTAAAAAAAAATTTAAAAAACTTTGGTCCAACTTTTTACTTTATTTTATGGACCTAAATAATTAGAGAAAACAACTTTAAAAGTTCAATTAAAGTGTCTGATCATTCGACAATAATGAAGGAACGGATTTGGTCAATACTGAAATAGAATTCTAGTAAAATAGAATCTAGCATGTTCTTGGCACACGGGAATAGAAAAATTCTGATTAGTTCTTGTTCTTAGGGTTTTATAGTACGTTCCACGAACTTTTGCACATAGATATTTACCTTAGATTTGTGCAGATTCACTAGGCTACATATTTCCACGAGTATTCACGCACACAAGAAAGAGAATTAAGCGATTTCGAATACCTTTCTTTACTTAATTTCTTTGTTTAGTGAAAAAAATATAAAATTTAAATAATGCTTCTCTGTCTTAGAATCCAGTTTGTTATTTCCCCATTATTCGATTCTTCCTCATTTCCTGTGTCTTCTTTTCATTTATAGGCTAAGTTTAAAAATTAACTTCAATTAAACCCACATTAGACTACGGCCACACACTTTTCTATTTATTTTTCGAATTATCTCTATCCATACGTACCTAATAAATGAGATAATTGGCAGCTGGGTCTGCCAAACTAGTAGATATAAAATATGTGGCAAAAATAGAATGTAGAAATTCCTTTGTTCGATTGATCCTCAATCAATCAACCGAGTATGGGCCATTTCCAATTAATCAATTAAACAATAAGAAAGTGCTAAGAATTTTACAACTTCGAGGAAAAGTCTATAATTAAAAATGAACCACCTAACACGGTAAATCCACTTAATGCTATAAATTGGAGAGTTTACAACCTTGTTTATCTAGAAAAGTAAGAATTCGTGGTTTAGTATTTAAGAAAGATGGGAATTAAGTTATTGGCAATGCTGGTGATGATGTTGCTTTCATTACTAAATGGATGGTATTGTTTAGGGTGTTGGAAGGAAGAGAAGGTTGCTCTTTTGCACCTCAAAGCAAATATAAACTTCCCAGATGAAGAATTGTTGCCCTCATGGGTTGTTAATGAGACTACAATTGGCTATTGTCAATGGACTGGGGTTGAATGCAGCAACACAACTAAACGAGTTATCCAACTTGATCTTAATGGCGTCATGGAGAGGACATTAGGAGATTGGTATTTTAATGCCTTTCCGTTTCTTCCATTTTGAGAGCTCAGAAATCTCTTTTTGGAGCGGAATCAGTTAGTAGGATGGGTTGAGAATGAAGGTACGATGAAACCTCTACTTAAGTAGTCAGCCAGTTGATTAAATTTTATTATTCCTCTGTTCTTCAGTTGCCTAAGTTTTTCCTTTGAGTGATATTATAGATATATTGAATTTTGTTGCGGGTATTGATGGATTGCCGAAGTTGAGAAATTTGGAGGCCCTTGATCTGAGTTCCAATTCATCTGATCACAAAATTTTGCC
Organism: Olea europaea var. sylvestris; assembly: GCF_002742605.1. Taxonomy (NCBI): domain Eukaryota; kingdom Viridiplantae; phylum Streptophyta; class Magnoliopsida; order Lamiales; family Oleaceae; genus Olea; species Olea europaea. The sequence continues at coordinate 15,218,398 of NC_036249.1, read as the reverse complement.
ATCTCTTAGTCGGCTTTTTTCTCTAAAGTATCTGGGCTTTCGATACAACTATTTAATGAGAAAAAAAATTCAGCAACAGTAAGTTCAATATACTTTGTATTCTGTGGTTCTTTGATAGATCATTTGGTTATCTAAGAATAGCCACTTCGAAAATTATGCTAGTTGCTTTCCTATTAGATCATTTCCCCTTCCTAATACGGTTAGCATTACCAAACGTATAAGTTAATGTCATTGATATATTAATAGTTCTAATCAACCCAAGTAATTCAAAAGTAAAAGATTAAGGGAAATTCTGGTACAAGACATATACAATAAATAAGACTTTTTTAAATTTATTTTCATCTAATATTGTAACACAACTTATTACAGAAGTATAATATTATTTTTTTGTTTCCCGACCATTATGCTTGTGTGCGTACTCTTAGTCAACATTGCTTTCCTCTAAGCATTATTTCTATTTTTATTAGCTTGACGAAGCATAATATTATTGTTTAAAAGAAATAATTGTCTAGGCAGTGAAAGGCTCTTCGGATTAACCAAGCTGGAAGTTCTTGATTTCAAGGGTAACGATGATATTAGCAACGGCGACATTCTGTCGATGCTAAGTAAGTCTCCTTTTACAAGTGTGATATATTGTTTTTAGGTCAAAAGAAGAATATAGTGTTATGACCTCTTAATATATTTACTTGTCTTTTTCAATATATCTAAATGATTTTATCAATCCGAAGGAGCTCAACCTAAGTTACAATTAATTTGGAAACTCGGGTACCATTTATGGTATATCACCAGAATTCGTACTTTATCCCCATTCATTATTATTTCCTTTTCTTTCTTTACTTCACTCTTATTATATATGAGCGGAAGTATTCGTGTTATTTTGCTCCTGGCCCGTCCTCGCTTCACTAGTTTGTCGTTTATTGCATTTCATCGTAGATACTTAAACATTTTAACTTTGCATTTTCTCAATAATCAATGTTAATGAATATTACCCTAGGTAGGTCTCCATTCCAGGCATCAAAATTATGCATCGTCTTCGAGTGCTAAAATTAGATGGCATAAGTGCCTCCAACATTAGCAACATGGCACAATCTTTGAGGGCATTCTCATACCTCAAGCACTTCTATTTCTGGTAAAATTATATAAACGAAAGTATTGGAACTTTTGGTAAGCAAAATGAGTTGTAATTCCTAGTCACAAAATTTATATTATCAATTATAATGTGAACTCCAATTCCAATGCACGTTCCATTGCTTTCGTGTATAAGAGTTGGGACGCTTAAGACGGCTGGAGGAACTATTCTTGGACTTTTCTAATGTGGATGGGAACTTTCTACAAAGTATTGGAGAATTGAGTTCCCTCAAGATTTTATCTCTGTCTAGTTGCAGACTCAATGGCACCCTTCCCGTTCAAGGTAAGCTTCTATGGGTTGTTTGGTAAACAATGTTTTCCATAACTTAGTATGCTCATTAATAAAAATTTTCTTCAATTATTTCTATTTTCAATTATATAAACGGAAGTATTGGAACTTTTGGTAAGCCAAATGTGTTGTAATTCCTACTCACAAAAATTATATTACTAACTATAATATAAACTCCAATCCTAATGCACATTCCATGGCTTTCGTGTATAAGAGTTGAGACGTTTAAGACGGTTGGAGCAATTGTTCTTGGACTATTCTAATATGGATGGGAACTTTCTACAAAGACAATATTTTCTGATTAATGAAATGTTTTAAATAAAAATATGAAGAAGAAAAAAGTTAAGGATATAAGTGTGATAGTGATAAATGTTGATGACATTCAATATAATTAAAATGTGGGGTGTGTGTGTGTGTGTGTGTAACCGCCCTTGAAATTATTATAAAAAGTCTAACTTTTGATGTAACGCGCGCGCGCACATACACACACACACACACACACACACACACATATATATAATAAAATTAGCAAAAAATAAAATAAAATAAAACTATAAGACAAAAAATGTAGCGACCCAAAATTTTAAAGGTCTGAATCGCTACCAAAAATTTTATTTTAAATTTTGGGACAACGTGGCATGCCATAAAATATATAATTATGAAAAGGTAATTTACTTAAATTTGTAGAAAAAGAAATATACATTAATTGTTAGAAAGATTATTTTCCTTCGTCATTTCTTTAACGTGTACATTAAAAAAAAGAAAAAGCACATAAAATTATCATTCAAAGCATAATATGCTTTTTCGCTTTCTTCAAGGCGTGGAACACGGCCCCCAAAATGAGAGAAAACTACCAAAAGTTACCTTATTTTATTGAAGAATTCACACACTACTGTCACAACATCACAAGGCTATGAAACATAATTTATTACATGATATTAATGTCCACCAGTCAACTATATAGTACCCGACCCAAATTTGGTAGAAGGGGAATATTAAACTATTCCTAAACAGTGAAATTAGGCGGGAAAATAGTATTAAATTCATTCATTTTTGGGAAAAGGTACATTTTGGTTCCACAAAGTTGAGTTTTGTCTATTCATTTTCGTGTTCCATGTTATGTGTCTAATTATCTACTGTTCATTTCACTTTATCCAAGTTTGGTAAATTATCTACTGGAAAAGTAGATTCGATGATAGAAAATCTTGATAAAATAAAAGTAAATAAATGGATATACGTATATGACCAGTTTTCACCAAATTCTGCAATAAAATCATACATGCACATGCTTCGTTTTACCTTATATAATTAATTCTAAATAAAATTTTGCCCCCACTAATGTAAGATAACATTAACGGATAACCAAGCAATTTAATCCAAACATTTAATTAAAAGTGCAAATTTAAACATGTCTACGTAAAAATAAACATGCACGATAAATTTAATTGTAAATAAATTTTCATGGCAACTAAATTAAAATAAACGAGGTTATGTGCTAGATTTTAGATTTTTGTTCCCTAGACGAGGCACAACCACACCATCGAACTGACGCACTTTGACACGACCCGTACTCACCTGTAAGGTAGGAAAAATGGGTGAGTATGGGGAATACTCAGCAGGATACAAATATTTGTAAAATCCCAAATAATATTTATCATTCACATATCAAAATAAATCGTATCGTCATATACCGATAAGAGTTCATATCTTATCATATTATTTGTACCGGATGGCCATATATGTCATATCATATCATTTCATTAACAAAATATTTATCAGTATGAAATATCAAAAATTAAACGGGACAACCATTTGTACGTTGTATCCTACCTTAACCTACAAATGTGTTTCAACCAATGAATAATGTTGAGATAAGAAAGATGTACTACAAATACTTCTGTAAAGTCTTTTCTTGTTTGAGTGTACTAAAAATATAGAAATAATGAATAATAAGCCCTTGTTTGAGCCACATTACTAAGAATGCATTTTTGGATAGTGTATTAATGAAAAATGTGTGGTTAAAATAAAGAAAAGTTTTAGATTTACGTGTAATATTATTTTATTGAAGAATGTGTGGTTGGAATGATGTCAAATCACTATTTAAGAATATATATTTTTTTGAGAAAATGTGGTTCAAACATAGCCTAAATATAGAATGAGAGAAGTTATAAAAATTTATAATGAATGTTATGTGAGTTATGAGAGCAAACAATAAAGAATTGAGGGAGTTTCTCCTATTATTTGAGTAAGTGAGAAACATGGCAAGTGTGTATTTGGAAGTTTCTTAGAGGTGGTTAGATTGAGTGGGAGAGAGAGAAACTCAAAGGAATAAAAAAATATACACATATAACTATACAACTCTCTCTCTCCCTATATCCACCACATGTGACCTCCTTAGTTTCTAAATTCATTAATTTAATTTAATTAAAGACGAGTTAGCATCACATGTTTCGACCTTGATAACTTGGGCTTCGTTCTATCAAATGACTTTTTCTCGAGCCTAATATACATGATTAATTATAATCTATCTAACGAGCCCAATATTCATATACTTATCGTTACTCAGTCAATATCTAATTATTTGACCCAAATAAAATTAATATTTGCTATGTATCATCTTAGTCCCCAACTTTTCAAAGTATTAAAATATAGCACATAAATATTTAATTCTATTTCACAAAAAAAATGTTAACTCATCCTACCAACCAATCCTTATAACATCTCCAATATAACTGTGGATTGCTTAAAAAATTGTGTCATGTAAGCAAAGTATAAGAATAATGATATTCAGTATTAGTGGTCGTAGAACAATAGTCTATATATCATTATGTGATATTTTTAATTAAATGTGAAATTATGTTATGCATTCAATTGTGCCTTTTATTTAACGACGCTTATCTAAACTAGTGTTGTCACGCCAGTTGTGCTAAATAGAATTACCCAACGTATAATGTGTTTATAATATTCTTGTCCAATTTGATAGGGACTACATCAACAACAACGTTGAATCTGAATTTGTTCTTCAAGTGGACTTGTTAGAGGTTCATAAGTTTCTCAGAAGAATGTGCCAGATAGATATAAAATGCAAGGCTTCAAAATGCACACTACGTGACTGTTTAATGTTTATAAAAGGTTGATTTAAATACTGAGGGTGACTAACTGTGGATTGCTTAAAAAATTGTGTCATGTAAGCAAAGTATAAGAATAATGATATTCAGTATTAGTGGTCGTAGAACAATAATCTATATATCATTATGTGATATTTTTAATTAAATGTGAAATTATTTTATGCATTCAATTGTGCCTTTTATTTAATGACGCTTATCTAAACTAGTGTTGTCACGCTAGTTGTGCTAAATAGAATTACCCAAAGTATAATGTGTTTATAATATTCTTGTCCAATTTGATAGGGACTACATCAACAACAACGTTGAATCTGAATTTGTTCTTCAAGTGGACTTGTTAGAGGTTCATAAGTTTCTCAGAAGAATGTGCCAGATAGATATAAAATACAAGGCTTCAAAATGCACACTACGTGACTGTCTTTAATGTTTATACAAGGTCGATTTAAATACTGAGGGTGATAACTGTAGAAATATTGAAACAAGGTAAAAAATTCAATAGTGTAGCACTGTAAAATGCGAGTATTTTACAAGCATTCACACCCAAAATTGTTTCTCTCAGATATACATCGAAAGCATATGGAAACCGTACATTTTTTGGGATTCGACAAGAGCTTGTGTCTGTGGGTTTCTCTGTTCTAAAAGTTTTCCTTGTGAAAATGGAAGCGGGTGGATGAAGTCAAGCTAAGTTCTTGGCAAAGCTGCTTAAGTGGCTTCGTAAGTGTTGGACTTCCACAGTAGAAAACACCTGACATGCATCAATGCATCATTTAGATGAAAATCTATTGATTAGGTAATTAGTCTTGTAGCTGAGCTGTGAGAGACGAGACAAATTTATTTAATTTATGTTTTCAACCATAAGTATTAGATAAACGAGGTGTAGAGGCTCCCAACTTCACTTCCCTGGGGTTGAGTCGCCTCTGACATGGGTATTTTAAGTACTAACCAGATGGCAATGCACAGTTGAGATAAATTGATATCTTACCAATCCGCGAAGATGGATGTGTCGTGGCCAAATGCGTGAATACTCTTTTCCAGTTAGGCCTTGCGAAATGAGTTCTTATCTGTTGTATATGTGAGTTAGAACTAAAAGCTTTTATATCATAAAATTGGAAATTTTCGAAGTGGACTTTATTTTATTTTAAAAATGTACCCGGCTTTCTGAAACAACATCAACTCCATTTTTAGCATGTTGAAGAGATTGAACCATTGCTATTAGCGCTGATCGAGCATCTCCTTCCTCGTACACACTTGTTAAATAGTTGTGCATTTCTATTATGTGCTGCAACATTCAAAAGTACCATGAGAAAATGATTCAGATTATATTTTTATGGTTGGAGAAACAGTGAAACTGCATACATTGTGATCACATTCTGCAATATCATCCATGACACCTTTGAACCAATCGAAGGATCCTTGTTCCCGTGTCACCCAATAAAAGTATGCTCTTTCCGGACCTTTCTTATCCAATGATTGACTATCTTTCTTTCCCTGTGATCAACTAATTCTGTTAATACATTAATTCGCCGTGTACATTAATGAAAATCAACATGCTTTAGTACTTACAGATTCAGCCTCATTATTTAAGATATCTTTTATAATACTGATAAATGGGGTTGCTCCAATTCCCAAACCAATTAGCAGAAGAATGTCATATTTCTTGTAATTCTGCGCTGGTGCACCATAAGGTCCTTTAATCAGGATTTGGGGGAATCTGGCCCAAAGATCAAAATCACTAGATATGAAACCAAATGTGAAAACTGTTAAAAAAAGAATCATTGCCAGGACGAAATTGCTTACTGTGAATGTTGTGTTTCCGAATATGCTTTTGTTTCCATTCTGACTAAGTTTCCCCTTCTTGGTTGTGGACACTGAGGTTCACACGCCTGCATTCATATATTTCACCATAATAGTCATGTTTAACAGATCAGGAAATTGTTTGAGTGCAAGAAGATGATATCACCTTGGCGAATTGTGTTCTAAGTTCGGTAGTCCAGTCTCCCAATGTGCGTATGTGGACGCTTAAGCAATCTTCGCCTGGTGCAGAAGTGATAGAGAAGGGATGCCTGTGTAGGGTGTCACAGATTAAGCCTAATAGGAAGAAACAAATCAGAAAATAAGCAGAACAGACGCATAAATATAGTGGTTCACTCTCAACGTGAGCTACGTCCAGTTTACTGCTGCACGTTTCCACTATAATGAAGAGGGGCACAAGGTGCTCTCATGCTTCTCAGACATACAAAAGGGCCTTTTAAAATCCTTTTATGTATTAGGAAGGCCTAACACATCCACGGAGTACCAAAATTATACGCCAGAAAAATTCGGCTTGGGACTCGAGGGGATGAGTGGTATTTGAAGCTCAGTCCAATAAGGAGTTTTTGAGCAATGATATTGCCAGATTAAAAATACAACCTGAGATGATTTCTGATTACCATTCAAAGTTTGATATATCTGGACACTTGACAAAGAGGTACATTCCACTCTTATATTTGAATCCTGGAGGTCTGCTCATGTATAGTGCCAATACATTTCCTGTATATATGACAGCCTGCAAATCCCAAATTAAGAACAGGATGAATTTAAATTCTTGTTATGCATTTGGAAGACCAATGTCAAACTTAACAACCTTAACAATGTCGACCCTGTAATTTCGATCATAAAGGGTGAAGATTCTCTCACTGGAGTAGGCAAGCATTGGTACAGCAATATACATCCATGTCTACAGAGAAAATTCATTGTTCAACATCAGCTATCAGTTATATGAGAGGCTGCATATAGAACTGTTTGGAAAAAGACAATTAATTATGCCTACGTACCGTCTTTTTATACCATTCTCTGGTGAGGAATAGGAAGTAACCATGGAAGATGAAGAGGATATAAACAAGGGCCAGCAGATGATGTGCATACCAGAAGGCATTGAATCCTGCTAAATGGTGAAAAGGCCATGGCAATTTGATGACATTCCTTCTAAATGAATGTGTTGCCAATGTGAAGGAGAAAATCATCAGAATTATCATCACGATGCCAGTAATTCCAGGGACGGTTCCAACGACTTCTAAATAAGTCGGCTGGTGATAGTTGAAGGCGCGTCCAAAAATATTCATAAATTGATTGTTTGGACAAGATGTCAATCTTACAATATTGCAACTCAGGTGCATGCTAGTATGAAGCAAGGTACCTACAACAATCGCTAATGCAATCAACTTGTGGAAGTTAATGTTATCGTCGAAGGGGACCAAGGTACCAAGGAATGTTTCTCTGAGCTTTGTCAGAGTTCGTCTGCACACTGGAAGGAGAATAAGAGCCATATTAAACTTAAGAGTCTCGGCGGCACCCTTGGCAATACAGACACAGTAACCCATGACTTGGAAGGCGCCCCTCAACTGATATTGTCTGAACTTCCAAGTAAAGAGTGCAATATTTATACAAAACCACAAGGTGAGTACCCATATTCTCTTCCAATTCTCACATAGTTTCTCAGAGTTTTTTGATGCGAATTTTTTTACTGGTGTTCTGTACTGTTTCGGAATCATAGTTCTTGCTAGAGTTTGTGCCTTCTTTGTGTAATCTTTGCCTTCATCTGAAGTAACCATTCCCCTCAGCAGAACTTCAAGTTGCCACATCTGTCCAAAGTATATTATGCGAACTGGGGAAGAGGAGATTCAGCTAAGAAAATGGCAAAAGAGAAAAAAAGATCTTCACCTCTATATATCCGTGATGATCAGGATCAAGCTCTTCCATTATTAAAGCAGCATATGTTGCAGCATGTTGCTTGAATTTCGCCAGTTTGTTTGCCGAAGCGCTCATTATTAGAACCTTAAATCATAAAAATGTCAAGAAATTTTTATTCCATATAAGTGTAAGAGGAAGAAGAAAAGAGCTTTAAGGACTCAAAAGGCCTCACCTCTTTAACCTCATCCTCGGATAGCATTCCATCGCCATTCCTGTCACACCTACAAATTCATCAATAGAAATTATTTCGAGGGCAGTATTAAGTTATCCCTTCTTCTTCTTGAAGGCTCAGAATTCTTACATGTCAAAGAAAATATGAAGCCTAGTATCAAGGTCATGATTTGTCATGTCTTCCCAAAATGTTCTTAGTTCTTCTTTGCTAATCCCATTTTCTGTACTGATGTTCCTACGCCTTGCCAACGCGTCAAACAACTCGGAGGCAAATTCTTTGCTGTCTCCCATTCCTTGCAAAGCAGAAAATGAATTTGTCACCTCCAACTGAAATCACAGGCAACAAAAATTGCAAATTTACCTGAAATTAAGTATGAAGAAAATACCAATGCATGCTCCGAATTTGTCCTTAAACAGCATATTATCAAGAGCATGTTGATTGAAGCGCTTCTCAACCACCTTCCATGGGTCTCCTTCCTTCCCCGTTGTTGTCCTGTCGAGAAATCGTAGGCCTTGAAGCCCTTGAACTGCGCCAGAATTCATTCTTCCCATCCTTGGACCATTGCCCTGAATTTGGTTCCTCTTTCTCGTCAAGCTTGCTTTTTTCTCCAAAGATTTTTGATTTGTAAATTTCTGTATAGGACCCATAATTTCATCTTCGATTAATGAAACATCAGCCATTTTATCAATCTCAATGCTCTCCAGAATCCCATTTACAGATTCTGCTCTATGTAGATCTTTATTGTTCACTGATTCCATGACACTGACTGATTTCTCTGTTGAGATACTAGTACGAATATCAATTTCTGATTCTTGGCGTTTTGCTGGTTTAATCTTGAAAAAGAGGAAGAGAATATGAAAGAGAAGAGAAAAAAACACTCAGATATATGAGGGGGGAATGTAAGAAGCAGAGTTAGTTATATCAGTTGTCCAAAGGGAAATTTTTAGTGGAGATCCCCAACTTACTAAATTTATGCAAACGTGAGTGCAATATTTTTCTCTTGGTAGATTGGTTGGCCACCTTTCAAATTTGTAGTAAATTGGTTCTTTTAAAGTAAAAGTTTGATTTGATATTTGTGTTGCCCTTTTCACTCCCCCTCCCCCAAAATTGTCATCCCATGCCCGAGCTAGAGGAACTAGGTTGGGTTGTGGAAGGAGAAAGACGGGGATGCTAGCGAGCAGTAAATCACAATGGGCCGAGAATGGGGGAATTCGAAGGCTGGGATGGTGATTTGATTTTCCTTTTTCATTTATTTTTCATTCAAATTATTTTAAGTTGATCTATTTTACTCCTCAAAAAATTTCAACACATATCGCACGTCCCTTTTCCCAGATGGCAGAGATGAAAACCATTAAATAGAGAGCAATCTACAAACTTAAAAGGTGAGTGGCCTGTCTGCCAAGAAAAAATGGTCAGGGTCGAACTTCCTACAACACTCGTAATTCGGAACCTCCACTACAATTTTCCCATTTCTCAAAGATAGTGTTTTTCAACATTCCAATCATAAGCAACCAACGCCAAGCTGTAACAAATGCCTTTTGTTTATATCTTTTCATATTATTAAAGCCCTTATTTTCAGCCATTCATCCACTTCTGAATAATTATTTTTTTTAATCTTTTTTTAAGATTAAAAAACGGTGTTAGATTCATTGTATGCCTTGTTGTTCATGGAGACATGTAATGCTAAGTTCTTAGTAGTTTGCACGTTGCATTAAAGTTTCTCCCAATGTTTTTAGTCAACAAACAACGTGCAAAACCTTTGAATATAATAAAAAATTGTTGGTATGTATGCGTGTGAATTGCAAATTACAATTTGAATAATTTTAACAAAATAATACAAAGTAACGACTTAGTTGGAGTGATAAGCCAAAATGCAGAATTTAAGAACAAGACAATGAAATTGTAAATCAAAGTTAGCATGTAACACTATATTTTTAATATGAATTGTCCTGTCAAGGTGCTTATTGAGTCTTAGCAATCGTCTCTCAAGATACAGCGAAATCTCCTTGCAGCAGAAGTACTTCAAACTTCAATTAATCAACTAAGTCGAAAATGGATTTTCATTCTCTACTTGAATGATATTTTATGCAACAAAACCAAGAATTTTTAGAGGGTTTTGATGCTATATGATCAAGACATATGATATGGATTATGGAATGAATTTAGAATACTAAGGGAATTCAATTTATAGAGGTTGAGAGGTTGTGACCGAGAGACACATCCCAAAATTTAACATATTTTACAAAGAGACACAACCCTTAGGATCACTCGCTAACCTCCTTGTTCATCGCTCAAGCTGAAATTTCGGTTGATTCAGAGATAATTCAAGAATTGACCGTTGAATTTAGGTAAAGATTCAAATCCTATATTTTTAATATAACATACATGTGAATATCTAGACGATATTGTTTATTTAATTAAAGAAATTTTTTAATGTTTGGATAATTCTACCTCCGCATTCCAATAGCTAGCATCAGAGTAATCTAGATCATTAAAATACTTGTTATTTCTGAATCTTGATAGCATGTTCTAGTCAAGCGATATCTAGAAATAATTTATTATATGTTGATTGGATAATTGATTTATTTTAAACCGTGATCCAATTATTTGTAGCTAGTTTTTAATATAATTCGTTATTTTGAGTCTATAACATGATGGGTGTATTATGACTCCATCATCTTGATTTAATTTTCTTTTCAATTAGATTCAAAATTGTGAGCCAAAGAACATAGGATTCATGTAATTTTATCTCTTGTAATTACTGAATCTTGTAAATTAGTTGAAGATTGAAGACCTAGAAGACACGACAAGAAAGATCAAGAATTTATAGCAAGTTTCGTGCTTACTTCTTTGTCGAAACTTCAAGGTCAATAAATTAGGACTCCTATAATAGATTTGAAACTTGGTCCGCTTTCTCCTACAAAAGTTCAGTAGGTATGTCTCCTACTACTCCCACAATATGAGTTATTTCCTCTCTTTTTTTCCTTATTTGAAACTTGTCCTTTCACTATAGTTGCTGCTGTTGACTCACTTCCTTATTGAGAGTGCTATAACATGTTTGCTAACCGGGTCTCGCTTTCTACTCTCCTAAAAAAAAAACTGCTCCGCTACTGGAGCGGCAGCAAGTAGCTTGATGTTCGCAAATAGTGGCCGTATGCTACTAGTTTGCCTGCAGCAAACTATCAGTAGCAGGTGCCCCCAGGGCACATCTCCAAGCGGTAAAAGGGGAGGGTGGAGAAATCCAGCTTTGCTTGAGGCTATCGCGTCAAGGGTTCGAATCTTGAAATATGGATTTAGCTCTTGGGTAAGTACAAGTGAACAAGCAGCCTTCCACCCTATACCCTTGGAGGCATAACCTGCGATTTACCTCCCTCACGATATTTCAGGGCAGGAGCGGTGAGGGATCCTTAAAGTTGGGGTTCAACCTTTTTTTAAACTATCAACAGCAGGCAGTTTGTTGCTGGCAATAGCAGTCATGTCAAGCGACAATTGCTGCGGCCGGTGTGATTACTGCGTGAAATAGCAGCTTTGCGTTTTGCACAGATTATTAACTTTTGATTCGGATTTATTTATACGAATATTTATACCAAATCTTATTGAATCTAAATAAGTCAAATTCGAAATTAATGTGTTTTTACAAGTACGATGTCACTTGTCAGAATCTTCTTACTATTTGGATAGCTACTGATGGATTCCTGGAGTTTTTGTTTTCTTTTTTGAGTTGAAAATTTAGATTAAGTATTGGGATTTTTTCCAATTAGTTTTATTCAATTCTTGAGTTGTTTTTGGGGTCACAAATAATTGATAATTTATTGCATTATGGATGGTTTAAATTATTGTTTGAACTATCATCAATTTTGATATCACGACATATAGATTTATTTATGGCATTGTTTTCGATACAGTGAATAGGATACATATCATTAAACATCAATTTTTTTGATTAATTTAATTTAGATTAAATTTTTTTGGATGGAAAAATTGTAATAATTAAACTGTGTATTAATTTGATTAATATAAATAGTTAATAATCATTAATTTCATTGATTAATTTAATTCGGATTAAATTCTTATGGAAGGAAAATTTGTAATAATTAAATCGTATATTAATTTGATTAATGTGAATAGTTGGTAATTATTTATAATTAAAATTCATTACTTTAAAATATTATGTGGGAGTAAGTGTTTATTCAAATAACAATCCATGATCTCCTTTAGTCAATTCATAAGCAAAGTAATGTGTTTACCTCGTGTCTATAATACAACGGACTCCTTATAGGAGAGTCATTTAGTTCAAGTTGTTTGATTGGATTCTTTCATGATAAGATAGCTTAAATATAATATAATTTGTGATCATCCTATAGATGACGAAAATATTTTCAAATGTCTAGAGATTTAGACAAAAGTTATACACTCAAATTGAAGTTATCTACGAACCTCCTATTGAGGCTCTCATTTATAATTTTGGTGATAAAATAAAACAAAAGACTTATATAGACATTGTTGTCAGATATGTTTTGTCTAATGGGAGGGTCTTATCTTGATCAATGAACATAGTGACATTTCCTATGAAGGGGCTTGTTGGATCACAAGAATTAAGTAATCATTACATTATTGTAGTTAGATGGATCTACATGTGCATTTATGGATCATATGTTAAATTGTTATTTGCTGTTCAATTTTAGTATACAATGTATGATTATTTTTATGTGAAATATCAAACGGCTAATTTTTCCATTATTCTAAAACAAAATCAACTTGTAAGGAAAAATTATATAGATCGAAAACGTATTTGATATTTGTGCTCAATGTGGAAAAACTTAATTTTTTGCTTGAGGGATGTCCTGATGAACCTACTAAGATCATGTGACAAGTCCAAAAATTAAGATATGTTGAGCGGGAGATGACTAGTTGTTTCATTTTAAATTTGATGTCAAATGTGTTACATCAAAAGCTTGAAAGTCATAGTACCTCATAGGACAAATTACAAAGCCTTTAGGACATGTTTAGTCATCGAATTAGAAAAGCTCTTTTGAAGCTATATTTACCTTATGGAAGAATCCAAATGAAATCTAGAGTCCGCGTGAAGTTTCATCATTTGACTATGAATGCACATTTCGAACATGGCTAAGAGTCTGATGTATCCATCTATCAAGGAGTTCAGTTTGACATGGTATTAAATTCTTTACCAGATAAATTTTCATAGTTTACCATGGACTATTACTTGCATACAATGAAGATATCATTAATTGAGATAATGATAGAATTTAATGTGGAGAGTGGTCTTTAAGGGTACAATGATGATATTCGTGCATTATTTGATGGCTCATCTAATTCCAAGTCAAAAGGCAAATTTGAAAAGAATAGGAAGAAAAGTAAAAAACCATCAAAAAGCATGGGAGCAATAAAAAGACCAAAAATAGATGAAAAGCCTTAAGGAAAGTATTCCAACTGCAGTAAAAAAGTTAAAAAAAATATAAAGAGACACTAGAGAAAAACTGCCTAAATACACTAGCCTAAAAGCAAGGTGCAGATAAGGTTTTTTGTTACTGGGTATTATTTAATGGTTGACACTACATATTCCTAAGTTGTAGATTGGTATTTTAATCTTATCTGCATGTTGATGCGGGTGCTCTAGGAAATAGAAAACTCAATGAAGGCCAGCTAATATCATCATTGGCAAAAGAGCAATAGTTTTCTCAAAAACATATGAGTATTTTGTTTTTATTTCAGTTGTGGTAGTTTTTTTTATTAAAAATGAAATAAAAATTTGTTTTCTGTTTTTTATATAATATGACAAGTTTATTCTATAAAATCAGTATCTAATACGCTTAGCATTTAATGAATTAAGTTCCTATTTGCGATAGACATTTGATTAATGGTCATATTTTTACCTTTTTCACATATTAAATAAAAAAGGTTACTCCTATGAACCATAAAAAAAGTCACAACATACTAGTCATACATATCTATGGCATCTTAGACAAATCAACTTTAGCAAAATATAAAAATTGACTACGGTTTGTCCTCAGATTGAACCATTATTAGTTTGTGATTCTTATTTGAAAGGCAATATGATCAAGATATCTTTCTTGACACTAAAAGATATAGAGCCAAAGATATATTGAAACTAGTTCATTATAATATATGTGGACTTGTGAATACACGTGAGGTGAGAAATATGAGTATTTCTTTAAAGATAATTATTCTAGATTCATGTACTTTTACCAGATGGCTTGAAAGTCAAATACTTTTAAGAAATCAAAAGAATATAAGGCTAAGGTTGAGAAGCATTAGTGTAAGAGTATTAAAACACTTCAATCTGATCAAGGTTGCGAATGCCACTTGATAGAAAATGGCATTGTTTCTTGATTGAATGTGCCTAGTATATGCCAACAGAATGGCATTTCAAATAGTAGAAACACGGCATTGTTAGATGGCTAGGTCAATGAAGTGTTTCACAAACTCTACATATCTCATTTTGGGATAAACACTGAAAACAACCGGATATATTCTTAACATAGTTTCTTCTAAGTCTGTTCTCAGGACTCTCCTGACATTTTGGAATGGATTCAAATCTTACTTGCATAACATCCAAAATTTGGGGTTCCACGTTATGTGCTGAAAGAGAAGGAAAAAAAGTTAAGAGTTTAGATTAGAGATGTGCTTGTTTGTGAGATAGCCTAAAGATACCAAGTGATAATTTTTTATAATCCTCTAGAAAAGGAAGGTCTTTGTTAGTTCAAATGTAACCTTCCTAGAGGACAAATATGTTATGATCGTCAGTTTTGGAATAAAGCCATGTTAGAATAAATGAGTGAGAACAATTCTTCCCCATCAATTCCTGGAACATAACATATGGCAGACATCCCATGGTGTCAAATATACTTGGACAATATGATTTGAGTGGAAGAAATGAGTTGTCATCTATCCAATAGATCAATAGAATGTTGAAGGTAACGAACAGATAATTGTAATAGCTTTGATGAAAATATCATGTTCCAAATGATGCACGGTCCTAGATCAACTGCTCCTTAGACAAAGTTGGATGGTTATCAGTTCACCTTCAAGATATTTATTGAATGGAGAGTCTAATCTAGTGATCTCCTAGTACAAGTTGATGATCTGACTTCATGTAAAAAGGCTATGGATGACGTGGATATAGCTATCCATTTATGGATCAAAGCAGACATCGAGATTTTAACAATAAGGTATTCGACAAAGTGATTAAGATATATGGTTTTAATTAGAACTTTGATGAACCTTGTGTCTATAAGAAGATATAAGATAAATTTGTATATTTCCTGGTACTTATGAAGATGGTATCATACTCATTAAAAGTAATGTGGGTGCATTATCGTCTACGAAAGCGTGATTGGCCCAATAGTTTCATATGAGGGACTTAGTGAAGCTACCTATGCTCTATGTTTCAAATCCTGAGAGATCGAAAAAACAAGATAATACCTTTATCTCAAGTCTCATATATTGATAAGACTTTAACAAATTTACTATGTAAGATTCTGCCCTCATGCATCAAATCCAACTCTTTAGGGATCAGTCCCCTACGAATCCTAAAAAAATTGAGTACAAGATTACAGTACCTAATGCATTAGCAGTAGGTAATCTCGTGTATGCTATATTGTGCAATAGACCTAACATTTGTCATATTATTGGTGTGGTGATTCAAGATCTATTTATATTGGGATCGAAACATTAAATGGCATTAAAACATGTCTTTTAGTACCTCCGGAGAACAATGAATAATATATTCCTTGTCAGATCTTGTTTCTATAGGTAAAAAGGATTTGGACTTTCAGAGTGATGAAGAATATTGCAGGTCTACATCAATATCATTGTTTACACTTGATGGTGGGGCCAATCATACATTATTGATCCCACCATTGATGCTAAGTATTTGACAGTTTGTGAAACTACTAAATTGGCTATATAACTTAGAAAATCTTAATGGACATCGAGATGGTACCTACATCTGCACAGCCTTTTACACTGTATTGGGATAACAGTGGAACTGTGGCTAATACTAAAGAACCAAGAATCAACATAGGGATAAAATACATTGAACAAAAGTATCATCTCTTAAAAAAATATAGTTGGTAAAGAAAATGCGGCTATTAATAAGATTATTACAGGGATAACCTTGTAAACTCGTTTACTAAAAGCTTGCCAACTAAGGTTTTCAAGGGACTTCTATAAGACATGAGGTTGCAAGATATGACACCTATATTATAGGGCAAGTGGGAGATTCAATATGTTGTATGTCTATGTATTATATTTTGCTATAATAAAATGATAATTTATTGTAAATAAATTGTGATTTTATTTATTTATTGCATTCATTTATTATTGAACTTACGAATTAAAGTGTTTATAATCACTTGTGATGATATAAGTTGGGTACTTGCGTTGAGAAGTATAGTGTGACACAACTTATATTTTGATCATAAATAATTTGTTAATAACCAATGTATAAGAGTTGATACCTTATACTGGAAAGTTCTAGTGTTGATTGATTCACTATTTGGGTTGTGACTAGTACTTATCATAGAATTAGTTAAATGTGACACTAGTATACTTGGAGTATATTGAACGGACCATGTGTCAAGTTTATTATTATCATGATTGTGCGGAGAATTAAATTTTATTTAAACACTGTGTATTTTATCTAAATTTCTTCACATGGTTTTGTAAATCTTTTTGTGATTTTAATGGTTTTTTTAATTCTTCAACGGGTAAGATCAATTTGATTGATCAAATATCTCGACGAGTTGGGAGCTTGAGAATGAATAAGCAGAGAACATGAATTCGTGTCGAGAATTGTCGCCTTGAAAATGGGTAGAATGACTAATTAAGTATTTTATTTATTTATTTTTTTTTTTTGTGAAGGGTTAAAATCAAAAGCGACGACTAAATTTTGATATCTGTGGTTTGTTCAAAAGATCGTTGAAGAAAATGGTACTTAGTGAGAATAGATAGAAGGGTAAAATGATGATTTATGTTCATACCTAATTATCGAATCTCGAACGAGGATAAAATACATATACCACAGGTCAGAAGAAAGTATTACATATTAATTAGCTTTTATAATCTTATATATTTTAAAAGTTCAGTCTTTTGCTTTTAGTGAAAAAACAAAGACTAATAATTAAATTGAGTAGTCTATAGTCATCTAGATATTATCTAGTTATTATAATTTAGATAATATATGACAGGTCAGGTCCCTATGGTAGCTTTACAAAGTATTGAGACTTAATAACGGTAATTATAATAGTTATGTTCTTAGCTGTAATTACAATTAAATTTTGTGCTTAGTTGTAATTGCTCTAAAACTTGTAAACTTAATTATAATTGTTATTGAATTTTTAGAACTACACATGTAATTGAATATAAACTAATTGGATGTGAACTAAACGTTTACATGTACTCCATTGGGAATTTCATAGACATTTAAAAAATTTCTAAAAGTCATGGAATATTTAATCGAAACTCTTAAAAGGTTTCTATAAGTCATGAGGTATTCAATTAGATAGTGACTCTTGGAGAATTTTCCACTTACTGGATTTCTAGTGAAAAATACATATAACAAATCTAAAAACAAAAAAATTCTCACATATATTCTGAAATTTGTGAATATTTCAGAGTCCAAAAAAAGAAAGTCTTTTTCCTTTTAATTCTAGGATTTTCGCATATCTTATCAATTCATTTGCTATAATCAATTTATGATTATTCTATACGTCCATAATTACTTTTTAATTGAAATTATATGTAATTGTTTCAAAACGTTGAATTCCATGTAATCGAACTTTTTTTTTTTTTTTGGGTTAACAACAATTTGTATTCTTAGAAATTATGTTGATTTCGTGAAAATATTTGATTATGTTCTTAGAAATTGATGTAAAAGTTTTTTAGTATTTTATTTGTGCCAAAATTGAATGACTAGCCAATGACTAGTAACTTTACCCATGACAAATTTGTGGAAAAATGGTTCGTGGAAATGTTAATTAAGTAGTAAGAAAGATTATAATTTTTCAGGTATATAAAGAATTTGCAAAATGAAAAGTTTTTAAATGTTTTTAAAAAATTTTAATCAAAGTCTACAGAAATCCATAAAAGACTTTTACTATTTTTTAACTAATCAATAGAAGTCATTTAGAAGTCCATGAAATTCACAAAAGTTACCCACTTAAAAAAATCTAGAGAAGTCTTTAAAATGCCCAATTAAATACATTCCTTAAGACTTCTATTGGGAATTGAAATTTATTGTACATGGATTTGAACATCTTTATCTCCATAAATAGAGACAAGATAGACATAAAAATCCTAGAACAATCATAATACATAACTATATAGTGTTCACATTGAAGAGAGAAAATTATTTTTTTATAATTTTATTCATTTGTACATTTCATGAATTAGTTTCTTGATTTAATTAAATGAGGGTGTGAAAATAAAAGAATAGTTGATTATTACAGGTCAATCAACCTCTTGGTGGTGTGCGGCCCAAATTTTTTTTTTTTTTAATTTAGTATCATCTAATTTGTCGGGTTGTTGTAATTATCGCTTTTGTTAGTTTTATTTGTCATTTTGTCTTGTAATTTTTTTTGTTGGATACGATTCATTCGATTTTTAATTTTAGGTCTATTTGATGGCGAGTCATTATTGTGAATGCTAACCTAGCTGAGATGCGTTACTACATAAAATATCGTTATATCCAACTAACTAGAATAAAATGGAACCTTAGGGGTTGATGATAGTAGAATACAAAGAAAAAACTTTTGGAAGTGAACATAAAGACATTTTCAATTATTGCGAACTGCTACTTTCTTATGAAAATTGTAGCCACAATACCATTTCAGTATATTTAAGAGTACCACTCGATTCTTCGTTCTAATTTCAAACTTCAAATTTCATAATACTATACGAAAAATAGACTTTTGCAGCGGTCAAAAAACACTGTCAAAAGCCTTTTGCAGCGTTCAAATGTGCATTGCTGAGGTCGATGTTGTCGTAGAGTCTTAAGATACATCAGCGTTTCGTGACCGATGCAAAAGGCTCTAAAAAACGTTGCCTTTTATTTTTTGCAACGTTCGGTGACTGTTGCTGAAAAGTCTTTCGCAACGTTCGGCGACTGTTGCTAAAAAGTCTTTCGCAACATTCATAGAACGTTGCAATTAGTAGTTTTATTTTTTATTTTTTATTATTTTATTATTTTTTTTTATTTTTTGCTGTTATCTATGTTTATATCCTTATTTATTGCAACATTTTTTTGATTGTTGCCATATGTCATTTTACATTTTTTTTTTAATTTTTTTGCATTTTTCGTATTTGTATGGTAATTTGCACAAATAAACCACAAAATAAGATAGAATATGACAATATCAATCAACTCCAATAGTCATTAATAATTGTACTCCAAAATGTAACAAAATATGCATACAAAATTTAGATCAAAAATTATGACGTGCCTAAAAACCAATAGATTTCCAAATAAATAAATAAATAAAAGTAATGGTAATAGGTTTCAAATAACAATAATGCCTGCTTTCTGAAAATTCTCCACTCCGTCCTTTATGGCCAAAGCAATCTGATAGCAAGTTTCGAATCTGCAAACCAAGAATATGTCAAGTTGATTTTCTTCTGAATCATGATAAAGGGCGATAGACAGAAAGAAATCGAATAGTTATATACCTAAAAGATAGAATTATGTTTTTAGAAATAACTAGAACTTATTATTGCCTATACTTTCATGGGGAAAAAACTGTAAAAACAAAAGTAGAAAAAATCAAGAAGTTATTCCACATTTTAATGAGTGAAGTAGTAATTTGTTTGGAGAATGTGTGGTTGATGAATAAAGAAAGATTTTTAAATTTATGTGTAATATTATTTTATTGAAAAACGTGTGATTGAAAAAGAGAGATAAAATAAATTTTATTTTAATAGAGGTAAACAGAGGCTACGAGTATAACCTAAAGAAAAATGTACAAATAGATTCTGCCTTTCACTTTACTTTCAAATGATTGATGACATTTTCAGGTTATTTTTCTCCCATTCTATAGTACTCTTAGGGCTGGGCAAATCTCCAGAACCGAACCGACCGAACCGAATCGATCCGAACCCGACGGTTCTTGTCAAATTAAATACCCGAACGGGTATCTGAATTGAGAACCGACGGGTACGGTTAGGTTCTCGGTTCTAGACCAAGAACCGAAGAACCGAATAAGAACCGAATCTTTTTTTTTTTTTTATATTGATTAAATCAAATTATTTTAATTTTAATTTTTTCTAAACAAATTAACAAATTAATGATTTCTAAATCCAAATTTTTGGCCTAATAATTTGTTTCATTTCTAATTTTTTAATTTTTGGCCCAATTACTCATTTTATTATTTCATTTCTTAGCCAAACAAGATCAAATATACTAAATAATCCTAAACACCTACAATAAAGTGCATAACGTTGTCTCGACTCTCGCAGCCTATCTAATATTCCAAAACCTATACAATCGTCGGCCGACACTCTGACCTCCGATCGAAGCCGTGACTTTCCCCGACTGAAACTTTGATCGTAGCGATTATTTGAACAAAATAGTTTACTAATCTCTGACATTCCAAAACTATTGAATGTATCATTAGTCGTATTTATATAACGTTGTTATAAATGTTAAAAAATTTAATTATAGTACAGAACCGAACGGAACCGAACCGATCCGAACCGAACCGAATGGAACCGAACCCGAACGGTTCCATAATTATATTTGGACCCGACGGTTCCATTTACTAGAGACCCGAAAAGTTTGGTTCGGTTCGGTTCTAAAGAGAACCGAACCGAACCGAACCGACCCGCGCCCACCCCTAATTACTCTTATCTTGGAGAGCAAGCAGTTAGTCACCCCAACCCCACCACTAAATATAGTATCAAAGCATAGACACAAGTTGAGTCCATGATTCGACGAACTCTTCTAGGAAAATTGTATACGTATCACATTTTCGAAAAATATGGCAGAGAAATAATTTACTAAGCACTGTACTTAGTTTATGTAAAGTAACAATGACTGACAAATGAGTTGATTGGTAAATCAATTTATACGTAGTGATTCTAAGAATTTTAATTGATGTTCTCTCTCAAATTTGACATTACAAATAAGTTGTCATTATTATTATTATTATCATAATTTGACTTTGACTTTGACCATTTCAACGACTAGTAAGTTTGTAGTAACTTTTCACTCGTAAGGAAATTTTCACAAACTCGTGTATTGTATTTATATCCACATGTACACTGATCAGATTTAGCTGTGACAAAAGAAACATCAATTTGATGATTTAAACTATAGAAATTCACATAACAATGTTGCTTCTATATTTGATTATGCTATGAACACTCAGCATTATTTAGTTGGGCTATGACCATCCATATTTTACTGGATATTTATGGTGTCAACTTAATGGGGTCTTAACTAACTCCTCACAAGTTTGATCCTAAATTGGATTTTATAATGTATCTGGATAGCACTTGTCATTTTATAGTAATTTTGAAATGTGGGGTCAAAAAGTCGTGGGACCCATGAAAGATAAGATTAATATTGATGGTTTGACTTTGACTTTGACTTAGATTAGCATCAGTTTGGCCTCCATTACATTAAATTCAATTACATTTCATTTTTCTCTATCCTATTTTCAATCATACAATTTTCCATAAAATAATATTACACGTAAATCGAAAATTTTTACTTCTTTTTCAACCACTCATATTTCAAAAAAAAATACTATTCTACCCATATTTACTTTAAAAAATGGGGGTCAAACGGGGGCTAAATTCATATTTTAATCCAAACCCAAATTTTTCCACAACTCGACCATCAGAATCCAAATAGTCAACAGAACTTTTCTTGGAATTGACCTTTGCCTCTCTAATGTAGTGTTAGACGTATAATAAGCGGATAAAAAGGTGATCGGAAAATGTTGGCTGCTCGAGTCAATCTATCGGATTTTGAAGTCAACAAACAACAATGAATAAGAAGTTTGAAGTAAGAACAAGAACAAGAACTATATATTTAAGATCAGTTTCAAAAGTGAACCTGACTGTAAATGACTTGTATAATGGAAACTCAGTACAATTGGGATTGTTGTGCCTTAAGATAAAAGACACAAGAAACACAATGGTTCTGCACTTCCCAAAGTCTCCCCGAAGAAAATTCATAAATATTCATAAACTCCCTCTACCGTACAAATAAATTTTAATTTAAACAAAACTGAGAAGAGGAAGCATTTCATCCATCAGAATTACTCCCGGAGTTGCAGCAGCTTGGAGTCTGATGTGGGGTCGTGGAATTTGAGCTTCTTGACTTACTGCCTTCTGATACAAATGCAACGGCTGATCTTACAAGAGATTTGAATATCTTCATCTTGATCTGTCCTCTTTTAGGAGGAAGCCTTTGGTTTTGGTTAGATTTTGAGGGGATGAATTCCATAGCCTAAAGCTTTTTCTTGGTTTCAATTGGGAAATTCTGAAAATTGAGTAGCAGATGAAGAACAGAGGGGGGTATATAGCAGTAGCAGTGGTATTAGATTTTTTAAAATGCAAAATTCAATTACTTGGTCTTCAAGATTAGGGATTGGGGTCCATTCAGGCTGGACTCGAATTGAAAAAGACAAGACTTCAAGCCTTATCTTTAATTTGTTGGTTGGTTACTAAATGGTAGTCCAAATATCTGGTTACTAGATGGTAGCCCCTGTTTGACAGTATTTTTTTTTTTTTTTATCTCAACTTACACCAAACTAAATTCTGGACCTTCAAGACCCATGCCCTTAGAACCTTGGAGGGAGTAAATCGCTGGTTATGCCTCAATTGGATCACAGGTTTCCCCCATTAACTGTACATTTCTGCGCACAAGAGACTCTCCTTTACAGTGATTGTTCCATACCAAATTTTTTATCGCAAGTTTCCACCAGGAATCGAACTCTCCACCCTACCGCTGGAAGCAAGCCAATGTTGATTGATCCACCAGTTGAGCTGTGCCCCGAGGGGCTGTTTGACATTATTTTTTTGTGTAGAAAAAGTTGTTGAATAATAGATTTTTAGAGAACGTGTGATTAGAAAGTACAAAAAAAAAAAAATTTGAATTTAAGTGAAAAATATTTCATTGTAAGAATGTGAGATTGTCAAACAGGGACTTAGTGCTCTAAACTTGAGAAAACAAGCGTTTATTAGTGCTCTTCTTTGATTGATTCCTTGTTTAACATCCATTCGTAAAACTTTTTTTTTTTTCGAATTCGTTTTTAGTTACACATTTTTTGAATAAAATAAATTTGCATCTATATCAAAAAAATTTCCTAACATTTTAACCACATATTATCCAAAATGCACGATTACAAAATATACCTTTTCACGAAATTGGGCTCAAGCACATTCATGGCCTTTGTTTGATTCTCATTATTTTTAAAATATATTTTTTTCTCTTCTTTTAAATTACACGTTTTTCAATAAAATAATATTACACATAAATTTAATTTTTAATTTTTATTTTGTAACTATATATTTTCTATTAATCTATTATTTCAAAATACATTCTACAAGTAGGATTCAAATAGTCTCGTAGGGTATAATAATCATTATGAGTGTCCTCACTTGCCATTCTTCTAGAAGTGGACAAATATTAGTATAATAATATAATAAACGAGGCAGGGACTAACTACAAGATGCTCTAATAATAATGTGATGCTTGAAAAAGATATTAATGTATTTATAATTGGAGATTTTTCATATTGTTTTATGCGTGGTAGAGCTTGCAATAGATAACAAATAAAATTAGTTAAAATTTCCAAATTAGATTAAATGTGAGAAAATTTATGACTCTTCCAATTGAATTGGTATAATTTAGTCCCTGTTTGACTCTCTTTATTTTTTATACTCATTTTCAACTACACATTTATACAATAAAATATTTTACATGTAATTCTAAGTTTTTTTTCTACTTTTTAACCATATATTCTTCAAAACAATCACTACTAAAAAACATTATTATTTCTCAATTTCTCTTTGGAATTAAATTGAAAAAAAAATAAAAAATATCGACCACACTTACCTCAAATCCATTTGTTAGACACATCGTAAAGTTCAATTAAAGCAATATTTTTTATCTAGACCTTGTTTGAACCCCTTATTTTTAAGAATAGATTTTATTAAAAATATTTTTTTGGAAAAGTATGGTTAAAAAAAGTATGAAAATAAAATTTATATTTATGTAAAAAAATTATTTTATTGAAAGAATGTATAATTAAAAATTAGATTGCCAAAAAAAAAAAATTATAAATCGAAGCTCATGAGCTTAATATCTATGACGCCAATTTCTCACGGTTCTCATCCTTAATCACTACTATTAACCAATACAAATCACTTATGTAAACGCGTCATCAACACCCACAAGCACGTGTACAGTGGTTAATGAGTATTGACCAAAATATATAGAAAGTTTTATTTCACTTGTACATCAAGAATGGGACGTGAGGGAATGGATACTGTTGCGTGTTGTCACACCTGTCCTACCCGCTTGGGCCAATGGCCCACTCATCCTGGTCCACGTGGCATTCCTGCCGAGGTGGGTTATATCCGAGCTGCTTCTAACCGAGGCCCATTCCCCCGAGGCTTGGAAGCCGAAGCCCCGAAGTTGATGCGCGAGCCTCAACCACAAGCATCCTCCATGGTCACTTCTCCCAAGAGATCGTCTGCACGGATCTTATTCGAATGATTGATGGAATGTTTTTCATAAGCATAAAGGTCAAGTCTTGTCACTAGCATGGAGGCCCTGCACAAGCAATAAATGCGCCGTAAGCTAGCGAGTCAAATCCCATGCCTAAGAACAGACGAGATAAGGCCACGTGCCACTTCATCCAAGGGCTCCCATTCCATATGTATAACTATAAATACCCCCGCTGTACAATGTCAAAGGGGGGATGCAAGAATCAATACAAAAAAAAAAAGACATTTTACTCAACTCTCTCCATTTACTTACACCACATTTTATACACTTTTACATATATATTCAAGAGCACCGGTTGGTAATTATTGTACAATCGGATTACGAACAACCCGTCGGATCCCGAACGTTACCGTCCCGCGTCGTTAGGCTACTCCCACGCCCCTTTGAACCGCTCGTTTAGACCGTCCACGTGTCTTAGCGTGTTGGACATTCGCCCACGCAAGCGCGGGTGGGGCCGGCATCTGTTGGCGCACATTTTGGGGTCAACAGATTGGCGCCGTCTGTGGGAAACCATACCATAACCACGAGCAACCTTGTGGTAGAAGCTTACTGAAAAAACACTTGGGCAACCCCCCTTGAAAAAGGATTTGTTCTTGAAAAAGAACAGGAGGAACCCCTATCACTTAGAGAAATCTAAGTCTGATAAAAGAAAAATGAGTTCTAATGAAGATACTCCTCCAAGGAGGGTAAGAGAAAATACGAATGTGCCTCCCCAGCCTGCTGCCCCAGCAGCTCGGCAGAGGCTCCACCACCACCAAAGGAGAGGTGGGATGCGTGCGACGGCACGACTATCAAGAGAAATGGCTACTATGGCAGCCAACATGAGGGATATAGCCAACCAAAACTTGGCCATGAGGGAGCTCATGGCCCAGATGCAAGGCCAAGGAGGTTTCCCCATTCCTCCATATGCCCCCCATGGGCACTATCAGCAAGAGGACGAGGTCCAAAGTCATAGGGCTGCCTCGCCAGACAATGACCGAGGTGAAAGTCCATTCGAGAGGGAAGTAGGAGTTGACATTTCCTCCAATTATGCATCTGGCCGACCCTCCGAGGTCCAAATGAGCTATGATAACTTTCCGTCCCCGTATGAGCAAGACCCAAGACAAAGGAGAGCAGGAAGTGTTTTTGACAGAATCAGCCCTGCCGAACCAAGGCCCAGTCAACAACGAGCTCAGCAGCCTCGGACGAGGCCGCAGCCCCCACCTCCGATTCCCCAACAGCCGGAGAGAAGGCATGAAAATGCCCCCCGCGCTGTCCCGCCTAGAAGTAGGCCGCCAAGGAGGGAGGAAGAGGCTAGGAACCGCCCAGGACCTTCTCACCAACAACCTAGGTACGAGGCCGAAGATTACGATTCTGATGAGCAACAGAGGTCCTGTGACTTGGACGATGACGATGAGAACCTGCCATTCTCAAGGGAACTAAGAGATGCCCAGGCCCCGAGCCACTATGTCATGCCGAAAATACCAAAATATGACGGGAGAGGTGACCCAGAAAAGCACCTCAATGCTTACAAAACTCACATGAGCCTGAGGGGCGCCACCCCAGCTGTGAAGAGCAGAGCATTCCATTTAACCCTCAGTGGAGCGGCTGAAATCTGGTATAGTAGGTTACCATCTGGGAGCATCCGAAGCTGACCCGAGTTCAAAACTACTTTCTTAAAGAGGTTCGCAGTGAGCAAGGAAGGAGAGGCCCCCATCCAGCGTCTTCAAGACATGAGACAGGCGCATGGCGAGTCCTTGAAAAGCTTCCTATCCCGCTTCACCGACGAGATGACCTACTGTGTGCAAGTCACCGACAGGGAAGCACTATCTGCATTAAGAGGAGGATTGAACATGAACCCCCTATTCTGGAGGGGCGTGCAGAATCAGGACCCAACCACCTATGACGCCCTACTAGAAATGATGAGAAGAGAGATAATCAATGAAGAATTGATTGAGCATAGAAACAGGACAAGCATGGGCCTCCCACCTCCACAAAGACAGCGAGGTAGGGGGCCGACCTCCCACCTCATGGACTACCAGATGAACCGATCTGGAAATGAGAACTCCGGCCAAGCCCTGGCCACCACAACTCTGAACGCGGTACCAACCTTGGCGTATGAGGATGTCAGCCCAACCGCTGACCCACATCAGATGCAGGCCCAGCAGGAACCCCGTAGGGGAAGAGGCCGAGGTCGAGGTTTTGCACCTAGAAATAGGTCCAATCCGAACCTCCCTGGATACTGTTTGCACCATAGGTCCTACGGGCACGACACCGCGGATTGCAGAGACTATGCACACCGCTCGCGGCAGGAACCCGCCAGGGAAAGACATAACTCGCCCCAAGCCAACAGGCCCCCGCCCAGGCAAGACAACCGGCATGGGCGTGAGGCGGCCGCTCCTCGCCAAAGGGATGTTTCCCCAAGGCGAAGAGAGCAAGACACGGAGGGGCCCAGGGAAGGGCGCAGACACCGACGGAACAGGCAGACTCAAGATGAAGCCCCTATCCACGAGATAGACACCATATTTGGAGGCCCTTACGTTGGCGGGGAAACGCGAAACGCCAAAAGAAACTATGCTAGGGAGGCTAAGCACCCCCCCTGACAAGTTACATTGTGGATAATAGCTCCCGAAGAAACCAAGCACCACCCATTGTCTTCACCCAGGAAGACGCCGAAGGAGTTCATTATCCCCACTGCGATGCGCTGGTAGTGAGGGCGGTCATAGCCCGAAATGGGCTTAAACGAATGCTTGTCGACAATGGCAGCTCCGTCAACATCTTATTCGGATCCGCCTTTGACAAGATGATATTGGACCATCAGTTGACACCCACCACCACTCCATTGTACGGATTTACCGGAGATAGCATTACTCCGAGAGGAAAGATAACACTGGCAGTAGAGATGGGAGAATCTCCTCAAACTACGATGAACTTTATGGAGTTCCTCGTAGTCGACAGCCGGTCGGCTTACCACGGGGTCTTGGGCAGACCGGCCCTAAAGGAATTGGGAGCAGTCACCTCCATCCACCACCTATGCATGAAATTCCCAACGGAAAATGGGGTGGCAACGGTGAGAGGCGACCAGAGAGGTTCGCGAGAGTGCTATCTGAGCTCCATTAAGAAGGTGGAGCCCCGAGACGTCCATGTGATCGTGGCTGATGTGGATATGACGGATGTCCCAGGTGACGCTCCCACTGACCAGGAAGATGTTGATATGATTGACGCACTCCTCGTTCAGGAGGCGCTGATCGATGAGATCGACCCCCGCATAATGGAACATGAACCCCAAGCATCCCCCGTAGAGGAACTTGAGAGCTTCTCAGCCGACCCTCGAGATCCGTCCAAGGTGCTGAGAGTAGGCAGGGGCTTATCCGACATTTTGAGAGAAAAGATTAAAGATTTCCTAGGCAAGAACCTGGACGTCTTCGCCTGGAGACATGAGGACATGGTTGGCATAGACCCCAGGGTCAGCTGTCACCACTTGAAAATCGACCCCAATTTTACCCCGCATAGACAAAAAAGGAGAGCCCTCAACCCAGAGAGGTATGAGGCCCTGAAGGAAGAGGTTCAGAAACTAATCCAAAATGGCTTCATCAGGGAGGCCACCTACCCGAAGTGGGTGTCCAACCCGGTCTTGGTTAAGAAACCCAATGGCAAATGGCGAGTGTGCATC
>NC_036249.1:15058236-15189365 GCF_002742605.1 Olea europaea var. sylvestris | reverse complement strand
ATCCCCATGCACCCGGCTGATGAGGAGCACACCTCTTTCATCACGGATCGAGGCCTCTATTGCTATAGAATGATGCCTTTCGGGTTGAAAAATGCCGAAGCAACTTACCAAAGACTCGTGAACAAAATGTTCGCCGACCTCATTGGCAAGACAATGGAGGTCTACGTGGATGATATGCTAGTAAAAAGCTTAGAGGCGGAAAACCACGTATCGCACCTCAACAACACCTTCCAAATCCTGAGAAGGTACAGGATGAGGCTCAACCCCTTGAAATGTGCCTTCGGGGTGGCTTCCGGCAAGTTCTTAGGGTACATGGTTAACCAGCGAGGAATTGAAGCAAATCCCGAAAAAATTGAGGCTCTGTGCCAGATGAGGTCCCCCCAAAAGCCAAAGGAGGTGCAAAGCTTAACGGCAGTAGAGCTAAGCGAATTTGACCTTGTGTTCAAAGCAAGGGCGGCCATCAAAGGGCAAACGTTAGCAGACTTTGTTGCTGAATTCACCAACCTGCCCGAGGTGGATGAAATCATGGAGCCCGTCGAACTCCCCACGTGGAGCCTCTTCGTAGATGGCTCGGCTGGGGATGTCGGCTCAGGTGCCGGGGTTGTCCTCATCAGCCCCGAGGGTCACAAACTCACCTCGGCTGTGAGGTTCGGGTTCAAAGCTACCAACAACGTTGCAGAGTATGAAGCACTCCTTGCAGGCCTCAGACTTGCCAAAGAAATGCAAGTAAAGAAGCTGCTCGTCAATAGTGACTCCCAGCTGGTTGTTAACCAAGTTAATGGTAATTTCTCAGCCAAAGACAGAACAATGACCTCCTATCTGAAAATGGTGATGGGCCTCATCCTATCCTTTGAAAAGTTCGAGTTAATCCAGATTCCCCGCATCGAAAATGCTCATGCAGACGCACTCTCGAAACTGGCTAGTAGCAAGGACTCGGAGCTACTCAATGTAGTGCCTATCGAGCACCTCCTACTGCCTTCTACCGAGGCCCCTAATGTCATGTGGGTCGGTGGAATTCCCGCCTGGATGCAACCAATTATAGCATACCTGAAAGACCAGGTGCTACCCACCGACAAAAATGAGGCTTACAAGCTAAGAAGGAGGTCAGCCCATTTCCTCTTCATCGACGACATTCTCTACAAGAGAAGTTTCTCCTCCCCACTTTTACGATGTGTCGGAGGGGAGGAGGCTACATACATACTAAGGGAAGTCCACGAGGGAGTGTGCGGTAACCACTCTGGAGGCCTATCTCTGGCACAAAAAATACTGAGACAAGGATACTACTGGCCTACCCTGAAACGGGACGCCCTCGAATTTGTGCTACCCACCGACAAAAATGAGGCTTACAAGCTAAGAAGGAGGTCAGCCCATTTCCTCTTCATCGACGACATTCTCTACAAGAGAAGTTTCTCCTCCCCACTTTTACGATGTGTCGGAGGGGAGGAGGCTACATACATACTAAGGGAAGTCCACGAGGGAGTGTGCGGTAACCACTCTGGAGGCCTATCTCTGGCACAAAAAATACTGAGACAAGGATACTACTGGCCTACCCTGAAACGGGACGCACTCGAATTTGTGCGAAAATGTGACAAGTGCCAACGATTCTCTCTCGTTCAAAGACGACCATCACAGGATTTGACTGCAGTCTCCAGCCCCTGGCCTTTCTCAAAGTGGGGTGTGGACCTCATAGGCCCTCTGCCAAAGGGTAGAGGAGGCGCAAGTTTTGCAATAGTGGCCATTGATTACTTCACGAAATGGGTCGAAGCTGAACCACTGGCAAAAATCACAGAAGCAAACACCTCCAAGTTCCTATGGAAGAATATCATCTGTCGGTTCGGAATTCCCTACTCGATCGTCTCGGACAATGGCAGGCAGTTCGATAACAAGAAGGTTAGAGAACTGTGTGAAGATCTTGGCATAAAGAAGCACTTCTCTACACCTCACCACCCACAAGCCAATGGTCAGGTCGAAGCCGTGAACAAGACAATCAAGCACGTCCTGAAAAGGAGGCTTGATGTGTCCAAAGGAGCTTGGGTTGATGAGCTGCCCCAAGTATTTTGGGCAATCCGAACCACCACCAGGACCCCAACCGGGGAAACCCCGTTCCTCATGGCTTTTGGGACTGAGGCGATGAGCCCCGTGGAGGTCGGACTCCCATTTCCACGACGTCTGCACTTTAGTGAAGTGACCAACGACGAGCTCCGGAGGCTAGACCTCGATTTCATTGAGGAGAAGAGGGACGACTCCCAGCTGAGGTTAGGCACCTACCAAAGGAAGATGACAAGGTACTTCAACTCCAAAGTAAAGAAGAGGTCCTTCCGAATCAACGACCTTGTGCTCAGGAGGGTCTTTCCATCTTCAAAAGACCCCGGTTCCGGCTCCCTGGGACCGAACTGGGAAGGTCCATACAAGATCAAAGAAGAAATCCGACCTGGAACCTATTGGATTGAAGACATGGACGGCAAGACACAACCCCGTCCATGGAACATTGAACACCTCAGAATCTTTTATCAGTGACTTTCCCTGCCTTTGTAATATTTTTATGGCTCAATAAAATGCGTTGATTAAATCGCCATACTACTTTAATAACCTCGGAGGAGAGGCTCGGGACCCACCACTGGGCCACCTCGCTTGGACTCCGAGGCTCTAGCACATGCCTCCCTTTTGGTCTTGCTGAACGCCAAGGGGAGAAGGAGAAGCCTCAACCTTAAACCCGAGGCTCCAGCAGATCTTAAGTTATGTTCATTTTCTTAAGTCCGAGGCTCCAACAGATCTCCTTAAGTTATGTTCATTTTCTTAAGTTATGTTCATTTTATTAAGTCCGAGGCTCCAACAGATCTCCTTATGTTCATTTGCTTAAGTCCGAGGCCCATACAGTTATTTAGTTCGTACGCTCATCAAACTTCCAGTTCGTTTGTTTAAACGAGGCAAAACTTGGGTAAAGAACAATCATGAATGAAGAAAAACATTATATTAATATTTAAAAAGGATTACAACGGAGGGCCTCTGGCCATTACACAAAAGTACTGAAAAGGAAAACCTAATCTAAACCTGGCTGGATGAAGGCGGAGCCTCAGCACTTGGGGGTTCGGCAACCTGGGCATCAGTGGTTGCTTCCCCTGCCTCAGCATTCGGGGCTTCGGCATCAGCTGCCTCGTCCCCCTGCACCTCCTCAGCTGGGGTCTGAGGAACCTCATCCACAAATTCGGACCTAAGTTGTGCCAGGTCCAAGTTTGGATAAAGCTCCTCTGCCCTCTCCAGCACTTCGGCATAGGCGAAGTTCCTCCAATACGCACTGAAGCTTTTATACTCCTCTGTAGTGTGGAAATTGGCGATGTATGCCCTCACCGCCTCTTCCGCTGCAGTCCGGGCCTCTTCTCTGGCAACCGAGGCGTCGTTCATGTACCACTTCGCCTGGCCTTCGAGAAACTGATTGGCATCACGAGCGCCGGCCAAAGCGAGATTCGCCTGCTCCAGAGCCTCGACAGTCACCTTTTGGTGCTCATTGGAGACCTCCACCTTCTTTGTCAGGGAGGCCACCTCGCACTGAGACTCGTATACTTCCCTCTTTAGGGCCTCAATTTGGGTCAGGGCGGACTCGAGCTTCGCCGCTTCTTCAGCTCTCTATGCTTTGATTTCTTCGGCCTCAGCCTTAGCAGCTTTGACCTCCTCAACGAGCGAAGTAGCTTTCCCCTCCGAGGCGTGAGTCCTTGTTTGGAATTCACTTAATGCCTCCCTGCATTCTAACGCGAGGCCAAAAGTCCGGGCGCTTTGGCTCACCAGTGCCCTCGTGAGGTCAGTGGCATCACAAGACGAGGCATGTAGTTGCCACCTCTCTGTTCAGAACTTGTAAAAGCTCTTGGTGGCACCTCGGATTTCCTCAGGGAGAGCCTCCACCAAAGCTGGGGCCAGCTCATCCTCCCTCCCAGCCAGGAAGTTTGGAGACTTCCCCTTCTCCCGAACTGGCTTCTCCTTTGCCGCCTCCTCTTCGGCTGCTTCAGCAGCTCGCCTGGCAGCCTCTTCCCTGGCCTCTTCAGCCTCCACCTCCCTTACCATCTCCATTTTGATGGCCTTAGAGGCTGCAGCGAGAAGCTTCGGCTCTCCAGTTTGTTCTGCCCTATGGGATACTGAAGTCCCAAACTTGCCAGCAGAGCCGGAGATGTGCACCAGCTTCCTCTTCTTAGTCTCCTTAGAGACTTTCTCCTTGCCCCGAGGCTCCTTGGGCTTCTCTGGCCTCTGAGTAGCTGCCTCTTCCGAGGCCCTGGGAGTGCAGTCCTTGGACAGGCGCTCAACCCTGCCTCGGACCTCCTTTGCCCCACTAAACCCGGGTTTCAGAGGCCTCGCCTTCGTAGTAGAAGTGGCCTTCAAGATGGAGGCCATATCCGGAGCCGGGTACTCCCTCTTCTTGAATTTGTCTGCAACACGTCAGATTAGCATCAGCACCAGAAACATTAAAATTAAACATAATCACATGGTGTCTGAGCCTCATACCTCTGGACGCCATAAGCCCGAAGTCCAAGAAGTATTTGCTTCTATCAATCAGGTGATCGAAGTGCCGAAGCTTCAGAGGTCTCTTGTAAATGTCCTCTATCACCTCGAATTCCTCCCTGCTGAGCTCGAACCTCGTACTACTATCTGCAAAGACGAACCTTCAACAGTCAGACGAGTAAATACTTTGATTTCAAAACACAAGCAGAGATGGGGAGACTCACGAGCTTCGTAGTACTGGGTCGGCACTGTGCATGACAGGGCTTTGTCACCCTCCACTGCCTGCCATTTACCTCGCACCCAGAACCAGGACTCCTTCCACCCCTTGATAGAGGAAGGAAGTCCCACCACAAAGGGTGCGTGAGCCCCCCAAGGCGTGAGGTAGTACCACCCCCTTAACTCCTTCCCAATTACCCGGGGCTGGAACAGGGTCATAAAGACATGAAGGGGCATGTCCTCCCCAAGTGAAACTTCCTTCCACAGGAAGTAAGAGCCGACCAGCTGGCTCCACCCATTCGGCAGAACCTGGGTAGGCGACAGCATAAATTTCCTAAGCACCGCCCTAAAGAAGGGGTGCAAAGGAAGACGCATACCTGCTTTGAACAGGTATTCACTCACGGCCACGCAGCCGGGCCTCGGATAGCATGCCCGCTCGTTCGGTTCGGGGACTAACATCTCTATGTTATGAGGCACACTGTACCTCTCCCTAAGCTCCCCCAACCTCTTCCCCGTCATGTTTGAAGGCACTCTAGAAGCCCCCCACTCCTGGGTATAATCCACGTCCTCCTCGGCCATGGCATACCTATCCACCTCGGACGTCCCCCCATGACCTACCCCGTGGTCTAAAGACGCTACAGTGACAAGTTCCCTACCCGAAGTAGACTCCATCGTTTGAGGACAAAGAATAACAACGGTTTTTTATGCAAAAAATACCTAAAAATGTTCAACACAAACGGAGACCGGTCGGAATCTAATCGCAGACAACCTCAACGCCGGAAAATAGGAGATTTGAGAGAGTTTAAGAATGCAAAGTGTTTAAAATTTCTGGAAAGTAGAATTTTCTCGCCTTTTATAAAGATCCAAGGCAAACCCCACCCGTCAGATCAAATCTCAGTCAATCCGAGCCCTCCGTTCCAGATCCAATCCGAGGCGTTGAATTCAAACAATCTTTGAAATCCTACGTCTCCTATCTATGCGTACCTCATACGCACCTCTCCGGCGCGTCTGCTTCTCGAAACGACGGCTGCCCTCATAAATGCATCTTTAATTCGTCGGCGCCAGCTCATTGGAAGTCGTAACGGTTCAGCTACCTTTCATCGAAAACAAGCACAAAACATCAAATCATTGGCACAGAGACCAAAGCATAATCATTAAATTGGACCTCGGCTCCTACACGCACCATTCAGCATTTAAGCCTCGCAGGTTCGGTTTCACACCACCTCGGCTTCTACACGCACCATTCAGCATTTAAGCCTCGCAGGTTCGATTTCACACCACCTCGGCTTCTACACAGGCCATTCAGCATTTAAGCCTCGCAGGTTCGGTTTCACACCACCTCGGCTTCTACACGCGCCATTCAGCATTTAAGCCTCGCAGGTTCGGTTTCACACCACCTCGGCTTCTACACGCGCCGTTCAGCATTTAAGCCTCGCAGGTTCGGTTTCACACCACCTCGGCTTCTACACGCGCCATTCAGCATTTAAGCCTCGTAGGTTCGGTTTCACACCACCTCGGCTTCTACACGCGCCGTTCAGCATTTAAGCCTTGCAGGTTCGGTTTTCACACCACCTCGGCTTCCTCACGTGGCATTCAGCATTTAAGCCTCGCAGGTTCGGTTTCACACCACCTCGGCTTCCTCACACGCCATTCAGCATCTAAGCCTCGCAGGTTCGGTTTCACACCACCTCGGCTCCTCATATTCAGCATTTAATCCTCGCAGGTTCGGTCCCGCCAACCATCTCGGTTCTTCAGCATAAACCTACACCAAAACTTCTCTAAACTCCAATCATGATATAAATATCTATACTTGGACTTGGGGGACTATTGTTGCGTGTTGTCACACCTGTCCTACCCGCTTGGGCCAATGGCCCACTCATCCTGGTCCACGTGGCATTCCTGCCGAGGTGGGTTATATCCGAGCTGCTTCTAACCGAGGCCCATTTCCCCGAGGCTTGGA
This sequence comes from Olea europaea var. sylvestris, assembly GCF_002742605.1. Taxonomy (NCBI): domain Eukaryota; kingdom Viridiplantae; phylum Streptophyta; class Magnoliopsida; order Lamiales; family Oleaceae; genus Olea; species Olea europaea. The sequence continues at coordinate 15,182,701 of NC_036249.1, read as the reverse complement.
AGCCGAAGCCCCGAAGTTGATGCGCGAGCCTCAACCACAAGCATCCTCCATGGTCACTTCTCCCAAGAGATCGCCTGCACGGATCTTATTCGAATGATTGATGGAATGTTTTTCATAAGCATAAAGGTCAAGTCTTGTCACTAGCATGGAGGCCCTGCACAAGCAATAAATGCGCCGTAAGCTAGCGAGTCAAATCCCATGCCTAAGAACAGACGAGATAAGGCCACGTGCCACTTCATCCAAGGGCTCCCATTCCATATGTATAACTATAAATACCCCCGCTGTACAATGTCAAAGGGGGGATGCAAGAATCAATACAAAAAAAAAAGACATTTTACTCAACTCTCTCCATTTACTTACACCACATTTTATACACTTTTACATATATATTCAAGAGCACCGGTTGGTAATTATTGTACAATCGGATTACGAACAACCCGTCGGATCCCGAACGTTACCGTCCCGCGTCGTTGGGCTACTCCCACGCCCCTTTGAACCGCTCGTTTAGACCGTCCACGTGTCTTAGCGTGTTGGACATTCGCCCACGCAAGCGCGGGTGGGACCGGCATCTGTTGGCGCACTTTTTGGGGTCAACAGATACTTTGATGTACACTCCAATGTACATTAAGCATAATCCATATAGAAATTGGGATTTTTATCATGCCTCACACACTCACTAAAAAAGAATCTTTGAAATGTGAAAACTTTAGAGCCGTAATATCTTGTTCGTCTTCTTTTAAAGCAAATCTCTTTAATTTTTATTTTTATTTTCAATCACACATTCATACAATAAAATATTTTACACTTAAAAATTTAAAATTTTTCTTACTTTTTAAACACATATTCTCAAAAAAGTTAATATTCTAATTTTTTTTTTCTAAAAAAAATGATCATCATATAATGGAATAATGGATTGCGATAGAGCCAGCTTTGATGGGACCATCTTGAAGACCGCAATTCACGTGGGTTACACAATTCACAGTGTGAATCCATATAGAAAATCAAACGAAAAGGTCAATTCTTTCATAAGATGGGTCCAAAAGGTTAGTCAATTTGTTATTTCATGCAAGTAACACGCTGCCGACCAAATTCAGAAGACTTGAAATAGACAAGAATTTTGGGTCTTTAGAAATCTATTGCAACTCATAATTGAAATATATAAAGATAAAAGCAAAAAGAGAAAAATAATAATAATAATAATAATAATAAAAGGGAGATTAAGCAATATAAAACAATAATAAATGACATTTGACGAGCTTGAAAACGTGAGAAATAAGAAATGCAAAATCAATTTTGCTAATTCATGCAGAATATTTAGATAGATCAACCAAATTGGAAGAAGCTCGACCATGACATATATTTCAATAAAATTCTAGGAAATTATAAATAATATCAACATCCTATTGAACTAAACATTAAGTACAAACTATCTTCACGATAAAATTGGTTTTTACTAAGTAAATAAATCGCTTGTTTGACCATCTAAATTATCAAATTTGGAGGGTGTTGAGCCCAATTTTTATGAAAAAAAATGTATTTTAGAATAGTAAAATAATGAGATGTGTGGTTGAAAAATAAGAAAAGATTTTTTTATTTACGTGTAATATTATTTTAATGCGGAATGTTTAATTAAAAAGAAATGAAAGAAAAATATATTTAAAAAAAAATGAGAATCAAACAAAGTCTAAAATCTCGAAAACAGTAAGCTCAAGAGCTTTAGTGATGAATTTATTCGAGCGGACTAGTGATTGCTTTTCCGTGAGTAACTTTTTACCCAAAAGCAAAATAGATAAGTCATCGAGCTTAAAGAAAATAATTAAATAGTGATTAACAACTATTAATTAATCTCAAGTAGACCATCATTAATTCTTAATTAATACTGCTAGTACTACCCGCCCACAGTTTCCCCCAATGTGGTGACGTTGCTCAGCTTCCGTCATATATTATGTAACTTAGGACCGAATCAACCAAAATGAAAAATTCAGCAGTTAGAATTTAGCCCCCATTTGAGGCACATTATTCAATAATGAAAATGAAAAATATAGTCGTTATAACTCCATACAAGAGACAAAAAATCAAATGTGGCAATTTAATGTGATGAATAATGATCATATTTTTCATTTTAATGAGAAAATAATGAGATTCAAACAGGGCATAATCTGGAACATAGGAGGGATCATTATCATTACTGTTCACGAAAATATACTTCGATTTAAAATTTCACATAAGAACTTGATTCTGAAAAGAGTCTGAATAGAGGTAAAAACAAAGATTTTGAATAGCAGATCTAGAAATAGAAGTAGAAACAACTGAAGAAATCGTAGACTCGATAGAAGGTATCGATTCGTTAATAGGTAATAAAGTGAATGTTGAGTCCAAGTATCATCCTACTGTGATTGATTTAATTCAATTTTTATTACCATAACCTTAACCAAAACAATGAAAATGAGAGTGCTTGTAAATTATAACTAAACTAAATTACGTATGCAATTATAAGTTATTTAATTAAATAAACGCAAGTTATGTTTAAATGACTATTGAAGTGTTCTAATGAATGATAAACGTACTAGAATTGCAAATCCCCTTGTAATAATCCATTTTAAACTTAGTTTTATATTTTGAAAACACCATTGATTTTTGACGAATCGATGTTCCTATTTTATTCAACAATATCTCTCGAGTAATGTTAAACATATATTCATATATGATTCGGCTATATTTTTATAACGGATGCAAATATACAAAAATGTATAATTTTTTATGAATACTTAAAAATTCACATAGAGTATAGCGATATATTTCTATCTCCTATCGGACTCTACGACGATTTATACCACGTCGAGCCTATTTCCCTTCTTTTGAATGCATAAAACAAGCCACTAAATTCACACAATCACGTGCACAATAATTGTATAGAAAATGAATTCATATAAACCATTCACATTCTAAAAACGTGTTTTAATGTCAAGAATGTAAAACTAAAGATTAAAAAGTCATAACACATGGTTCACCGTTCTTCTAGTACAAACAAATTTAGCCTAGCATGATGGAAAAAAGAAAACAAAAAGAATATTGAAGAAACGACATCACCGATTTAAATTTTGAATTGAATCTTTGCATCTTGATGTCAATCTTCTATCTTTGCATCTTGATGTCAATCTTCTCATTATTGCCTCATTCTATCCTCTAAAAGCATTTGAATGTGTTAGAATGCATGCCCCCTCCTTATGGACCTAGATTTATTTTCATAAGAATTTCAGTCAAATATGGAAACTAGAATTTTTATACTGCAATTGCCCAGGTAAAACCTAGGTAGTCACCCAGACTAAATTTTTTGCCTTTGTATTTGTTCTTCATAGTTGGAGAATCCCCTAGCCTAAATAACTGGACAGTCGTCCAGTTATATTAACTTTCAAATGTCACGTTTTGGTCATTAAATTTTGTTTTCTTGTTTCTTGACGTCTTTTTCTCATTTCTTCTTCTTCCAATACTTTACATCATCTATAAATTGGTTGACTTCTCATTTTAATTATCACAAACAAATTAAATTTATTTCTAACAAATTATATTCGAATGTTGATAGAGGAAATTGCAAATCAAACTTGAAGAGGTAAAGTTCAAAACAAGCAACGGATCAACGTGAAAGTAAAATTGACGTTGTGAAAATATCTATTGAAAGGAAAGCAAAAGTCTAGTATGCACGTCATGACTAAAAATCTTATTGAAGATTGTAGATTTAGATTTTTTGATCTTATATGTAAAGGTAATATGCTTCATTTTTTTTATAATGAATCTTAAAAAGCTCGAGTGTCGATTTTATACTCAAGAAAATTATTTCATCAAATACTTGTACAAAATATTTTTCATGATGACAAATTTAATCTTACATTATAAAGTGCTACTTATCTTGAAAAATCTAGTTAAACACGTTCTTCAAAATATCATCTTTGTCAAAATAATTGGAGAAATTTTTCACAAATAAAACTGCTGTAGCGGACATCTGGTAGATCAAGGGTAAATTTTTTAACCGTTCTGAAATACAAAGACTAGTAAACCGTTCGATACGATAGCGGACGTCCGGTATGACTCTCGGTAGGACAAATTTTCTCATGGTTCTACAGCTATAAATACCCCAAACTCTTGCATTCATATTATCACTTCCAAGAACATTGAATTGAGATACTTTGGAGCTATAACTTTTGTTCTCCACTTTTTATCTCAATCAACTCATTTACTTTTGAAATTTTTTTTGATTCATTTTACTTTTTGAAAATCATTTTATTTATCAAAGTTTTTCAAACCTAACACTTGAGTTCAATCATTGTCATTCATTAAAGTGTTTACCTACTCTCATTTGTGCACAACTTTATATATATCTTCATTGTGAGAAAAGATTTTTTTTGTAAAGTTTACTCTTGATTGAATTGTGGGTCGTGTTAAGGTCCCAGAAAAGCTTAACGGTTGTAAAAGAATTGATGCTCCTTGGTTGTAAGTAACAGGAAGCATTGTAAGGGTTGGATTACACCATGAGTTAATCAAATTATAGTGGAAAAGGCATTGTTCATGACAGAGAGCTTGTACGTATATCATTACTTTGAATCGAACCTCCATAACATATCGTTTGCGCCTTCTTATCTGTTTCTCTTTTTATTTTCGTGTTATCTTGTTTGCTTATTATCTCATTTGTTAATTGATTAAATTTGCATTTATTTTCAAAAAAAATTTAGATAACCAATTCACCTCCTTTCTGGTTAGTCGTTCTTGGGCTTTCACCATTTTGGCACTTTTTTGCTTGTTTTTCCTAAATTTCAGCATATTCATTAATTTTGTCCTACAAAACGTAATTTATATAGAATTAAGTCATATTTTAACATATTTATCAACAATTATCCATGTTTTGTGGTCAAAATAAGTGTGTAAAATGCACTTATCGAACCCTCCAAACTTAAACTATTATTTGTCTTCAATCAAAACTGTAACTTAACTCGACACAAAGATGGTTTAACAACCTAACGTGTCTTAGGACTGAAATTCTGTAATCAACACGATGATCAGTTTCAACAGTACCAATCAACATAACCCAACACATTTGTGTTTAAACTCATGTAAACGTATTAAGCTCATGATTGATTCAACTCCCAACCCATAGTGGTCAAGTAATTCCTTTTTTCGCTCGAGAGATACACACCTCCAAATTTATTCTTTGACTTAATCATATGGGTGTTTTCTAATGTTGAAATTTATTTAATTCTAATTCTTACCCTCTTTTAGATTGTATAGATCTTACTATTACAAGTTCACACTTCAATAAGTACAGGTTCTCCTATTTTTGACTGTTTCAGCCTTTAAGACTAAACTAAGCTACTTGCCTCTCATTAAAGGTATAGTTTTATCAACCAAATGTCTTGGGACTTAATTAATGTAATTATGTCTTTCTTCACTTATACTTATTTTCTCTCTTTTTTTCCTTCTTTTTTTTGGCATTTTCTCATTTGTTTTCTATATAATCCATGTATCGAGCTTTAGTCTAATAATTGCCAAGTCAGTTGACTTTAGCGTACCAGATTTTCAAACACATTTACAGACTTACTTGCTCGAGTCATAAAAGCTTTGAGAAGTATTATTCGCACACATATTAATGCTATTCCCATTTTTTTAGACATTTAGTTTCCAAATTAATCCCTAACTTAAAACTTTCACCTAATCTTTGTCTCATAGGTTTTAGGCAATTCACACATTATAATTTCATTCACGAGACCCCTACTTATCTTAATGTTCCCCTATAACAACTCAGCCATCTCCAAATCCTAAAAATAATGGGTTATAGATAAGTACAAAGAGGCTTTTCAGGTATAACATATTCTCTTCAACTCTTTTCTAAATAATGAACCAAATCACCAACTTAATGTATGTAACATGAGTGTCGTGCACAGAGAATGTCAAGTTTCACATAAACAAGTATTGGCTAATCTAGTCATGCATTATTTCTACTATTCCTAGTCCATACCTATACCAATATTCAACGTCATTGTTGGTAATGCCATCAAACTCACACACAAAACAATAAAAAACTAGTAGAAAATAAGTAAAGACTACAACAAGTTTTTTCATATGAACAATCACATAAAAAGTAGTAAATGGTACATAAACATCGATGAATGTCAACGGTATCGTGAAGATTATGTGACCCCCAACCTTATACAAAACACTGTCCTTAACGTAAAAGAAAAAATAATCAAAATAAATTAGTAAGGATAAAAAACTCCCCTAGGTAGATGCTGATAGGTAGAAGGATCAGGCCGGTCGACGTCGTGAAAACTACCACTTTTTCTTTTTGTTAGGCTTTAATTTTCTATTTTAAGCATTCAAAATAAATATTAGTGATATCGTATAAGGTTTAAATATTTGCAATGATTCATATCAAGATAATTCTAATCTTCTAACTTTTAAAAAGACTATCTAACAGAGTGTCATCCCTAAAAGAATCTTATAGCTACGAAAAGATAAGTCTTTTAAAAAAGTTTGGAGATCAAAATCTAGGTGTATCGTTAAAAATGCATATCACATCAATATAAGATCAATAAAATGCTAGGATGTTAACGATGAGCCTAATTAAACATGTCTAAATAAAATGAACTCAATAAGTAAATATCTAAGTTACTAACGCATGTTTTAAAATACTACCTAAAATGTCTTTAAAAACAATGAATGTATGAGTTCGTAACTATGGTCCTAAAATACTAATACAATCCCTAAAAGTACGTGTAATGCAATAGTTAATCAAAATCAAAGAAAGAGGATAGAAAATGGGTTGTCTCCCATCAAGCGGTTGATTTATAGTCTAGAGCTTGACTTTTGGCACTTTGACTATGGCTTTGGATTCCTGCTTAGCTTGCTCAAGTTGACTTTGTTCCATGTTGCAACTTCCTTCCAAATTTCAACCTTGTCATTCTCTAAGTAGTATGATTTTCTACCATCACTCATTTCGAACTCTACAATGTACACCTCAATCTCTTCGTAAGGTTTAATCACAAACTTAATTTTTGAGCAAACGATAAAGTTGAGAGATTGCATGCTAATTTCCTCTTCTTTGAATGCTACTAATTCTTTTTGGCCTGTTATGAAGAAGTTCCCGATCTTTTCACACTCATCTTCTTTAATTGAAGTTTTCTTGAGTTCAATGTTCGTATCCAAAGCTTTTGGCAAAAAAACAATGTCATCTTCATGGAAAGCCTTCTCCTCTTGTATTTGTTGGAAGTCCGACGAATATGATTCTCTTAATTGATGTTCATTAATAATCGGTGGAAGAAACAATTTCACAGGTAAATCACCCACTTCAAATTTTGGTGAGAGAAGTAATATGCAGCAGGCAAATCACCTGGACAATTTCATCTAGTTCACATTCTGCTTTGATATCTAGTAGTCACTATCCTATAACGAAATCTTCCACAAACATGTCCCCCTCATCAATTTCTTGAGTTGCCAATTGTTGTTGTCTTATGATGAGTCACATATGAGCATCTTGTTGAAATCAACCACAGTTATCTTTTATCCCGCTATTTTTGTTCTTTTTATAGCCAGAGAGAGAGAGAGATAAACAAATTGACATAGAATGAAAATAACAATACGAGAATATAGGTAGAAGTTCGAATTAGTGCCATTATAAATAAAATTAAACTAAAACTCAATTGTCGACAATGGCGCCAAAAAATTATTCACAAAAATATATTTTGATTTAAAACTCCACAAGTATACTGTTCGTTAACAAGTAATAAAATGAATGTTGAGTCCAAGTATCGTCCCATGGGGATTGATTTAGTTAAATTTTTATTACCCTAACCTTAACAGAAACAATAAAAATGAGAGGTTTTATTGTGATGCAAATTATAACTAAACTAAATTACGTATGCAATTATAAGTGATTTAACTAACTAAATGCAAGTTGAAATGTTCTAATGAATGATCAACGTACTAGAATTGCAAATCCCCATGCAATAATCCCTTTTAAACTTAATTTTATACTTTGACAACACGATTGAGGTTCGACGAATCGATGTTCCTATTTTATTCAACAACTCTTTCGAGTATTGTTGAACTTATACTCATATACGACCCGACTATATCTTTATGACGGATGTGAATATACAAGAATGCATAAATTTTTATGAACACTTAAAAATTCACATAGAGTATAGCAGTATATTTCTATCTCCTATTGGACCCTACGAATAATTGTGGAGAAAATGAATTCATATAAACCATTCACATTCTAAAAACGTGTTTTAATGTAAAGAATGTAAAACTAAAGATTAAAAAGTCATATCACGTGGTTCACTATTCTTCTAGCACAAACAAATTTAGTCTAGCATGATGGAAAAAAGAAAACAAAAAGAATATTAAAGAAACGACATTACCAATTTAAATCTTGAATTGAATCTTTGCATCTTGACGTCAATCTTCTCATTATTGCCTCGTTCTCCCCTCTAAAAGCATTTGAATGTGTTAGAATGCATGTCCCTCCTTACGAACATCTTTAGAGCTTTAAAAGATATCACAAAATCTGTTTCCATAAGAATTTCAGTCAAATATGAAAACTCAAATTTTTCGTAGTGGCTATCCATGCAAAACCTGGGCAGTCGCCAAGGCTAAATGTTTCTCCTTGGTATTTGTTCTTCGTAGTTGGGCAATCGCCCGGTTATATTAACTTTCAAATATTACGTTTTATTTCCCGAATTTCTTTTTCTCATTTTTTGACTTCTTTTACTCATTTCTTCTTCTCCAATATTTCATATCTACTATAAATCGGCCTTCAAATCTTTCACATCTTCATTTTGTCTTTCGAGTCATCTTTTAACTACTCATACTTTGGTCCATGATTGTTTTCTTCCATTTCGGTCATTTTCCCCTTGTTTTTCCTAAATTTCGCCACATTCATCAATGTTGTCCTACAAATATAATTTATATAGAATTAAGCTATATTTCAACATATTTATCAACAATGATTCATGTTTTGTGGTCAAAATAAGTGTGTAAAATGCACTTATCAATTACGTTTTTCCAACAATATAAGTCATGTGACAACCAACTTAATAAAGACTGCGTAAAAGGTCACACAAGTTTCACACTTCGTCCCCCCCCCCGCGTTGCCTTCTAACATGGTTGGGCAATTGACTGAGGAGATTGTGCAATTGGCCAATGTAAATTTGAGCACCTCGTTCAAAGCGATAGAGCCATCTCTAAAGTAACACTTCTAAGATGAGGCGCCACCATCCATAACAATTTATTGTCTAAGAGCTGAATGTTTGTTGATAAGGTTTATGTTTCTAATGGACTGTTTAAGCTTAATATACTGGTTATGGAAGATAAAGATGAATAAAGTTAATTCTTTTACTCACTAACTTGAGTTGTCAATTTGTGGCATAATAGATTAAGACATGTAAATTATGATATTTTATATAGATTACTTAGTTTGAATTGCATATTCGTGTATTATAAACATAAATGCAAATTTTGTATTGAGGCGAAATTAACAATGTCATCATTCCAACCTATTTAATGAAATATAGGATCACTTGATTTAATTTACAATGATGTATGCAATTAACCTCTATTCAAACAAGAGTTGCAATAAATACTTCATTACTTTTATTGATGGTAGTACAAAACACCGTTATATATAAATTACAAAACACCGTTATATGTAATTTATATAAAACTAAGGATAAAGCTATAGAGAAAATTCGTTCTCTATAAAAATAAAGTTGATGATCAATTCAATAGAAAAATTAAGATGTTAGAAGTGGTCGATGTGATGAGTATAAAGCACCAGTTGTTGAAATATGTGATTAACACGAAATCACACATAATAGGAAAATTAAGTTGATGAGAATTGACTAAATACAAACCACGAAGTCAAACAATTATAAAAACTCTCTCTTGGATGGAGAACCTAAGCAAGCACTACAAGGCAATTGAGGCACCACCCATACTACCGATTTGGTTTTCACCGACGGTGATTCATCATCCTCCGACCAAGAAGAGACTTGTGTCTAATTAGCTAGTTGGTGAAGTAATAACTTACCAAGGCAATGATTAACAGCTAGTCTGAGAGGATAATCATCCACACTAGGACTCAGATATAACCCAGACTCCTATGGGAGACAATAGTAGCAATTTTTTGCAATAGGCGAAAGTTGATAGAGCAATGTCGCGTAGAGGCAGAAGGTCCATGGGTCTGAACTTCTTTTTCCGAATAAGAGGCAATGAGGGTATCTAAAATATAATCATCGGATAACTTTTTGCCAGAAACCATGGTAAGGTAGAGAATGGAAGCGTTATCCGGAGCTAAGTAGCAATCCTCACCGAATCTAGGTGCTTTTCCCATGGAGCCAATTCTAAAAAACAACCATTTGTGGTAGATTTATAGCCTCTGCATGTCAAGACCAAAAGCCAAGCTCCAAGACCCCATCTCTTTCTTTCTTCTTCATTCTTCTTATTTCCTTATTCTCAACCTACCCTTACTTCTGATAATTGTCCCTCCAAACCTAGTAATTAGCTTTATTTCTCCCTTGTACTTCTCCTGACAATTTATTCTCTCTTCTTTCTTCCATATATCAAAAAAGAAAATGAAAAGGGACAAGAAATTTGTATTTCCCAAAAGTAGCTCCAGGAAGAATAGAGTCATTTTCTCCATATTTTTGGAACACAAGGTTTGTTCTTTCGTTAATTTTTTTTTATTTAATTTGAAAATGTTGGATGGTTGTCCAAACATTTTATGGTATTTTTATAAATTTGTTGTTTTGCCTCTAATAGGTTGTAGTTTTGCTTGGAAATTAAGGCTTATTTTTTGTTTTATCACTATTTTTTTCCCATTTCATTTGAATGGATAATTGATTTCAAAGTTGAGTGTGGTTTTCTGGGGTCCTTAGATGCTTGTAACATCTCCAAGAACTTCATTTTCTGAAATTTATTAATTTTATTGGCATTTACATATTTATTCTCTTGTGCATTTGATATTAGTTTCTTCTTGGATAATTACATAAAGCGCCTGTCTAGATTAGGGATTTATGTTTTTATATTTAGGGTTGGACAAAACTTTCGAACCAAACTGAATTAATCAGACCCGAGCCAAACTGAGTGGTTTTTCTTAAATTAAATACCCGAAATGGTATCTAAATCGAGAATCGACGGGTTCAGTTCGGTTCTCGTATCTTGATCAAGAACTGATTCTCCTTAATTTTTATAATTAATTTATTTTAAATATGGAAAATTATTTTTTTAAAATAAATTTGATAACTAGTTAATTTAGCTTAAATTCAAAAATATAATTTTTTCTATTTCTAATTTTTAATCCAAGCCAATTTAATCTAATTGACTTAAGTTTTACCCAAATCTATTATTATATCGTAGTGTCGTTTCTACTGTTCTAAAAAAATCGAATTGAAGCTCAACTATGCTTCTCTTAATTATTGTTAGCTCGCTATCTCCCTCTTCCTATGATTTTAACAATCAAATCTATGAATAACTTAGCAAAGAAAGATGCAAGAGACACATAAGATTGGATTTCCTTATTTTGTAAGAGCTAAAATTGAACATGTTATTATTTAAATAAATGTAGCTTTGTAGATACTGAAAAATTTAATTATAGTACAAAACCCAAGAACTGAACCCGAACGATTCCCTAATTAAATTTGGACCCAACGGTTCCACTTACTAAATACTCAAAAATTTCGAATTCGGTTTGGTTCTTGATAGTTCATTTTCCATTCTAGACTACTCGTGTCAAGATAATCTATCTTAGTAATTACATGATTTCTTGACAGTTAGAGTAACATTAACAAACAAATTGTGAAATTAAATTACATGTGGGATTGTTTGACTGGAATCGCTATGTATTGTATGACTTCACTACCTATTAAATCATTATTTGAAATTTCAATTTGTTTGGAATTGTAAAGAGGTGGTTCCACAATATTAGATTTAATCAACAATGAAAATAAAGTAATGAATGTATTAAAAACACGAAATCGGAGATCTCATTAAGGTGCCATAAGGCAGTAACAAGATGAAGTTTTAGCCAATGAATAAGATGCTTCTTCCACCATCAGACCACTGCGAGTGTTAATCACACACCAAGGCTTAGAAATTAGGATGTTTTCGCACTCAGACCAAAGATCACCCAAGATCATAGAAGATACAATCTTCTCACTTCACAAATCGGTTTACCCAAGAACATAGTACACTTCTTAGTGATAATCACTCAAGATTACAAAAATAGTTTTGAGCAAGTGTTGAAAATCAAAGGAGATCGATGATTTTCAGAGAGGAAGAAGGAGATGAACTCGAACGGCCAGAGCAAAAAAAAGAAGAGTCTAGAAGAATGAAAAAATCACTAGTCTCAAACCCTAGGACTCTCTTTTATATGAGTCACCAAATGGTCAATCATCCAACGGACATGGAGTTGACACATGGCATCATCATGAGAGTCTAAAGGAGAAACACGATTTTACAAATTAAAAGTGCATTTTTGAAGGGACCAACTAACACGTTCAAAAAATAGCAAATAAAAGTCAGCTGATCAACTCACACTACATCATTGTGCCACACTCTTTCAATCTCCACCTTGGTACAATGATTCACATACACTCAATAGTGGGGTTGCTCCCAGTTTTGAGCATCAATTGCACTCATGTTAGATACTCAAATCAGCATGCAGTGATGTTCAACATGTTCAAGCAGTCCAAGAACTTGTTAAGGGGTAGCACCTTTGTACCTGCATCAGCAGGGTTAAAATTAGTAGAAATCTTTTCAAGTTTCACAACTCCTTGTGAAATTATATCCCTTATAATGTGAAATCTAACATCAACATATTTAGATCTATTATGTAAAACTGGATTTCTACTTAAATGAATAGCTGACTGACTATCAGAATAAAGAACTACTTCTTTAACAAAACCAAATTCATTTAATAACCTTTTCAGCCATGTTCCTTCTTTTATGGCATCTGTTGCAGCAATATATTCAACTTCAGTAGATGATAATGCAACAATCTTTTGAAGCTGTGATTTCCAGCTAATGCAAGAATTACATAAAGTATACATATAGGCTGAAGTTGACTTCCTATTGTCCCTATCACCAGCATAGTCTGAATCAGTGTATCCTCTCAAAACAACACCTTCAGTTTGTTTTCTAAACTGAATACCTAAATCTGATGTACCTTTGCTGGAGGTCAGGTCCATGCCCCCCTCCTCTCTTTGTTTTCCCGCTTTTCATTATATAAAATAAACCACACTAGTGGCATTTGATTAAAAAAAAAAAAAAAAAAAATCTAAGAAGCCATTTCATGGCTTCCCAATGAGCTTCAACTGGATTTGACATATATCTACTCAAAACACTTATAGAATATGCTAAATCAGGCCTAGAACAAACCATAAGGTACATGACAGACCCAACTGCATTAGGATATGGCACTCTTGCCATCCTTTCAAATTCTTCTTTAGATTTAGGACATTGTTCACTTGAGAGTTTAAAGTGATTTGCTAAAGGCAAACTCACATTTTTGGAATCAGACATAGAAAATTTATTTAGCAATTTCAGCATATATGACTTTTGACTGAGACTTAGAGTGCCTTCTCTCCTATTTCTTTTAACTTCAATACGTAAAATCCTTCTCACAGGACCTAAGTCCTTCATTTCAAATTCTGATTTTAGTTTATTTTTGATATCTTCTATCTCTTTTATGTCATGACTTGCCAATAGCATGTCATCCACATAAAGGAGTAGATAAAGGGAATTTTCTCCACCATTTCCTTTACAATATAGGGAGGTATCGAAGTTGCTTCTCTTAAAACCAAGTCCAAGTACAAAATTATGAAATTTTTTATACCATTGTCTTGGAGCTTGTTTCAAGCCATATAGGGATTTTTTAAGAAGGTAAACTAAGTCAGACTTCTAATTTATTTCAAATCCTTTGGGTTGTTTCATGTAAATGGTTTCATCTAGATCACCATTTAAAAAAGATGTTTTCACATCTAGTTGATCTAGTTCCCAGTTAAACTGTGTGGCTAAGGCTAGAATCACTCTAACAATAGTGATTTTGACAACAGGTGAGAAGATTTCATTGAAATCTACTCCTTCCTTTTGTGTAAAACCCTTAGCCACAAGTCTAGCTTTGTATCTTATATCATTTTCACTTTGTTCACCTCTTTTAATTTTGAAAATCCATTTACAGTCAACAACCCTTTTTCCATCTGGTCTTTTTACCAAAACCTAAGTTTTATTCTTTTTAAGTGATTGCATTTCATCTTGCATTGCTGCAAACCATTCCTCAGAGTTTTTACTATTAATGGCTTTCTCAAAGGACTCGGGTTCATTTTCAACCATACTTTGATAAGATAGCAAAGATACATCTTCATCAAACCTAGTAGGAGGTCTTATATGTCTTCTTTGTCTATCTCTAGTAAGTTGGTAATTGTCTAAAGGCTGATTAGTTTCCAATTCAACTTCAGATTCGTCATTAGGAACACCATCACCAGATATCTCCTCATTTATTTCATCAGGTTGTGCAGTATTCTGATGATTTTCATCATCAGATTGCTCCTCCTCAATTTCAACCCCCTTTTCCACATTTTCATCCTGATTCAAAGGCTCTATTTTATTTTTAGATTTAAGGCAGGGCAGATCATCTTCATTAAATATCACATTTCTAATGATTATGATCTTATAGCCTTTGTTTTCCCTTACCCATAGCCTACACCCCTTCACCCCTTCACCATAGCCCAAGAATACACATTTGAGGGCCGCCTTAGGTTCTAATTTTCCTTCAGATTGATGTGCAAAAGCTGCACAACCAAATACCCTCAAATTACTGAAGTCAACATGTTTTCCATTCCACATTTCTTCAGGGTTTTAAAGTGTATAGCACTAGAAGGGCTTCTATTAATCAAATAACTAGCAGTTTTAATAGCTTCCCCCCAGAAAATCTTAGGCAGACCTGAACTCAAGAGCATACATCTCACTTTCTCAAGAATTGTTCTATTCATTCTTTCGGCCAAACCATTTTGTTGTAGGGTGTGTGCTACTGTACGATGTCTTAATCTATCAGAAAGTTTGCACAACTCATCAAATTCAAAATTGTAGAATTCCAAACCATTATCAGTTCTTAATACCTTAATATTTTTGTCAGTTTGGTTTTCAATCAAAGTTTTCCAGTTCTTGAACATACTAAAAGTATCAGATTTTGATTTTAAAAGAAAAGTCCAATTTTTTCTAGAAAAATCATCAATAATTGACAAAAAATATTTAAAACCAGTATAAGTTGTTACAGAAACTAGTCCCCAAAGATCAGCATACAAATATTCAAGTATAGACACAGATTTATGCATTCCAGGTAAGAAAGGTAATCTATTATGTTTTCCAAGAATGCAATAGTCACAAAAACTAAGTTTTTCTATGTTATCCTTTCCAAAGGCACCCTGTTTATTCAAAATCTGTAGCCCTTTGTCACTAATATGGCCCAGTCTTTTATGCCATAAATGTGACTTGTCATTTTGGACTGAGATTGCTGCTGATGTGGACTCCAAAAAATTTTCAGTTTGTAAAATGTACAGGCAATGTCTCTTTGGGGCTTCAACAATTATTTGTGAACCCCTCAAGATTTTAATGTATCCCTTGTTAATCAATATGTCATAGTTTAGGTCATCTAGAACCCCTAAGGAAATAAGATTTCTTTGCAAATCAGGAACATATCTAGTCTTTTCCAAAACCAGGTAATTATTTCCTTTTACTTTCAAGGTAATTGTTCATATTCCTTTAACCTGACATGTCATATGATTACCCATTAAAACCTTACCACCCTTTACATTTTCAAACTCTGTAAACCATTCTTTGTTTGGACATATATGGTAGGTGTAGCCAGAGTCAAGAATCCACTCTTGACAAGGTGAACTGCTTACAGCCACATAGACTCATCAATTAAGGTCTCATTATTGTAGGCTAAGGCTGCACCACCATCATCTTTAGATTGGTTTTTGAAATCACTAATTCTTTTAGGACAATTTTTGATAAAATGACCCTCATTTAGGCAATAGAAACACTTCTTTCCTTTAGTCTTCATTTTCATTTTATCCTTAGGATTTGTCTTTTTCTTGTGTCTAGGTTTTTTGTTAAAGTTCATAGTCGTAGGATTAGATCTAGTCTTGGCCATCAAGTTCTCCCCATTGATAGATTCTTTCCTATCAGACTTTAACTCTAACTCCTTATTTCTTAAAGCATTAATAATCACATCAGTGGTTAGAGTTTCCCTCCCATATTTAATTGCATTTTTAACATCTTTATACTTATCACTAATTGAATTTAACAAGACCACAGCCAACTGATCTTTTAAGAGTTTCTCATCACAGTTAGCTAGGTCACGGGATAGTCTATTAAATCTATCAATATTAGCCTCAAGGTCAAGAGATGAGTCAAGTTTAAAACCAAAGAATTGTTTCAGAAGATACACCTTATTTGGCATAGATTTAGTCAAGTATGTATCTTCCAACTTTTTCGCCAATTTCTCTTAATACATTATTAGATAAATGCAGAAAAATTGAACTCCAGGCAGTTTCATCAAGTTCAATTTTCTTGGTTTCTTCTAAATCATCAGGCCATGTTTCATCAATGGCTTTAGCACACTTTTGTTGTAACGAAATTGCCCTCATTTTTTGGCGCCAGAGACTGAAGTCTCCTTTGCCATTAAAAACATCCAATTCAAATTTTGTATTTGTCATTTTAGAAAGATTCGAATTTAGTTCCAGAATGTACAAATCAAATAGACACTTCACAGTTATTTACAACTCAAAATCAATTCAAGTATCACTACTCAAGGGACATGAATATACAGTAATCATAAGTTGTAAAGTACTTAAGTTATTTCACAGGAATTGTTCAAAGTCTAAGAGTCACAGCATGTTTTTCACAACACAAATCACATTTGAGCAGCAAGAACCAAGATTATATGCTAATCAATATCACAACAGTGTATTAATATCAAGACCTTTGACTTATGTCAAGGTAACCCTCAGATTCCAGAGAACTCTTAGGGTTTTTGGACAAAGGAATTACCGAGGCAGTCGCAGATCACAAGATTAAATCACAGTAGCAGCAGCTCAAAAATTTATACAATTAAATTGCAGTAGTAATCGAAAACTAGAACAATCTCACCAGATCCCTTCAATAGGGTTTCAAGAAATAACAAAGGTTAGCTAAAGCAAGTGTCACTATTTCAGATCTACACGAGTTAGAGTCAAGAACCTCCGTCCGACTGCTTTGATACCACTGTAAAGAGGAGGTTCCACAATATTAGATTTAATCAACAATGAAAATACAGTAATGAATGTATTAAAAACACAAAATCGGAGATCTCATTAAGGTGCCCCAAGGCAGTAACAAGATGAAGTTTCGGCCAATGAATAAGATGCTTCTTCCACCATCAAACCACTGCGAGTGTTAATCACACACCAAAGCTTAGAAATTAGGATGTTTTCGCACCCAGACCAAAGATCACCCAAGATCATAGAAGATACAATCTTCTCACTTCACAAATCGGTTCACCCAAGAACACAGTACACTTCTCAGTGATAATCACTCAAGATTACAAAAACATTTTTGAGCAAGTGTTGAAAATCAAAGGAGATCGATGATTTTTAGAGAGGAAGAAGGAGATGAACTCGAACGGCCAGAGCAAAAAAATGAAGAGTCTAGAAGAATGAAAAAATCACAAGTCTCAAACCCTAGGACTCTTTTTTATATGAGTTACCAAATGGTCAATCATCCAACGGACATGGAGTTGACACATGGCATCATCATGAGGGTTCAAAGGAAAAACACGATTTTGCAAATTAAAAGTGCGTTTTTGAAGGGACCAGCTAACACATTCAAAAAACAGCAAATAAAAGTCAGCTGATAAACTCACACTACATCATTGTCCCACACCCTTTCAGGAATCGTGACTAGTTTGAGATGTGGACGTATGCCCGAAGGAAAAGAATATGAAAAAGTTCTCAAAAAATAAAAATAAATAAACAATTAGCTTACTGTGCCACCCTCGTCCTCAGTGAAGACACTACTGTCGTGCTTTAGTTGTATGCAATCGTCACAAGCACGGTTCAGGATCAGCTTAATGCCGTTGGACAACTGGGTGAAAAAATGGTAGTTTGTCAATGAATGAAAGAACGAGAAGTGAGTCGAGTGAAGATAGAAGGATTGGTAGTTCTGGGGATTACATTAGCTGTGGTTCGTTAGAGATAAAATTGCGATCTCCCTCGGAGGATAGTGACAGTGACCATTGTGGGAAAGAAAGAAGAAAAAGGAAGAGAGAAAATAACATGCTAGTACATTAACAAACAACATCTCAAGATAAAGTTAGTGCTCGAATGGGAATCGTCCTTTCACTATGAGTTGACTATGATTCGTCACAATTTCAATTCCTAGCTATCCCGCCATGTGCTCCTTCAAGTTCCACGACAATTGTAACCCATGAAAAGATATATGTAATGTTGACTAAGCAAACTAGGTTGATGGAAGTCCGAGTAGAAAAATCGACTGATTTAATTCTCAATCAATTAGACGTAGTTGAGAAACAGCTCAACGGACGGTGCAATGGTTTGAAAAGGGTGTTTAATTTAAAATTTGAAATATTACAAGGTGAGTAAATGGATAACTTTTGGCACAATTTTCGATGGGACCCGTTGGTTCAATTTGGAAGATCAAAGTTGATCCATGTTCTCTTCCATCATCACAATCATAATTTACTTGCCAAAAATAAAGCTCGAGTGAATGAGAAATTGGAGCTCAAAGTTCACCATTGGAAGATGGTTCATATAGGAAAAATTGAGCTTGTCCCACATAGGAAAAATATGAAAGCAAGAACCACTTTAAATAGGTTGCACATTGGAAGGGTAATCATGTGTAGTACAGAGGTTCTCTCTACATGCGCACACAGGGGTGCAAATCACGGACTAAAATAGCTTTCGGACCTTGAACTTGTGTGCGGATGTGACCTATGTACACGAATGTCAGACCGAACAGAGCAAAAATTAGCCCATTTGGAGTATCCACATTTTGCACTTTTTTCCTTACTTTCTCCACTGACTTTTGAGTTTCTGACTCCAATAATTATTGCCATAGAGTTAATGGTGGATTTATCTATATAATTCTCATTTTCTAGCAATACCAGAACACATGAAAATACTGCATACACAAAATACAGATAAAAATTGTTCTGCATCACAATGTCATTCAGTCTATCTGCATACATAATTTTTCTGTCAGTGTCGTCTTGGTAGTGATATTGTTCGAATATTAATCAGTTCGTTGGAGTGGTTTTTACAGTGCTCAGATTCTACTAGTTTACAATTGTATTCTAGAAAACAGACGCTTGAATTAAATCTCAAGCGCTTACGGTGAGGGGACGAATCTGTTTTAAGGAAATTGTGCTCGCACAGGCCTCGGGTTGAAAGGTCATTTGTTATTTATATATTTCCGTGATTTCTTTGTGAGATTCAAGTAACTTGCAGTTTTATTATTTTGTAGTTCCATTTATGTTTATTAAAAATTAATGTGTTATTTGGCCAACTAGATTAGTTGATCAAATTAATTTGTTTATTCTATTGAAAACTAAATCTGCTAGATTTTATCTTGTTCACTGCATATACGGTGTTCTGCAATTTCGGTATGTGTAAGTGCAAAATCGGTATATAAAGACAATATATGTATATACGGAAGGCAACATATACGGTATACTAAGCTATGCAAATGTGGTATGTTGCAAATACGGTATGCTGCATATACGGTAAGCTGCAAATAGGGTATGCGTAAATACGATATTTTGCATATATATAAATCCAACATGTAAAGTTCATATACGATATCAATGAATCAGGTTTTATCAACTACCCTAAAATCCAACAAATGTGTCATTCATTTCCATGTTTGTGATGACCAACTCCTCACAAAAGTAAAACTAATATTTGCTAACAATTTTATCTCACCAAGATCAGAGAAGCATGGGCTAGTAGGAGATGTGATAGTCACTAAGACGCTGGAAAATGAAGACGAAGGTATTTACCTAGAAATCATGTTATCTATAATAGGTTTCCCTTCAATTTTATGGGAGAAAATATCATATTTTCATTTGCCAATATGTAGTTTCATTTTTATTTTTTTTTTGAGAAAGTGAAGCAACTATGGAGTCGTTAAAGGCCGATTTAGCACAACATAACGAGGGCCATGTTGAACACGATATCAAAAGATGCTGAGGTTGGAGTTGACGCGTTTACCGTGGAGAGATGAAAGGCAGTTCGGGAGAAAGAGACCAAATGCAGGGAGGTTTCATCATCGAATATGGAGAATGGTAAAGAGGGGTTGTTGCATGCAAAGGTTGCTGACAAGGTTATAGCTGGGGTAGAATGGAAGAAATGACGCTCATTGCACATTAAAATTCTTTCAATAGCCAATCAATCTCCCTATACTACGAGTGTCGCAAGAGAGGTAAGAAAAGTAAATAGTAGGATCTCTTTTGTGGAAAAACAATGTGTTACCTTCGGATTTGTAACTTTCAAAATCTATTGAAAATTGTATCGTAATGGGTATATCGAACAGCTTTAATTTATGTTTGATTATATTCTATTGGTGGGTAAGACGACAGTATATTGTGCAATAGGATTTCATTCATACTATGAAGCAATGTTAATTTTATTTCAAAAAGTTGAGTATCATTATCCGGTTTCTATTGAATATTATGCTCGAATCGTCAAGAAATACAGTAGCAAATTGTCAAGATTGACATTTTGAATGTCAGGCCTATATTTTTTTAATTTTATTTCAAATTGTGTACTATTTTCCAATTCTAACGAATATTGTGGTCAAACTATCGATAAATGCAACGTCAAATTGCTGAGACTTACATTTCAATTATCTGGCCTATATTGTTTTTAATACAAAAATGGTGACAATGTTGTACTACAGTAGATGTTGTTAGGATCTTCCTCTAGCTGCTCAAGATGATTTTCGGGCTCAGTTAATCTTTAAAACACCGAATCAACACCAAAACCGAAGGTACCCGACCGCCGCCGTCGAGATCTACCTATGGTTGCTTTTCTTCCTTTTGCTTGTTGTTTGCTCACTCACAAAGGATGAATACCACACAGGTAAAGGGTCACAAAGACACAAGCAAGAGGTAGACAAGATCCAAGAGTAGAATGCACGAAGAAGAAGAAGGCAGCCTCTCTCTCTCTCTCTGTCGAGTTCTTTCTCACACACGGGACATGAGAGTTACCAATATATATAGTAAACCAATGACAAACAATAAGGTAAGTTATACATATGGTAAGTAGGCTCGACTAGGGTTATGGCCCAATAGCACACCAACAAGCCACAAAGGTTTATTAGCCATCCAATAGGTAAAACAACGTTAAGTCGGGCCATCCCATTATTCGGTGTTGATTTATCATTCAGTCATTCATGTCGACTGATAAAACTGGTTTACATCATCACCCGGGAGGTCGTTTGACAACATGATGTCTAACAACCTCCACCTTGGTGTCAAAGGACCTGCAAAGAGAAAATGTTTTTCATTAGTGACACCTCTAACAGAAAACCGATAAAATTGGAAATCATTTACCTGTACCGATGTTTAGAAGCTCCTTGCAACTTCTAAACTTTAC
The DNA here is from genome assembly GCF_002742605.1 of Olea europaea var. sylvestris. Classification (NCBI taxonomy): domain Eukaryota; kingdom Viridiplantae; phylum Streptophyta; class Magnoliopsida; order Lamiales; family Oleaceae; genus Olea; species Olea europaea. The sequence goes on along the minus strand of NC_036249.1, from coordinate 15,160,997 downwards.
CAATGGCAGCACTTTCGTGCCCATATCCAAAGGATTATATTGTGTGTGAATTTTTTCAAGTCTTACTACTTCTTGTGATATTATATCCCTAATGAAGTGTAGCCTAACATCGATATGTTTAGTGCGTTCGTGAAAAACATGATTCTTACACAGATGTATGGATGACTGACTATCAGAATGCACAACCACATACTCATTCAAGACACTTAGTTCATGAAGTAGACCTCTAAACCATAGAGCTTCTTTAATTGCTTCAGTGGTGGCAATATATTCTAACTCTGTAGTGGATAGTGCAACTATGTGTTGTAACTGTGATTTCCAACTAACACACGAATTTGATAAGGTGAATACGTAAGAGGAAGTTGATTTCCTACCATCCCTATCTGCTGCATAGTCAGCATCTACAAAACCCTTTAGTTTCACGCTTTCCTTATTAGCACTAAATTTTAGACCTACGTCACTTGTACCCTTCAAATATCTTAAAAGCCACTTTAATGCTTCCCAATGTTCAGGACCTGGATTAGACATGTACCTACTGAGAGTACTAACAGCGAATCCTAAGTCCGATCTAGTGCAAACCATCAAATACATTATAGAACCAATCACATTTGAGTATGGAATTTTACTCCTGTATTCCACTTCACGTTCATTACAGGGAGCTTGTTCTTTAGACAGAACAAAATGGTTTGCAAGAGGTAACGTGACATGTTTGTAGTCACTCATATTAAACATTTTCAACACCTTTGATATGTATGGAGACTGATGCAAGAATACGATGGAATTTAACCTATTTCGTTCTATTTCCATGCCTAGAATCCTCTTAGCCTTTTCTAGGTCTTTCATGTCAAATTCTCCACTAAGGTCTTCTTTTATATTGTTTATCCACTTAGGAGATGATCCAACTAAAAGCATATCGTCCACATAAAGCAACAATAACAAATAATTGTTATCAGTCTCGTTGTGTTGAAAGTATAGACAGTGATCGAATTTACTTCTTTGAAATCCTATAGTGAGTACAATGGAATCAAACCTCTTGTACCACTGTTTAGGTGATTGCTTTAGACCGTATAGGGATCTCTTCAGAAAACACACATAATCAGGTTTTAACTTGTCTTGAAAATCTTTTGGTGGATTCATAAAGATTTGTTCATCAAGTTCTCTATGTAAAAAAGCAGTTTTTACATCGAGTTGTTCAAGTTCCCAGTCAAAGAGCACAACCAATGCGAGCATGACCCTAATAGTAGTGTACTTGACAACTGGTGAGAAAATCTCGTTATAAACAACACCTTCTTTCTGTGTGTAACCCTTCGCTACTAACCTAGCCTTAAATCTTAAGGGTTCTGTACTACTAGTACCTTCCTTAACCTTAAAGACCCACTTGCAATCAACGATTGATTTATTCTTAGGTCTCGATACTAACTCCCAAGTTTGATTCTTTTCTAGAGAACTCATCTCTTCTTTCATAGCCTTAAGCCACTCCTTAGATTGACCACTATTCATAGCCTCTTCAAAAGTTTTCGGCTCCCTATCAACTAGTTCTTCGTAACTAGCGTATGCAAAATCCAATTCAGATTCAAACCCAAACCTCCTAGGTTCTCTCGTTTGTCTTCTCTCTCTATCCCTAACTAAATTATAGTTAGCTAATGGATTTTCTTCCTCAGGATGCTCTTCTATCACTACTTCATTTTCCTCTTTAGATTCTTGGACCTGAATCTCCACCTCACCCGAAGTACTAGGTACTGATGTGTTAAATTTTCCTAACTCCACCTTAAACCGATTTCTTTCTTCACCTGATTCAGTTTCATTTACAGGTTCGGTTTCGTTCCTTAGATAAGGCATCTCACTCTCATTAAATGAGACATCCCTACTCACGATGATCTTAACTCCTTTTTGGCTTCTATCCCATAACCTATAGCCCTTAACCCCTTCAGGATATCCTACAAAGACACACTTCCTGGCTCTAGGTTCTAATTTTCCCTCACTTTGATGAGAGAAGGTAGCACAGCCAAACGCTTTAAGTATTGAGCAGTCACCCAATTTTCCAGACCATTTCTCATATGGAGTATCACCATTTAATGCAGCCGATGGAGTCAAATTTATCAGATAACAGGCAGTTACAACGGCTTTACCCCAAAATGACTTAGGAACCCGAGAACTTAACATCATGCAGCGCACTTTATCTAGTATAGTCCTATTCATTCTTTATGCTACCCCATTTTGCTAGGGAGTATAGGGAACCATTTTGTGCCTTGTTATTCCACTTTCTTTACACATCCTATCGAATTCAGCATTACAAAATTCTAGGCCGTTATCTGTCCTTAAAAATTTGATCCTCTTGCTAGTTTGGTTTTCCATTTGTTTCTTCCAATTGTTAAAGTTATGGAAGGCTTTAGTTTTGTCTTTCAATAGATAGACCCACATGATAAGTGTGTTTTTGCACACTTATTTACATCACAAACATGACTTAAATATAACTAAAATGATTGAATTGTTACTTAACTTTGTCAAATTCATGCAATGTAGGAAATTCTATGGAAATAGTGGAATTCAGGAGAAAAGAGCCGAAAAAGGACCAAATTGGAGCAAAATGAAAATTCAGGGACCAAATTACAATTATTTGAAAGTTGACCCGATGAACACAGCAAGCAATTGATCAAGCCAAGCACCAATTGGAAGTTATAAGGGAACATTGGAGCAACTAGGAACAAGAGAGGAGGTCAAGGAGTGAAGGAATGAAACTTGAGGACCAAAATGACTCAAACAAGAAAGTAGCTCTACTATGCGGTCGCATAGTATAAAACCTATGCGACCGCGAGTGAACCTCCAGCGATGAAAAATGGCGTTTTTCCTAAACCTATGCGGTCACATAGGTTATGCCTATGCGGTCGCATAGGTATAATTTTTCCCGAATTTTGCAGTTTCCTTATATGATTGCAACTCCTTTGGTAACCTATTTTGGACGGGTTTAAATAGCAACAAGACGTCCAGAAGCCGCACGAACGACTTGGGAGGCAAAAGCATTCATCTTGGAGTGAAATGATTTAAATACAAGTAAAATGATTGATTTGTTACTTAACTTTGTCAAATTCATGCAATGTAGGAAATTCTATGGAAATAGTGGAATTCAGGAGAAAAGAGCCGAAAAAGGACCAAATTGGAGCAAAATGAAAATTTAGGGACCAAATTACAATTATTTGAAAGTTGACCCGATGAGTACGGCAAGCAATTGATCAAGCCAAGCACCAATTGGAAGTTATAAGGGAACATTGGAGCAACTAGGAACAAGAGAGGAGGTCAAGGAGTGAAGGAATGAAACTTGAGGACCAAAATGACTCAAACAAGAAAGTAGCTCTACTATGCGGTCGCATATATAAAACCTATGCGATCGCGAGTGAACCTCCAGGGATGAAAAATGGCATTTTTCCTATGCCTATGCGGTCGCATAGGTATAATTTTTTCCGAATTTTGCAGTTTCCTTATATGATTGCAACTCCTTTGGTAACCTATTTTGGACGGGTTTAAATAGCAACAAGATGTCCAGAAGCCGCACGAACGACTTGGGAGGCAAAAGCATTCATCTTGGAGTGAAATTCAAGGCAAGAACAAGCATTTGATGCGAGATTTACGAGATTTCTTCAATCTTTGATAACCCGGTGATGTATTTCATTCATATTTTGTTAGTTTTCGTTATTTTTATCATGATAGGCTAGATTTTTGCAACTAGGTGATCGATGAACCATGTAATTTTTATTAAACTTTCTATTTCATGATTTTGAATTATTAGTTTGATGGATATTTGAATGGATTATATTGGTTTATCTATTTCCACAATTAATGTGCACTTGATTTGTGTGAACTTGGTGGTTTAATTCTGAATTTGAGAAAATTAGATTAGACTCGACATATATAATTCATCATAGGGTCCGATAGGGGATAGAAATATACCCCTATGCCCTATGTAAATCTTTAATTGCTCACAAAAAGATTATATGCGTTCTTGTAAAGTTGCATCCGTCATAGAGATATAGGCTGATGATTTATGAGAATAAGTTCAATACATCTCGAGAGAGAGTATTGAATAGATTTAGGAGCATTGATTTATCAAATCCTTATTGAATTATCAAAATTCTGAAATTAGGGTTTAATTGGTAATTATTTGTGGATTCGTGATCCTAGTGCATTCGTTTTACATAGATTTTCATAAATTGACAATACATTTCATCGATTTTTCATAACATTTCGTAATTTAGTCATTAGTTAAGTGAATTTAAGTAATTAGGGTTTGATTTGAAATTAAGGTTTTTCAATTTGGGGATTTCCCCCAATTTAGGGTTTGATTTGAAATTAGGGTTTTTCAATTTGGGGATTTCTCCCAAAATTAGGGTTTTTGATTCCAAAATTCATTTCAACTCAATTAGTTTCGGTTAAGGCTGAAATAAGTAAAATTGAACTACTCTTTCTCTGTGGGACGATACTTGGACTTCTAAAGTCCATTTTATTACTTATCACGACCCGTACACTTGCGGTAATTTAAATCGGAAGAAATATTTCGCGAACAAGTTTTTGGCGCCGTTGCCGGGGATTGAGTTTAGTTTAATTTTATTTCTTGAGGCACTAATTCGAACTTAATTTTTATTTAGCATAATTTTGTTTTTATTTTTTTTATTTTAGTTTATTTTTCTCTATTTGTATTTTAGTTAATTAAATTGTTTTAATCTAAGTGCTCGTGCTGGTTTTAATTCTCAGATTTGCATGTCACGATTGCCTGGAGGAGAATTGATTCCAGCTGATCCTGAAATTGAGCGCCCCTTTCATCGACGACAAAGAAATGACCGCGAAGCACAAGTACAAATGGCCAACGAGTTAAACAATCCCATGATTCATGCTAACGAAGGAGAGGCAATGGACGAAGGGAACGAGATTCTGGGGCATTTCTTGACTCCTCAAGTGATTCAAAGTCAGTCCAGCATAGTGTATCCACCGTTCGGGCAACCTAATTTTCAGTTGAAGACCAATGTGATACAGTTGTTTCAAAATGGACACCAATTCTATGGCAAGGCTGAGGAGAACCCACACACACATGTATCTCAATTTCTGGATATGTGTCAACATTTCAGATACCAAGGGATTTCGGATGATGCCATTAGGTTGAGGCTTTTTCCACACACACTACGAGACCGAGCACTTGAATGGTTAGATTCACTCCCGGTTGCAAGTATCACTACATGGAATGAGTTGGCACACAAGTTCTGCACAAAGTACTTCTCCCCAGCCAAGATAGCAAAGCTGAGACATGATATATCAGTATTCAATCAAGGAGAGACTGAATCATTTGATGAAGCCTGGACCAGATTTAAAAACGTGCTCCGGAAATGCCCCCAGCATGGGTTCGATAAAAAGACCCAGATTCGATTCTTCTACACAGGATTACTTCCATATCATAAGAGCATGGTAGATTCAGCATCAGATGGCTCAATATCCACAAGAACAGTTGATGGGGCATTGGAATTATTTGAGCGAATGGCTACCACATCAGCCATGTGGTCTTCTGAGAGGGCAACTCTAAAGAAAACTCCAGGTGTCTACGAGGTGGACGCTTATTCAGCAATCTTTGCAAAAAATGATTCTCTGTATCACAAGGTAGAGAGCATATCACAAGCATTACAAGCTAAGAAGAGCATTTGTGAGGAATGTGGAGCCGAGCACAAAACATCAGATTGTCCTATACTCATGCAAGGAATTGAGCAAGCAGACTACGCACAGTGGGGACAACGCCAGCAGCATAATCAATATGGTGAGACTTTCAATCCCAGCTGGAAGAAACATCTCAACTTCTCGTGGAGCAACCAGAATCAGAATAAGCCACAGGGGCAGTTTCAACAACAGGAGAAGAGGCCTCAATTGGAAGATATGATAGGAAAGTTCATGGAGAAGGCCGAAGCTACACTTCAAAATCAAAATGCAGCCATCAAAAATTTGGAAACTCAGATGGGGCAGCTAGCCATCGCATTGACTGGCAGAACACCAGGTAACTTACCAAGTAATACAGAAATCAATCCTAAAGAGCAAGCAAAGGCCATTACAACTCGAAGTGGAGTTCAATTACCTGAAATTCATGTCAAGAGACCGAGAGTGATTGGAGAAACATCTTCCTCCACTGAAAAGGAGACAGTTGTAAAGGAATCAAGTTCAAAGGAAAATTCACAAGAATCACAAGATAATGCCAAAGTCACAGTCAACCCCTACGAACCTCTGATTCCCTTTCCACAGCGCTTGAAGAAGCAAAAAGTGGAGCAACAATACAAAAAATTTCTAGAAATCTTCAAAAAGCTCCATATCAACATCCCGCTAGCAGATGCACTATTCCAGATGTCTAGCTACGTGAAGTTTCTGAAGGATATCATATCAAATAAATGCAAGCTGGAAGATCATGAGACAGTCATGCTTACTGAGGAATGTAGTGCCAGAATTCAGAACAAGCTTCCACCAAAACTAAAAGATCCAGGGAGTTTTACTGTTCCTTGCACAATCGGTGAAGTATATTTCGATAAAGCATTATGTGACCTCGGTGCAAGTATTAATTTAATGCCTTTGTCTGTTTTCAGGAAACTAGGATTGGGAGAAGCTAAAGCAACTACTGTGACACTTCAGCTGGCTGACAGGTCACTGACACATCCCAGAGGAATAATTGAAGATGTACTTATCAAGGTTGAGAAGTTCATATTTCCAGCAGACTTTCTTATCCTGGACATGGAAGAGGACAATGACGTTCCCTTGATACTTGGCAGACCATTTCTGGCAACAGGGAGAGCATTAATAGATGTTCAAAGAGGTCAGTTGATTTTAAGATTGGGAGAGGAGCAGATATCATTCAATGTATTCAAGGCAATGAAGTTACCAGCAGAATCTGACAGCTGTTATCAAGTTGACATTATTGACAAGGCAGTAAAAGAAACATTTTTACTACACGGTCCATCTGACGCCTATGAGGCATATATTGCACAATCCCAATCAATCCAGTCAGAGTCTGTTGAAGTTGAAACATGTGCAAGATTTTTGGAGACCAACCCGCTATACACACGAAAGAGGCACTTCGAGGAACTGGGAACGGGAAACACAAAGCCACTACCTTCAGTTCAGCAGCCGCCAGTTTTAGAACTCAAACAACTGCCGCCACATCTCAGATATGCTTATTTAGGAGAATTAGATACACTTCCAGTAATCATTTCAAACACAGTCAGTGAAATGGAGGAGAAAAAACTGCTCAGGGTACTTCGAGAGAACAAGACGGCGATTTGTTGGACAATAACTGACATTAAAGAAATCAGTCCTTCCATGTGCATGCATAAAATCTTAAAAGGAAAATTGCAAGCCTAGCATAGAAAGTCAGAGAAGATTGAACCCGAACATGAAGGAAGTAGTCAGGGCAGAGATACTGAAGTTATTGGATGCAGGAATTATTTACCCAATTTCAGATAGTGCATGAATCAGCCCTGTTCAAGTGGTACCGAAAAAAGGGAGAATCACAGTGGTGAAAAATGAGAAGAATGAACTAATTCCCACCAGAACAGTTACGGGTTGAAGAGTTTGCATTGACTATCGCAAACTAAATGCAGCTACACGAAAGGATCACTTCCCACTGCCATTCATTGATCAGATGTTGGAGAGGTTGGCTGGACATTCACACTACTGCTTTCTTGATGGATACTCGGGCTATAATCAGATACCTGTTGCACCAGAGGATCAGGAGAAGACCATTTTCACTTGCCCCTACGGTACTTTTGCTTATCGTAGGATGCCTTTTGGTCTTTTCAACGCTCCAGCCACATTTCAGAGGTGCATGATAGCAATATTCTTTGATATGATTGAAAGGTTTATCAAGGTTTTCATGGACGACTTCTCATTATTTGGATCTTCATTTGATGAATGTCTAAACCATTTGAATCTGGTCTTACAGAGATGCAAGGAGACTAACCTGGTTTTAATTTGGGAAGGTTTATAAAAGATTTCTCGAAGATCACTAAACCTTTATGCAACTTACTAATGAAAGATGCAACTTTTGAGTTCAATGAGGATTGTCTCACAACTTTCAACACTTTAAAGGAAAAGCTTACGACAGCACCAGTGATTGTAGCTCCAGACTGGGCATTACCTTTTGAATTGATGTGTGATGCAAGTGATCCGCTGTAGGTGCAGTATTAGGACAGCGGAGGAACAAGATTTTTCATATGATCTACTATGCAAGCAGAACTCTAAATGATGCACAACTAAATTATGCAACCACTAAAAAGGAGCTGTTGGCTGTGGTGTTTGCATTTGACAAATTCAGGTCATACCTCGTCGGATCTAAAATCATCGTCTATACTGATCATGCTGCATTGAAGTATTTGCTCACAAAGAAGGATGCAAAGCTGAGATTAATTCGTTGGGTGCTTTTATTGCAAGAGTTTGACACTGAGATACGCGACAAGAAGGGCACCGAGAACGTAGTAGCAGATCACCTATCCAGACTAGAATCTGGGGAGACGAAAGATTTAGTGGATATAAATGAGATCTTCCCGGATGAACAGATGTTGAGAGTGGATGAAGCACCTTGGTACGCAGATATTGTCAATTACTTGGCCAGTTCCATTCCACCACTTGACTGCTCCAGTCACCAAAGCAAAAAATTCTTTGTCGAGTTAAAATACTATTTCTGGGAGAATCCAATTCTCTACAGGCGAGGAGCTGATTAGATAGTTAGGAGGTGCGTACCTGAAGAAGAAGTACATGAGATTCTCGAGCACTATCACTCATCCGCATATGCAGGGCACTTTGGAGCTTCAAAAATAGCTGCAAAGATTCTACAATCAGGTTTCTACTGGCCTACATTGTTTAAAGATACATTTGAGTTTGTTAAGAGATGTGACAGATGTCAACGCACTGGGAATATCTCGAGGAGAAATGAAATGCCACTGAACAATATTTTGGAAGTGGAGATATTTGATGTTTGGGGAATTGACTTCATGGGACCTTTTCCCCCTTCGTTCTCAAACCAATATATCTTGGTGGCAGTCAATTACGTCTCAAAATGGGTGGAAGCAGTTGCATTGCCAACAAATGACTCAAAGACAGTAATTGGTTTCTTGAAGAAATACATTTTCACCCGATATGGTACACCGCGGGCTATAATCAGCGATGGGGGCAAGCATTTCTGTAATCTCCAGTTTGAGCAGCTACTAAATAAATATGGCGTTAAACACTGCGTTGCTACTCCATATCATCCACAAACCAGCAGACAAGTTGAGGTATCTAATCGACAGCTGAAGAGAATACTAGAGGTCACTGTGAATTCATCTAGAAAGAATTGGTCTAAAAAACTGGACGATGCATTATGGGCTTACAGAACAGCATTCAAGACCCCGATCGGCATGTCTCCATACCGCCTAGTCTTTGGGAAAGCATGTCATCTGCCATTAGAAATGAAGCATCGGGCATATTGGGCTATGAAACAGTTAAATATGGACTTGAATGCCGTCGGAGAAAAGCGTCTTCTGCAACTGAATGAATTGGATGAATTTAGAATGGAAGCTTATGAAAATGTAAAACTTTACAAGGAGCGAACCAAGAAGTGGCATGATATGCACATTCAGAGGTGAGTATTCGAAGTGGGGCAGCAAGTACTACTGTATAACTCGAGACTGAAGCTATTACCAGGAAAACTAAGATCACGGTGGTCGGGTTCCTACACAGTTACAAAAGTTCTACCATATGGGGCTATACAAGTGAGCAATGCAAATAAGGGTACCTTCACTGTCAATGGGAAAAGGTTGAAACACTACTGGGGCGGTGACTTCTCTAAACAAAAGTCAACCGTTCAACTCGAGACGCCAGAATGAAGCAGCCGCAGAAAAGTCGAGCTATCGACTATAACTTAGCGCTGGGTGGGAGGCAACCCACTGTATCCATTTTATCTGTTTATTTACTTTATTATGTTTTTTGCATTAACGTAGGAAGTTTATTTTCACCTTCATTTAGTATTCCGTTATGTGGTCATCAATCATCTAGGCATTTCAAAGAGTCCAAGTACTGTGCATACGAGTCATTAAGAATCACACACAAGTTCGGGTTGATTTACGTTGTTTTGGGTAGTTGACTGTGGAATTCACGTATTTCGAGGAATATTATGTTTTCTAAATTTCACATGTCGATATTTTAAAAGTATGTTTTTGATAAATTTGGGGACGTTGAGAGTCAGGTTTAAAAAATAATAATAATAATAATTTTTGGGACAAAAAATGGCACTCTTTTTTTTTGTATTTTCTTTTATTTTATTTCTTAAAAAAAAAAGTGTGCCTATGCGATCGCATAGACATGGTGCCTATGCAACCGCATAGGCACCTACCGAAAGTGAAAGTCACAAAACCAATATACCTATGCGACCGCATAGGTTATAACTATGCGGCCGCATAGGTAGAAAAAGGCGTGGGTTTTTAACCCGCGCCCGAATCATTTGCTAAGGGTTTCTATATCATTTTCGACCTTTCACTCTCCTCCCAAATCGATTTTAGGCTAAGATCACACACCAATTCATTCATTGCATTGTGATATCATTGATAGGAAATCCATTCTCTCCATTGATCAAACCCTACAAAGAAAAGGTATGTGTTCTTTCACCCCCCCCCTCAATTCTTCTTCGGTTTTATTCATTATAAATGTAATTTTGGGTGATCTTCGTTTCAATTCAGGTACGTTTATTTCAACATGCATTTCATCTTCAGTGTTATGTAGCTCCACCTTGACTGCATTGTCATTCGTCTCTACTCTCAAGAATGCCTCTTCCACAAGTCTAGAATGAAGTAGAAAATTATGGATATTTATCATGGCTACGACAACCACAACTAGTGTTCTAAAGGGGAGCTGAGCCTATGGTCAAGGATTTTTTTATCTCTGTTTCCACACACTGAAGGCACGTTCGATGACAATTCTACACGAAGAGTGTCTGAAGTTAAACCTCTCACAATCATTTCGAAACCTAAGTAATGACCTGTTTGTTCGTCACAAAACTAGTGGAAATGATACAATACATCCGACCCTTTATATGGGGATATATATCTTGGTCAATGAGTAAAATCGAAGTCGTCCAAATAATACTTACCTGGTACTAGCAGCGAAAAATGTATTTCTGGATTGTGTATAACACAAGCTAGTATTCGAGCATTATGCATATTCTCGATGTTGCTAGCCAGCACGAACGTTAAACATAAATTAAAGTCAGATACAGATAATATATTTTGTGTGGGTACTCCTTTCTAGCCTATGAAGTTCACATGCTCATAACGTGGTAGCAAAGCTTTCAAATGTGTTTTGTCGATAGCTTCAGCGTAATCTTGAAGCAATGGATACTTATTTGGATCTGGCATGTAGGGCTCTACACCAACGTTTTTGCATCAGACGTGCCGATAACACAACGATGACTCGACGCACCTCTTTGAAGTAGTGACATATTGTTTGCAACAAATGATTGAATATCATTATCACTTGTCGATATCTTTTCCCATGGGATATTATGCAGATGAACATTCTAACTTGCTCGTAGATATCTACTAGCTGGCTACTATGTAAGCTATATTCATCTCGTAGAATTTGTGTACATTCAAAATTCTTGATAGCACATCTGTCTGTTCCTGCTGGCCTGGAGATCATAAACATGTGGCCATTTTCTAGGAAAATGAAATCTTTGAATATGATGATGCTATCTGCTATAGTAGTTCCTGGCATCACTATCTAGGATTCTGCATTACGTAACCCACACCATCATGCCAGCTGCCAGTTGGTTGAAAAACTCATCTTCACCGAGATCTTCTTTTGCATCGGAGCTTAATAGTGGCATATACTAGAAGTTCAGATCATCAATTGTATAATCGAAGTTGAATTTTTTTTCTATGCTATAAGCTTCACCTTTGATCGAAGAAAAAAGTTGTGTAAAATAACCTTGCAACTTCACATAGCAAGAAATTTATAGAGGGGTGTACAAAGTTGGTACATTTTTGCATTGATTGACTCTTCACTACAAGTTGTCCCACCTTTTCAACTATTGTGTTGCATGAGTATAAGCGTGTCATATTGTGTTTGTAAATGCTGAAAGATTCCCTAAAAAGATGTACACTACCTAAAAACATGTCTAATATGCACGTGAACAATTTGTGGTCAGAATGTAACCAATACATTAGGAGAAAAGGTTAGAAACATAATCACATACAAATCGAAACATATAATATTTAGATCATCGGGTAAGGAATAAGGCAAATGTTCTGGAAAAGTAAAAGAACACACAAGGTTAGGAAAGTCGAAATCTCACTAAAAAAATGATTTGTTACGCTCATTAAACTACCACTCAATCCATTCAAAATTTTCATCTGCATCTCTCATGACACTAAGCATATCTCGATAATGCTTTTACGCCAGAAGCGTATAGGCATAAAAGTACAGAGGTATCTGACGCTCGAGTCGTCTCGTCACAAGCGACTCTTCAACATGGGCAAGTCTAGCTAGAATTGTTAGTTGGAGCCATAATCGTATTGATCATGGCTGTCACTTTCTCGACATCACTATTGGCTCGATTAAAGAAGAATGAGAACTCATGTGCAAAAATTTTCTTTTTTTTTTGCCTTTTTTGCTTCTTTGAGGACTACTTCTTTTTTTCATCACTTCTAGCATTGGAAACGTTCTTAATTTACCATTTGCATTATCTTTCTCATCACTCGACTTGTTACTCTATCCATTGATGGGAATTGCATTCCCATGGCTTTTGACCTCACTGTCCTCAAACAAATCAAAGCCTATTCTACACAATTGTTGGGGTGACTACATACTTGTTGCCATTGTAACTATCGTTGAATGTTGAGATAGAAAATGTAAATATCACTTACATCTTTGTCATTGAAATCCTTGCACTCATTGTTCTCCTGCAACAAGGGTTAAACAATTACATCAATACTAATGAGTCTGAACCTGAAACACAAAAGATATGTACAATCCTAACACCACAAGTTAACAGATTTTCTAAAAACTCAATTCAATGCTGTAAGCTTGTGAACTATCACAAAAGTGTTCACATTACATAAGTGCTAGTGGATGCATTCTTATAAATCGATAGCAAAAACACAACCCACAATCTATTGAGGTTTATCATTAGTTACGATTGAAATCAAAGTGCAAGTTCACAGGAAGATATACCTCTATGTTGTAGGAAAGTGTACATGAAGAACACATCACAGAGTCTTACGTCATTGAATACCATAATTCTTTCATTACCGAATAACCAAAAAATAGCTAGATCTACAATAACTCGAAAAACAAGACGGTTGGGAACATAAAAATGACACGTAAATAGGAATTTCCTTATATGCCCGTTTATACAAAATGGAAAAATTTAAATTTCTGCATAAATTTCCATAATGTACTGAACAGGGCCGAAATTACAACTTCATCATACTAATGTCGTTCGAAAAGAAACTAATAACCTTCATTTTTCTAGTCAACCATTCCTTGAATGATACAATCTTGCCCATTTAAGGGTTGTATTCAACCCAACTATAAGCTAGCGGTTTGAAGAGACGTTTGTTCTCTCGATGCATTGGGTTCTAGTGGTCGCGAAATTGTTGTTTGCTCCAACTGTGGCTAGAGATTGAGTTAAATAGTGCAATCACACGGCCTCAACCATGTTTTGCAAAATATCTCCCATGTTGACAACCTTCGGTAATGGTGGTTTTGCAAGCTACAATGAAAGTTTTGCTCTCCTAGATTCCACCGTGCATATTTTTTGGACCCCGAGTCATGCATTTTTAGCTACACTTGATGAAGCAAGGTGCGGAACATAACCTATCCACGAGAACAAGAATAGACATGTAAAAATTTCAAGTAATGAAAGCAAAACTGGAGAGAAGGTTGCTCGTCACAACACTTGTGGGTGGAATGGATCCATGGCTTTGGATGATGGTATGAATAGAAGGCAATAGGGATGTCGATGCAGGATGGGAAAATTTCACAAGCGCCGTGCTCAATGACCTTTTACAAAAAGTTTCCAGTGAGGAATATAGTGGTTTCATGCCTCAAAAAGAAAGTAAAAGGAAACAAGAGATAAAGGCGTGAATTGTGAAGATCTTTGACTGAACGAGGTTAGGCAAGTGCTCAAAAATTGTTCGCGGATGGTCAAAGAATTGACCAAAGCACGTTGCTAAAGGCTGCACCACTTCTTCCTTGTAGCCTGAGAGATTTCGTCCTTACGATTTGACAATAATTTTTTTGGAATAGGGGAGGGCAATTATGGAAATTTGAAATTGAAAGTGTAAAATGTGGTACAGTAGGAGGCAATGGGGTGTCAGAATGGCAGTGGACTAGCGTTCAAATTTTTAACACTACAGCTAGAAAAAAGTGGCCCAAACAGAGATAGATACAAGATCTTCCAACTTTTTCATGCTAAAAAATAACTATATTTTTCCAAATAATTTTACCAGTCTAATATAAATTAATTAATGAATAATAATTTGTGAAGTAATGTTTTTTTAGTATTTATGAGTTCTTTTAACAAAGACATTATTACATCCTTAGTGACTTTTTAGGGTCTATCGATGAAGGTTGATACGGGCTAAGGTGTGTGTGTGTGTGTGTGTGTGTGTGTGTGTGTGTGTATATATATATAGACCATCGAAAAAACAACAATTCAAGAAGTGAATAAAAAACAATAAATGGAACTTAGACTACAAACCTCTAAAACTGGGTAATCCATGTCTACTGATCTGCACCAGTGTCCTAATCTATCGTGGTAGGTTGGATGGTCCATACTCCTGATAGCATCGATGATCCCAACCCTATTGAAGCAAACGAGTCTGAAACATGGTTCCTGTCTCTATAGATATGGGAAACCATGTCTCTATCTAAGGAGATGAGATCTCTGATCTATCTAAAAGTGACCTGAAACTTTAAGGGTCCTTCGTCCCTAGTGATAAAGTGAATGGCCACAATCGAATTTACCTCAACCCAAATAGCTAATAACTAAATTCCTCTAACCAATAGAATCCAATCTAGTATAGCTCTGAGCTAGGCTTCCAAAATAAAACATGGGTCATACAATGTTGAGAATGCCCTGATATAGTGTCCTATATGGTCTCTAATGATACCCCACCACTCGTAAATCCATTCTTGACGTAACCATCAGTGTTGATCTTGTAAGATCCTACTGGCGAAGTGTATCAAACATCCATAATAGGTGATAGAGGAGGAGGAAGAGTCATAGAAATGCCAAGGAGTGGTGCAAGTGTTAAGTCCCATCACCAGTGCACAGCTCTAAATGTCCTTCCATATAAAGAAAGAATACCATGTGGTATACCCTCCAAATAATCCATTTGGCCACCATGTTGATCTCCCTATGCTTTATATCATTCATCTTTGTCTATAAAAATCAGAATATCAGTACAGAAATGATAGTGAACGTACAGTCCAAAATACCTCCATTTTTAGAACCTTTGTCTAACCCCTTCTGGTCTTATAGGTGTCTAAAAAATGTCCCCAAAGTATTGTCATATCTGATCAGAGATGCTGTTGCCAGTGAAAATATGACTAATGGTCTCAATCTCAGAGCAACACTCACATCATGAAGCGAACTGACACCCAATCCTCATTTGAATGGCTATATCTTCCGAAATGAGATCCTTCCATAATCTCTAATAGAAGAATGAAATAGAGGTAGACAAAATAGATCTCAACGGCAATCGATACAAGTCCTGAGACTGGTAAACCGAACATATTAGTTGCCATGCTGAATTGGTAGCAAAGAGACCATTCTATGTAACCCTCCAAACAATACGGTCCTAGACAAATGCACATAAAGGTAGCATCCTTATTTGCTTCACCATGTGAGGGAAAGATCATGTAATAATCATCCAAAATCCTACCCAGTGCCATCAAAAAAATATTGCACCCTCGCAGATGTGTGCTATCTATTTGGGAATAGGGATGCCAATGTAGTATCACCCATCCAATAATTGTGCCAGAAGAACATCTGTCTTACACAAAGTGCCATGCAATATGTGGCTCAGTGTGTGGTGCAACTCTCTTCAACTTCTACCAGTTAGGAGATGCCAAGTACGGAACCGCTATAAATGATAGATAAGAACATTTACAACATTTGCCTAATAAGAACTAAGCCCAAAGAGAACTCTGAGATAGAAACAACCACCAGAGTTTTATAGAGAAGTGTCCACCACATCTTGCAGTCTCTTGAAGCCTGGTCCCTCATCATCTATTGGAAGACAGATCTCCTTCCAACTCCTCCAGTGTAGTCAACGTACCTGTTCTTTAGAATCCCATAGGAACATTGTAGAGATGCTCTTTTTTTAGTACAGCTTTAGGAAGCCGTATAATCTAAAAAAGTAAAGTGATAGAGATGATAGTACTAATCTCAATAGAGTAATTTCATCCCAAGTGATAGTAATCAAGAAGCCCAACTTGATATCTTGCTCTTGACCTTCATGATGAGGTCATCATACAAAAAACTCCTTTTGGCCACCTTAAACAATGGAACTCCCAAATAAGTAAACGTTTGCTACTGGTGAGTAAACCCATTCAAGAATACAAGTCTTTTGATTAGAATATTTGGTGCCCATCTGAGTAGCATAAGACCTCTCTTTTCTCTATTCACCAATTGCCCAGACCCTCTCGTAATGCTCCAAATAGTCAAGGACGCTCTTGATAGACTATTTTTTGTTATTGACGAATATAATCATTTCCTGAGCAAAAGAAAGGTGCAAGACTAGAGTGCTGCCTCCATACAATATCGCATATTGGAATAGGCCTGAAATCTCTGAGTAAAGAGGTGAGAGAAATAGTCCATAGAAATAATAAACAAGGAAGGTGAGATATAATCACCCTGTCTAAGCGCACATGAGGATAGAAAAAACCACAAGGATAGCCACTCAGAAGCACTAAGTATTGAACTTTAAAATGCACTGTCTGATCATGTCAATCCACAACTGATCAAATCTAAACACCTCCAGTATAGTATAAATGAATTCCCAATCCATACGATCGTATGCCTTAGCCATGTCAAGTTTCAGCATAGCATTCTCCCCTCGCATTTTGTCATCCAGAGTGTGGAAGAGCTCATGAGTCAATCACACATTATCTCCTATAAAGTGACATGGGATAACACCACTCTACTAAGGAGAGATAATATAGGGTAGCAGTGAACTCAATCTGGTGTTTAACATCTTAGTAATCAGCTTATTGAAACACCATACAAAGGCTGATAGGTCTGAAATCTGTCCATCGACAAACATTCTCCCTTTCGAGAGCAAAATAATGAAGTCAGTTTCCAAACCACGAGGCAGATGGACAGCCTCAAAGAAATCAATTATGACACTGTAAACATCCTCCTGTATGATATCCCAAAAATGTAGGAAGAATAGTGACGAAAATCCATCTGGGCCTACAACATTATCAATATCAATACTGAAAATCACCTCCCGGACCTCATGAATCAAATGGAGACAGTTAAGTGCCTAGGTATTAATATGAAATCTTTTCTGACGTCGTTGGACCATTGCAAGAAAGATTGGGTGTTGTGTTCCCCTTCACATACCCAACACAAAATGGCTTTTTGCTTATAGAAGCGCTCCTCAACAGATAAAGTCCGGTTTAGATCAGCCTTTACATGATGCAATAAATCATACTCCGATGTAGGGTCACTCTCAAAATCAATCTCTGCCTTGTCGACCCCCTCCTCAGTATCCCTCGTCTGTTGGAAAATATTATCAATTACTAGTCGATTCGACCAATGTAAATCCTATTTCAACCTAAAAACCTTCTCCTAGAAAGCAGTCATCCCCGTAAGATGAGTAGAAAATGACCACTTCAAAGAGAAGAAGGCTATGTAATCACGATGCTTAGTCCATACATTGAGGAATCAAAAGGGCCTAGGTCATAAATCATCATCAGATATCTAGTGTAGAAGGAAAGAAGAATGATCAGATGAAATTCGATTCAAGTGCCTCACAGTAAGTGTCGACAAAAAGCTACAACTTTAGAGTTAATCAAAACTCTATCCAATCTTTTATGACCCGACCATTGGTCCAAATTTACTGACTCCCACAAAAACCAGCATCTTCCTACCTATAATCTAACATTATATCATAGAAAGTAGTAGAACCCCGATCACGATTGCTATGACCAGTGCACTTATCATCATGTGCAATAAAGCCTCTTCCAACTAGCCAAGGATCCTCTTGGTAGCACATCGCATGAGGCATAGACAGGGGTTAGATAGATGGACTTACTAGTTTGGGATCCTCAACTCTAACATGAAGGAACTATGGATGATCATGGAGAACAATAACGGTAGCCCCTACATTCCAAGGAAAAAAAAACCCCAAATCTTGTTCGACTCATTCTGAACTCCAGTATCAAAATGCAAATATCGTCAAATATATGCAAACCTGTGCTGAAAAACAAAAAGCTCTAGAATAACAAAAAGATAAACCTAATGAAGCTGAATCAGTCTCTTCAAGCGCCTACGAGTAGCGATACTAGCTATACCTCTCACATTCCAAATGATGGAACTCATAGGGACGTGGAATGTGAGGAGGTATCGTGTGACTGACTTTAAGTGATCCTCCTGCTCAGATGTGGAGTGTCAGTAGCCTGTGGGTGTTTCTTCCATATAACTCGGACGAAACCATCATACTTTGTCTGTCCTGCCATACCAATCCTCAGCAGAAGATTTACACAACATAACCAGCTGGTGTACCCTCAATCTGTGGTGTGCTTTTTACATTTGATCGCTTAGACTGTAAGGGTGGGATAGATGCCTCAGCATTTTGTTGAGAAAGAGAGGGAGCAGAAATGATAATAGGTGCTTGTGTCCAAACTGGAGGTGGACCTAGAATCTGTGTTATCCTAATATCGACATACTCTGAGTTATCTAATATCAGTGGTTCTTGAACCATAAAATCCACAAGGGAATCGAAATATGAAATAGAGATGGGCATGACAACCTAGGGGGAAGCTGATAAGTGTGTTTTTGCACACTTATTTAGGTGACAAGCATAACTGAATAATGAGCAAAATGATTAAATTGTGACTTAATCTCATTACATTTGTGAATTGTAGAGAACAACGATGAACACGGTGAAATTCAAGAGAAAAACGCGAAAAAATGACTAAAATGATGCAAAGTGAAAATTTAGGGACCAAGGTGCAATTATCCAAAAGTTGATCCGATGAACAAATCGAGAAATTGATTAAGCCAATTGCCAATTGACGATATCGTGGGATGATGGAATGAAAAGAATGATGAAAAGATGCCAAGAAGTGAAGATTCAAGTGGGAGGACCAAAATGCACATCTTCCATAGTTGGTAGCACTATGCGATCGCATAGTGCTACCCTCTATGCGGTTGCATAGAAGCATACCGAAGACAAAAAGGCAAAAAAAATTTACTCTATGCGGTCGCATACAACAATATTAAGGCAAAAACGCAGTTTCCTTTTTCCGTCGAAACTCTTATGGAAACAATATTTTTAGGGTCCTATATAAACAAAAACTCGATCAGAATGTAGGGGACGCCGTTATTACAAGTTTTTGAGAGATTTTGAAGGAGAAACAAGGATAGAATAAGAGAACAACATCGCGCGAAGTAAAGATTGGATTGAAGATTGATTCGGGTGACGACGTTTCTTCAAATATTTTTATTTTTTCTTCTTTTTAGCATGTTAGGCTAAATCTATCATTGCTAGGAGATCGATGAACCTTGTGATATTACGTTTGATTGTTGATTTGGATTTTTGACGTATTTAAACACAAGTTCCGAATTTGATTGATTTATTACGTTTTTATTTTCATATGGTTATTGTGCACGTAATTATATGATTGTGGTGGCCTATTTTATGCATTCCAAAGAAGGAAAATAGGTTCGACATAATATAAATCATCATAGGTTTCGATAGGGGATAGAAATATACCTCTATGCCTTGTGTGAATCATTGGATATTCATGAATTTAAATGCATTTTGGTATGTTAGTATTTGTCATATAAATATAGTCGAATCATATATTGGCATTGCTTGAGAGAGATTGCTAAATTAAAATAGGAATATTGATTCATCTTTTGTGGGACTGTGTGTCAAATTTGCATAATTGAAAATTGAACTGGTATTGCTTGGGGATTCGTGATCCTAGTGCATTAGTATATTCATTAATTCCATAAACGCGAGTTAAATTGCATCCAAGTTATTTTGCATTTCGTATAATTTTTTATTCATACTTGCAATCAAGTTTACATCTTTTTAGTTAAAATACAAAACGTCAATTTGATTTTCGTGTTTCCGTTAAGGTCATAATTGGTTAATTTGAACTAATTCAATCCTTGTGGGATCAATACTTGGACTCATAGTCTATTTTACAACTTGTTAACGAACCGTACACTTGCGGTGGATTTTAAATCGGAACAAATAATTTCGTGAACAAGTTTTTGACACCGCTGTCGAGGGAAATTAGTTTTAATTTGATCTTTTCTGACACTAATTCGAACTTATCTAGATTAGTAGTAGTTAGCCTACTAGGTTTAGTTATTATCTACTTTAATTTAATTTTGTGTTAATTCTACTATCTCAGGGCTTGTATACAAAGAGCACCTGATCGAGACTTGGTTTCCGTAGATTTAGAGATCGAACGCACATTTCGTCACTGGCAAATAGAAGTAAGAGCAGCACAACAAATGGCTAACGAGCAAAATCGACCAGTAATTCCACTCAACGAAGGCATGGCAATTGAAGATGACGGGAATACAGTACTTGGGGACTTTATGGCACCGTTGGTGGTCCAAAGTCAATCTAGCATTGTGTATCCTCCATTTGGGCAACCGAACTTTCAGCTGAAAACAAATGTGATTCAACTATTTTAGAATGGGCATCAATACCACGGGATGGCTAGTGAGAACCCACATACACACATATCCCGATTTCTGGATATGTGCCAACACTTTAGGTACCAGGGTATCTCAGATGATGCTATAAGACTGTGGTTGTTCCTACACACCTTGCAGGATAAGGTACTTAAATGGTTGGATTCGCTTCCCATCACAAGTATCACCGCTTGGAAGCCTACAAATTCTGCACCAAGTTTTTCTTGCCAGCTAAGGTAGCCAAAATGCGGCATGATATCTTTATATTCAACCAATGTGAGTCCGAATCATTTGAAGAGGCATGGAATCGTTTCAAAAATATATTAAGGAAGTGTCCTCAACATGGCTTTAACAAGAAGACGCAGATCCGATTTTTCGACACTGGACTACTTCCATCCTTTAAGAGCATGGTGGATTCATCATCTGACGGGTCTATCTCCACAAGAACAATTGACGGAGCATGGGAGCTATTTGAGAGAATGGCTACAACTTCAGCCATGTGGTCTATAGATCGAGTGGTTCAGAAGAGAACACCGGGGGTTTATGAAGTAGATACTTACTCAGTATTATCTGTAAAGATAGACTCTTTGTTCCATAAAGTTGAGAGCATTTCACAGACCGCCATGCTAAACAAGTCAAGAAGCCAAGCTGTGAAGAATGTGGAGTAGACCACAACACTGTTAATTGTCCAATTCTCGCACAAGGAGTCGAACATGCAGATTTTGTGCAATGGGGTCAACGCCAACAGAACAACCCACAATTGGAAACCTTCAATCAAGGCTGGAGGAAACACCCAAACTTCTCGTGGAGTAATCAGAATCAAAACAAACCACAAGGTCAATATCAGCAGCAGGATAAAAAGCCACCATTGGAAGAGGTGTTTGAGACGTTCATGGCAACAACCAATCAGTACATGGAAGCCAACAACCAGTTTATGCAAAAGACAGATGCAACTCTTCAAGACCAAAGTGCAACAATCAAGAATTTGGAAACACAAATGGGATGGATGGCAATCTCCATGATGGGTAGAGCACCAAAAAACTTACCCAGCAACACTGAAATCAACCCTAAGGAGCACACGAAATCTATAATAACCAGAAGTGGAGTGCAACTACCGAAGATACAAGTAAAATGACCGGTAGCTAGTAAGGAATCAGCACCAACCTCAGATAACGAAATTGTGGAACAGACTGAACAAACAACAGGGGATGTGGTCAAGAAGAATTTCAATACATCACGGGGTACAGCTACCATTCCTATCAACCCTCATGAACCTCCTATTCCATTCCCACAGAGGTTGAAAAAACACAAATTCGATCAGCAATATAATAAATTTCTTGAAGTCTTCAAGAAACTACACATCAACGTCCCATTTGCTGAAGCACTTGTTCAGATGCCGAGCTATGCAAAATTTCTAAAGGGCATCCTCTCTAATAAGTGAAAGATAGAAGAAAATGAAACAGTGATGCTAACTGAGGAATGCAGTGCCAGAATCCAGAAAAAGCTGCCTTCAAAACTAAAGGATCCAGGCAGTTTTACTGTACCTTACACTATTGGGAATTGTCATTTTGATAAAGCGTTGTGTGATTTAGGTGCAAGTATTAATTTAATGCCCTTTTTCTATTTTTAGGAAACTCGGCTTGGAAGAAGCTAAAGCCACAACAGTCACATTACAGTTAGCAGATCGATCCCTTACACATCAAAGGGGGATCATTGAAGACATGTTGGTAAAAGTGGAGAAGTTCATATTTCCAGCCGATTTTCTCATCTTAGACATGGAGGAAGATAAGGATGTTCCACTCATATTGGGGTGACCTTTCTTAGATACTAGAAGAGCTATTGTCGATGTTCAGAAAGTGCACCTTATATTGAGGCTTGGCGAAGAGCAAATATCTTTCAACGTGTTCAAGGCAATGAAGTTCCCTACTGAGTTAGACAGCTATTTCCAGATCGATGTAATTGATAGAATAATTCAAGATACATTTCGGCTACATCATCCTTCCGATGCATACGAGGCATGCATTGTACATTCTCAATCCACTAATTCAAGTGAGATTGAAACATGTGCACGGCTTTTGGAAATTAATCCACCATACATGCGCAAACGTCACTTCGAAGAACTGGGAACTAGGACTATAAAGTCAGTGCCATCTATTCAGCAACCTCCCACGTTGGAACTTAAACAATTGCCACCACACCTTCGATATGCTTACCTGGGGAAATCTTCTACACTTCCGGTTATTATCTCAAATACTGTCAGTGAAGTCGAGGAAGAAAAATTACTTCGGGTGCTAAAGTAGAATAAAACAGTAATCAGCCCATCGCTATGCATGCACAAAATACTCATGGAGGAAAAATTCAAGCCAAGCATTGATGATCAGCGGAGATTGAATCCACACATGAAGGAAGTGGTTAGGACTGAGGTATTGAAGTTGCTCGACGCAGGCATCATCTATCGAATATCAGATAGTGCATGGATCAGTGTAGTACTGGTTGTTCCCAAGAAAGGGGGTAACACAGTGGTGGAAAACGAGAAGAATGAGTTGATTCCTACAAGAATAGAAACTGGATAGAGAGTTTACATCGATTACCGCAAACTAAACGCTGCCACTCGAAAGGATCACTTTCCACTACCGTTCATTGATCAGATGTTGGAGAGACTAGCAGGACACTCGCAATACTATTTTCTGGATGGGTACTTCGGGTATAATCAGATTCCAGTAGCACCTCACGATCAGGAGAAGACAACTTTCACCTGCCCCTACGGTACTTTTGCATACCGTAGGATGCCGTTTGGTTTATGCAACGCTCCGGCCACTTTTCAGCGCTGCATGATGGCTATCTTCTCAGATATGATTGAGAAATTCATCGAGGTATTCATGGACGACTTGTCAGTGTTTGGGTCTTCATTTGATGAATGTTTGGAGCATTTGAGTCTTGTGCTACAGCGGTGTACAGAGACTAACTTGGTATTGACTTGGGAGAAATATCACTTTAAGGTACAGGAAGGCATCGTGCTAAGACACAGAATCTCAGCAAAGCGTATTGAAGTGGACAGAGCAAAGATTCAGGTGATTGAGAAATTACCACCACCTACATCAGTGAAAGGTGTTCGTAGTTTCCTCAACCATGCCGGGTTCTATAGAAGGTTCATCAATGATTTCTCAAAGATTACTAAACCACTGTGATGTTTGTTGATGAAGGAATCCACATTTGAGTTCACGGATGAATATTTGCTCGCTTTCAACACCCTAAAAGAGAAGTTGATTTCAGCACCCATGATCATCACACCGGATTGGAACTTGCCATTTAAATTAATGTGCGACGCCAGTGATTTTGCTGTTGGGGCTGTATTGGGACAACGAAAAAATAAGATATTTCACGTGATCTACTATGCAAGTAAGACCTTGAACGAAGCTCAACTAAATTATGCCACTACAGAAAAAGAGCTCCTCGTCGTAGTCTACACTTTTAACAAATTTCGATCATATCTTGTGGGGTCAAAGGTCATAGTTTACACAGATCACGCTGCTATCAAGTACTTAATAGAAAAGAAGAATGTAAAGCCACGTCTCATTAGTTGGATATTGTTGCTTCAAGAGTTTAACTTGGAAATCAGGGATAAGAAGGGCAGTGAAAATGTGGTGGCAGACCACTTGTCTTGACTCGGGGCCACAGAACAGACAGAGACAGTGGAAATCAACGAAATCTTCCCAGATGAGCAGATTTTTGGTGTGAGGGAAGCACCCTGGTACGCGAACATAGTTAACTACTTAGTCAGGTCTATCATGCCCCCAGATTACTCAAGTCACCAGAAGAAGAAATTTTTCGCTGAATTGAAATATTATTTTTGGGAGAATCTCATCTATACAGGCGGGGGGCTGATCAAATTGTTCGTTGTTGTGTACCTGAGGAAGAAGTGTTTTTGATATTAGAACATTGTCCTTCTTCTAAATATGCAGGGCATTTTGGTGCTTCAAAAATAGCGACGAAGATCCTTCAGTCAAGTTTTTACTGGCCTACTCTATTTAAGGATGCTATTGAATTCGTGAAAAGGTGTGATCGATGTCAACGCATCGATAATATATCTAGGAGAACCAAAATGCCTTTGAATAGTATCCTGGAGGTGGAACTATTTGACATCTGGGGGATCGGCTTCATGGGGCCATTCCCTCTATTCTTCTCTAATCAGTACATATTAGTGGCTGTGTATCGAAGTAGGTAGAGGCCTTTGCATTGCCTACCAATGATGGGAAGGTGGTGATTGAGTTTCTAAAGAAACATATTTTTACCCGCTTTGGCACACCGAGGTCTATAATCAGTGACGGGGGCAAACATTTTTGCAATCGTCAGTTTGAATAATTTTTGACTAAATATGGCCTTAAACATCGTGTAGCCACTGAATATCATCCCCAAACTAGCGGACAGGTCGAAGTGTCCAATAGGCAATTGAACCGAATACTTGAAGTCACGGTAAGCTCGTCACGAAAAGATTGGTCTAAGAAACTGGACGACGCCTGTGGGCCTATTGGACTGCATTCAAAACCCCTATAAGAATGTCACCATATTGACTGGTTTTCAGGAAGGCATGCCACTTACCTCTTGAGATAGAACATCTTACTTACTGGGCAATGAAGAAATTGAATTTGGATTTGAAGGCTGCGAGTGAAAAACGTCTACTACAACTTAATGAGCTGGATGAGCTCAGAATGGAAGCCTACGAGAATTCAAGACTCTACAAAGAGCACACCAAGAAATGACATGATATGCACATTCAGAGGCATGAATTTACAGTGGGGCAGAAAGTGCCACTTTACAACTCTAGGCTTAAGCTGTTTTCAGGAAAGCTGCGATCGAGGTGGTCTGGTCCGTATACTATTAAACAGGTTTTTCCACATGGGGCAGTTGAGATAACTTACGACAGTAAGGGGACATTCAAGGTCAATGGACAGCGTTTGAAGCACTATTGGGACGGCGATTTTTCAAAGGAAAAGTCTAACGTTCATCTTAGAGCACCAGAATGATGCAATACGGTAAAGTCGAGCTATCAACTATAATATAGTGCTTGATGGGAGGCAACCCACTGTATCCTTCTATTAGCTTACTTTTCACATTATTTTTAGAATTATTTCATTTTCGCATTTATATTTTTCTAGGTTATCGGTCGTACATGCATGTTAATTGGATCGAATTATCATCCCCATAATTTCCTAGGCATTACACACATGGTCAATGAGTTTGAAATGATTTTGGGTGTTTGGGAGCATGGTTCACGCATTTCTAGATAAAAGAACGTTTTTAAAAAAAAATTAATTACGAGGAAAATACCTTTATGCATTGCAATTTTAAAAAAAAATTGGTCTATGCGACCGCATAGACATCTATCGAAGTTAAATTGGGGAAAAATTGCATTACTATGCGACCGCATAGGAATAAACTATGCGGTCGCATAGTAATAGTCCGGTCATGGATTTAAGCTAAGACCGGCTCTTTAGACACCACTCTCCCCACTTACCTTGCCATTTCATCTCTCAACCCCTTAGGTCCAACTCATCTCGTTCGAACACACACACACTAACATTCCTACCTCTCATTCATTTCCTCAATCGCTCCCACATTCATCACTCATCTTCAAGGCAAACAAAGGTATGAATTTTATTCCCTCCTTTTATTTCGAATTTGGGTTGTAGTTACTCATATTTTCCAATTGGGAATTCGGTTGAATGGATGAAAGTATGCTTGGTTTAGGGCTTTCATTTGTGTTTTTGTTTTTTTTGGGTGATTACCATTTGCCAAGTATTTTTAGAATGAAGATGAATTTTTATTGCACACAACGTGTTCGATGCATTGCCTAAGTGAAACTTTTAGTACATTTTGCGCAATTCTGCATTAGACAATTTGCATATATGCATTTCCATATACTTAGTGGTCAAATGCAATAGAATTGAGCTCGAAACACTTACGTACCAACCACACACATGTGGGCACATGTGCTAGGCTCACGTCACTGCACCCACTTCGTCCCCTGCATTCAGTACCCATATGATGCCCAATACGCATGAAATTTGAATATGTGTCACTCCACACTCCTTACTTTCATATGCCCAGAGATTGCTCGGGAAAAATTCAAGTTTTCTCGATGATGTCTAGGGGGCAAAAGCGCACACTTAATCACGAGTCACTTGACACAATTTGGTTGTTTTGAGCTCCGTTTGTGTGTATATGGTTATTTTGCTTTCCTTATATGTTCTTGAGTATGTTTTCTTGACATTTACATGTTACCACATTCACGACCACATTGAAAGGCCTTGTATCACATCACATCCATTTTGCAACGCGTAGGCACACGGCATGTCACAGCACCCTACGTCCCCTACTTTCCACTATTATTTGGCATACCAAACGAAAATTTGAAATGGTAGATCTTATTGAATACTTGCATATGCCCAGAGATTACGAGGGAAAATTTCGATATTTTTCGATGATGTCCTGGGCCGAACATGCGCACTCGATCATGGGTCTAATTTTTCAAATGTGCTTGTTTCGGCCTGAATTTTCAGTTTTTCATCTTGGCATTCTGTTTACACTACCTTGCATGTCATATTTTGATAAGTGCACACCAACGTGTTCTATATGCATGTTGAAGCAAGTTTGGGGGATTTGTGAAATACTTGTCTTGCTAATCTCATTCCCCCTATCGTTTTTCAAAATGCAGCTTAATGACTGTTTTTATATACCTTTACTGGATGCCTCCAAACCGAACATCAAAAGGCAAGGAGAAGGTTCGTTCCAAATCTGGTACAGCCCGGACTAGGGAACTCGAAGGGGGTGTCCTGCGTTTTCTATCTTCAGACCAAGCAGTCTGCTATGCCAATGTTGTCCGTGAATGGGCATTCATCCCCGAGAGACCAGTTAAGTTGGATGATTTCCCAAGCTTTAAATTGGTTTATTTAATCCACAACTGTGGTTGGGAGAAAGTGATCGAAAGACCACACCCCGTCTATGAAAATTTGGTGCGGGAATTCTATGCCAATTTAATGCTGAAATAGACACACCTGGATCCGATCATCTGCATCAAACTTGGGTTCGGTGCAAATGGATCATGTTTTCACCTAAAGTGATTCATGACTACTATCAGCTCACCTAGACTAATGTAGTCTCAGTCCCACATGACTTTAACTGGGTTGAGGTTGTAGAAGTGTTATTGGGACGTGAAAATGCTTGGCCTCTCCCTACTGCTGATTGGTATCAAATTAACCTCACTCTTTCTATAGACATCCTATGGTTGTTCATCTGTCACAACGTCGAGCACATCTCCTATAGGATGACATTCACGAATCAGAAGGTGGGGTTCATCTATCACTTAGTTCGGGGCAACAAAATTGACTTAGCCACTTACACTTACAATCAGATACACATTACAGGCGCATGGGGTGACAGGCACACCTCACTAATTTTCCCGAGCTTGATAAGTGGGGTTTGTAGAGCTGCAGGCATATAAGTTCAACCAGGGAAGGCACCGGAGAAACCAAGTCCATTTATCAAGCGCCTCACACTCGAGGCCAAGGACCAAGCCAGAATTAAACATCAACAGATGTTGGGAAACGAGCGCTGGCGGTAGCAACAGGCTGAAGAAGGGCAAGCAGCTGAGAACTTTGAAATGCCACAAGCTCCGCCACCACCGACAGACATGGACACCCAGTTATTAAAGCAGATGTTTGTCACTATGACTGGACACAGTCGAGACATGCAGTAGCTTCAGCACTCCTTTGGGGCATTGAGCACCACCATCCAGCAGGTTCAGACGGATATGGCATCCGCACGAAACTTCGCTTCCAATACCAGCAGTGAGTCCCTCGCGGCACGTCGACAGATGAGTACTTTTGACGGGCGGTTGGGCATGTACTTGGGAGGATGGATGGTATACAGTGGTGGGTGAACGAGACTTGGGACCGTCTAGGGAGCTTGGAGACAAGAGTTCAGGCTATGCAAGTGGAGCAGACCCAGCAGTCTGTCATGTTGAGAGAGGTCTTATCCCACCTTCCTCCCTCTCCTGGTGATGATGATGTCGGACCCAGCTTTCCATCGCAGCCACCATTTTGATTAGGGGAGTACTGTTTTCCCTATTTTGATTTTCTTCTTCATTTTGTTCTTAAAATTATGTCTTTAAGTTTTTGTTAATCTTACATTGAGAACAATGTATTAACTAAATTTGGGGAGGGTGACATAATTTTAAATCTCTATCTGTGTTCATCATTATTTATTTTCACTGATCTACATTACTACATAGTGTGTGCATGATGAGTGTTATTTAAAAAAATTGCATTTTATTCAGTTGTTTTAAATTCTCTTAATACATGCTTGTGTGGGCTTGATAACCTTGTTAGCTATGATGATATTATTGGACTAGTTTAAACTGCAAAAAATTTGGATCTGGTGTTAATTAGACTAACTGATACTTGTTGATGCAACACTTGACATTATCTATGCACGCTATTCATGCTTGACATATTAGGAGAATGACTGGATTTTGGACATAACATAGGAAAAGAATGATAACCCTCTATTGAATTAACTCATAAACTACATTAAGACAGTTTGGTGATAGTTGAGCTATTATATGAAAGCATTGAGATGAGCAGGGGCTCCGTGCATGAAATTTATTGTATGGATTGTCTAGACCAGTGGGATAAAGAGTAGGTGAAAATCTTAAATTGGGGGTTGATTTTGGAAACTAAATGTCTAGAAAAATAACAAAGGGCACAAATTTATTATGTGAGAGTGAAACACTTATTTTCATGTCTTTATGATTCAAAATCTGGATATTTCAAAATCTGGTGCCCTAACGCCAACTGGTCTGGGAGTCACCGGCCCAAAGCTCGATACATGGGTCGTATAGAAAGCAAGAGAGAAAGAAGTTAATAAAAAGTCATCTTATCGAGCATTTATAACTCGAGTGAATAAGCCTGCAAGGGTTTAAAACCTAGTGCCCTAAAGCCAACTGGTTTGGGAATTATCAGCCTAAAGCTCATTACATGGGTTATATAGAAAGCAAATGAGAAAATGACAATCAATCAGAAATTGAAGAAAGGTGAGAAAAACATAAGAGAGACAATGACATGATGAAAAGCCCTTAGACATTTGGTTGAAGAGACTATACCTCTGAGGCGAGACAAGTAATCTAGTTTAATCTTGAGTGTCGAAGCAATCAAACTTAGGAGAGTCTTCACTTGTTGAAATGTAAACTTGTGATAGTAAGACTAATCCAAACTACGAGAGGGTGAAGACTACCGCTATATAAATTCCTAATCTTAAAACACAATCCCAGGGTAATTGAGTGAAAAGAATAAGTTTGGGGGGTTGTGTATCTCTCGAGCGAATAACGATATATTTGACCACTTGGGGTCGAGACTCAAATTCATCATGAACCTGATATGTTGGCATGAATTCACACATAGGTAAAGGTTGATGTCATGTTTGCACAGATAAATTTTCGTAAAGTCAAATACTTAGTACAATCCTGGGCCATAACAGGTTATTAAGCCATGTTTGTTCAAAATTAAGTCACTATCTTGAGGACAAACAATATTTCAAGTTTAGGGGGTTTGATAAGTGTGTTTTTGCACACTTATTTAGGTCACAAACATGACTGAATAACGAGCAAAATGACTGAATTGTGACTTAATCTCATTACATTTGTGAATTGTAGGGAACAACGATAAACATGGTGAAATTCAGGAGAAAAACGCAAAAAATGACTAAAATGACGCAAAGTGAAAGTTCAGGGATCAAGGTGCAATTATCCAAAAGTTGATCCGATGAACAAATTGAGAAATTGATTAAACTAATTGCCAATTGACGATATCGTGGGGTGATGGAGTGAAAAGAATGAAGAGAAGATGCCAAGAAGTGAAGGATTCAAGTGGAAAGACCAAAATGCACATCTTCCATAGTTGGTAGCAGCATGCTTCTCTCTATGCGGTCGCATAGAAGCATACCGAAGACAAAAAGGCAAAAATGCAATCGCATAGAGCAATATTAGGGCAAAAATGCAGTTTCCTTATTCCGTAGAAACTCTTATGGAAACAATATTTTTAGGGTCCTATATAAACAAAAACTCGATCAGAATGTAGGGGACGCCGTTTTTACAAGTTTTTCAGAGATTTTGAGGAAGAAACAAGGATAGAACAAGAGAGCAACATCGCGCGAAGTAAAGATTGGATCGAAAATTGATTCGGGTGATAACGTTTCTTCAAATATTTTTATTTTTTCTTCTTTTTAGCATGTTAGGCTAAATTTATCATTGTTAGGAGATCGATGAACCTTGTAATACTACGTTTGATTGTTGATTTGGATTTTTGACGTATTTAAACGCAAGTTCCGAATTTGATTGATTTATTACGTTTTTATTTTAATATGATTATTGTGCACATAATTATATGATTGTGGTGGCCTGATTTATGCATTCGAAAGAAGGAAAATAAGTTCGACATAGTATAAATCATCATAGGGTCCGATAGGAGATAGAAATATACATCTATGCCTTGTGTGAATCATTGGATATTTATGAATTTAAATGCATTTCGGTATGTTAGTATTCGTCATAAAAATATAGTCGAATAATATATTGGGATAGGTTTGGCATTGCTCGAGAGAGATTGCTAAATTAAAATAGGAATATTGATTCATCTTTTGTGGGACTGTGTGTCAAATTTGCATAATTGAAAATTGAACGGGTATTGCTTGAGGATTCGTGATCCTAGTGCGTTAGTATATTCATTAATTCCATAAACTCAAGTTAAATTGCATACAAGTTATTTTGCATTTAGTATAATTTTTTATTCATACTTTCAATCAAGTTTACATCTTTTTAGTTAAAATACAAAACGTCAATTTGATTTTCGTGTTTCAGTTAAGTTCATAATAGGTTAATTTGAACTAATTCAATCCTTGTGGGATCGATACTTGGACTCATAGTCTATTTTACTACTTGTTAATGAACCGTACACTTGCAATGAATTTTAAATCGGAACAAATAATTTCGTGAACAGAAGTCACAGTGGTAGCAATCATAGCAAAAGCAGATGATAATGCAGTACTGATTAAAGGAGCAATTAAACTGAGAGCTGGCTGAGCTGCACGATCCGTGGGACACACAAATGGAGCAACTGACTGAACTTGAGTAAACATTTTCGTGGGGGCTAGTATATCAACCATAGTAACTGGTGGTACAGACTATGAAGTTAGCATTTATGAGTTAAAACTACTAAGTTCTAAAATAAAAAATATTCAATATACTATAAATGCTACCCTTAAATTTAAAAATAAACCCATTATGATTTCAACTTTGATATTTTAATTCTAGTAGGAGAAATTCAATTGTGTTTTTTGAGAGAAATTCACTTCTCCCTATCAAGAAAATGCCCGATATGAATTTATTTTATTTATATGTTAATCTACCTATTATAGATTGTTGTAATAGCCACCGTTACCGTTTGCCCCCTTTTGAAGTAAAAATTTTCGATTTACGTGTAATATTATTTTATGGAATATTGTGTGATTAAAAATAGGAAAGAGAAAAATGAAATGTAATGTAATTTATTGTAATGGGGGCCAAACGAGGGCATAATTTCATTTCATTGTTAACTTCACCAGCAAGCCAAACGGCAAGTCTTGGAATGTATTCAAAAGTATTGAATATAATAAATTATACTTTTTGTGCTCAAAAATGATATTTTTGCAAAATTTTAAAAAGTAACAAATTCTCATTATATATTTTCATATTACTGACATCTATGCAAACACTCCTTTAATTCTTAATCGAGCCAAGTCAATGCTTTCAATATGAAGTACATTTTCTTATCGTGTTAGTACTTCAATAAATTTTATATATATATATATATATATATATATATATATATATATACTTAGTATATATATATATATATATATATATATCGAGCATAAATTGTCTCTTAAATTGCTTGTGTGAAGTGATTACAAGAAATCTCTGATGAATGGAAAAAAAATTCCTTTGGCCGACCAAAAGTGATATATGTGGGAAAGACCGTGTGACGACTTTATGAGTCTTTAAGCTATTTCTACTGATCGATGGGCCTCATGTCTTTAATGACAAAATTCAAGAACAATTTGTTATATGTCTTTTATTCCCTCTCAAACGAATGTCGAAGTATTTTCAAATATTTGTTACTAATGGTTTTTTAATTCTCAACTTATTTAAGATAGATGATGTGTATTGATTGAATTGACTCATCATTTTCTCAATCTTAGCATGATTGTATAATAGTAGTTTAGAAGTGAAAATACACCTAAATTTATTAGGTCCGAAAATCTTTTATATATGAAGTCGTGCTCTATTAATTTTCACTTTTTGAAGGTAAAAAACATGTCACGTACCTATCAAAATTGAGTGAATTTTTTTCTTAAAAAGTGGAAAGTGACGAACGGGTTGGTGAAAATAGCTATTAATAGGAAAGAAAAACATGATTAATTAATTCCTTAAAAGATTCGTCCGACAACAAAAAAATAGTAACTCTTTATATTCATTCTAACATAATTCACACACACTTAATTATTCTCAACTTGTAATGTCTCTACTTTTGTTATGCCAATCACTCAATTTAGCATTATAGTTTTTGTTTTTATTTTTTTAAATCCATCCCATGGATATTTTATGTTTTAACGTCCCAATATTCATATGTAAAATTTATAGGTAAGATACTTTTCTATTTCATCCACAATGAACTAATACTATATATTATATCTTTTTCAAACCATTTATTTATTAATAATTGAACTTAATACGTCAAATAATTTATATTCAAAATAACATAATTTGTTTTATGATTTACCTTCAAACCAAACACGCCAAAAAGAGATCATTAAGTATTCAATACCACGAATATACTTTACACCACGA
Source organism: Olea europaea var. sylvestris (assembly GCF_002742605.1). Taxonomy (NCBI): domain Eukaryota; kingdom Viridiplantae; phylum Streptophyta; class Magnoliopsida; order Lamiales; family Oleaceae; genus Olea; species Olea europaea. The sequence continues at coordinate 15,127,119 of NC_036249.1, read as the reverse complement.
GTATATTTTACACGATTCACAGTGACCAAACTCTAAAAACTAAAAACTCTACATAGTTATCTGTCAATTGCTTGCCGAAAAATATTTACCAATATTTACTTGACGAAAATTTTTGAAGCATTCAATAACCACGGTCGAATTTACTTGACAAAAATTTTACCTTCTTACTATTCGCTTCTTTGAATGAATAAATACATAGCACACCTCTTTCATTGTCAAAAAGGTTTTTTTTTTTTTTTTTTTTTTTTCAGAATAATATGCAATTTTTTTTTTTTTCAGAATAATATGCTATCATTATTAGTTTAGAAGCATATAATTAAGGGACCAACGCAATGATGTCGTGTGGGGTCTCATCATTTACGTTTGAAAAAGGACATCAAGTCCAACCCGGACCACAACATGGCCACCGTGGAAATGAAAATGAAAATGAAAATGAAATTTAAAATAATAATGCCAGTCAGTCAAATACTTACATTGTTAGTCCTTATTTGTGCTCCATTTTGATTTTAATGTATTTTTATCTTCTTTTTAATCACAAGTTTTTTCATTAAAATAATATTATACGTAAGCTCAAAAAATTTTCTTTCTTTTCTATTACACATTTTTCAAAAAATAAATATTTTAAAATATATCTTTTCCCTAAAAGTTAATTTTAATGGAGAACCAGGATCTTACAATTTGCCATTTCTCCTCTTTCCATTTGAACAAAAAAATAATAAATAAAAATAAAAATAAACTATATATTAAAGGTTGAACCTCAACCTAGATTGCCCCCACCGTCCAGCCCCTAAAATTTTGTGAGGGAGGTGTTCACCATATTATTTGTTTCGATTTAAAATCCACCACAAGTGTACGGTTCATTAACAAGTAGTAAAATGGACTATGAGTCCAAGTATCAATCTCACAAGAATTGAATTAGTTCAAATCAACCTATTATGACCTTAATCGAAACACGAAAGTAAAATTGATGTTTTGTGATTTAGCTAAAAAGATGTAAACTATGATGCAATTATGAATGAAAAATTATATTAAATGCAAAATAACTTGGACACAATATACTAGAATTTATGGAATTAATGAATTTACTAACACACTAGGATCACGAATCCCCAAGCAATACCCGTTCAATTTTCAATCGTGCAAATTTGACACACAGTTTCACAAAAGATGAATCAATATTCATGTTTTAATTTAGCAATCTCTCTCGAGCAATGCCAAACCTATCCCAATATGTGATTCGACTATATCTCTATGACGAATACTAACATACCGAAATGCATTATGAATTCAAGAATATCCAATAATTCACACAAGACACAGAGGTATATTTCTATCCCCTATCGGACCCTATGATGATTTATGCTATGTCGAACCTATTTTCCTTCTTTCGAATGCATAAAACAGGCCACCACAACCATATAATTACATGTACAATAATCATATGGAAATAAAAACGTAATAAATCATTCAATTCCGGAACATGCGTTTGAATATGTCAAATATCCAAATCAAAAATCAAACGTAGTATTACAAGGTTCATCGATCTTCTAGCAATGAAAAATCTAGCCTAACATGCTAAAAAGAAGAAAACACAAAAATAGTTGAAGAAACGTCATCACACGAATCAATGCTTCAATCGAATCTTCACTTAGCGCGATATTTTCCTCTTGTTCTCTCTTCGTTTCTCCTTTAAAATCTCTCAAAAACTTGTAAAAAAGGTGTCCCCTTCGTTTTGGTCGAGTTTTTGTTTATATAGGACCTAAAAATATTGTTTCCATAAGAGTTTCGGCGGAAAAATGAAATGCGGTTTTGGCCTACAATTGCTCTATGCGACCGCATAGAGATGCTCTATGCGGTCGCATAGAGTAAAAATTTTGTGGCAATTAAGTTTCGGTTCGCCTCTATGCAACCGCATAGAGGGTAGTGCTACCAACTATGGAAGATGTTCATTTTGGTCCTTCTACTTGAATCCTTCACTTCTTGGCATCTTTTCTTCATTCTTTCCATTCCATCATCCCAAGATATCATCAATTGGCAATTGGCTTAATCAGTTTCTCGATTTGTTCATCGGGTCAACTTTTGGATAATTGCACCTTGGTCCCTGAACTTCACTTTGCGTCATTTTAGTCCTTTTTCGCGTCTTTTCTCCGAAATTTCACCATGTTCATCATTGTTCCCTACAATTCATAAATGCAACGAGATTAAGTCACAATTCAATCATTTTGCTCGTTATTCAGTCATGTTTGTGACCTAAATAAGTGTGCAAAAACACACTTATCAAACCCCCTAAACTTGAACTATTGTTTGCCCTCAAATAAGATAGTGACTTAATTCTGAACAAACATTGCTTAATACCCTATTGTGGCTCAAGATTGGACTAAGTATTTGACTTTATGAAAATTTATTAGTGTAAACATAACATCAACCTTTACCTGTTAAATGCAAATTGACGTGTGTGTGTGAATTCATGCCAACATATCAGGTTCGTGATAAATTTGAGTCCCAGCCCCTAAGTGGTCAAATGTATCCTTACTCACTTGAGAGATACACAATCCCCCAAACTTATTCTTTTCACTTAATGATCTCGGGGTTGTGTTTTAAGATTAGGAATTTTCATAGCTATAGTCCTCACTCTCTCGTAGTTTGGATTAGCCTTACTATCACAAGTTTACATATCAACAAGTGGAGGCTCTCTTAAGTTTGATTGCTTTGACACTCAAGAGTAAACTAGGTTACTTGCCTCGCCTCAGAGGTATAGTCTCTTCAACCAAATGTCCAAGGGCTTTTCGTCATGTTATTGTCTCTCTTTTGTTTTTCTCACCTTTCTCTAATTTCTGATTGATTATCATCTTCTCATTTACTTTATATATAACCCGTGTAATGAGCTTTAGGCCAATGATTCCCAAACCAGTTGGTTTTAGGGCACCAGGTTTTAAACCCTTGCAGGCTTATTCACTCGAGTTATAAAGACTCGATCGGATGACTTTTTATTAACCTCTTTCCCTCTTACTTTCTATATGACCCATGTAACGAGCTTTGGGCCGGTGACTCTCAGGCCAGTTGGCTTTAGGGCACCAGATTTTGAGATATTCTTACAGGCTTACTTGCTCGAGTCATAAAGGCATGAAAAGAAGTGTTTTATTCTCACATATTAATTTTATGCCCTTTGTTATTTTTCTAGACATTTAATTTCCAAATCCAACCCCCAATTTAAGATTTTCATCTACTCTTCATCCCACTGGTCTAGGCAATCCACACAATAAAGTTCATGCACGGAGCCCCCGCTTATCTCAATGCTTTCCTATAATATTTCAACTATCATCAAATTGTCTTAAGGTAGTTTATGGGTAAATTTAATAGAGGGTTATCATTCTTTTCCTACTTTATGCTCAAAATCAAGTCATTCACCTAATATGTCAAGCATGAATAGCGTGCATAGATAATGTCAAGTGTTGCATCAACAAATAGCAGTTAGTCTAATTAACACCAGATCCAAAGTTTTGCAATTTAAACTAGTCCAGTAATATCATCATAGCTAACAAGGTTATCAAGCATACACAAGCATGCATGAAGAGAATTAAAACAAACTGAATAAAATGCAAATTTTTTTCTTTTTTTACACTCATCATGCATACATTATGCAGTAATGGAAAACAGTGAAAAATAGATAATGATGAACACAAATAGAGATTTAAAACTATGTCACCCTCCCCAAACTTAATTAATACATTGTCCTCAATGTAAGATTAACAAAAGATTAAAGAGATAATTTTAAGGACAAAATGAAGAAGAAAAATCAAAATAGAATAAACAATACTCCCCTGATCAAAATGGTGGCTGTGACAGAAGGCTGGGTCCGGCATCATCATCTCTAGGAGGGGGAGAAAGGCGGGATAAGATCTCTCTCAACATGGCAGACTGCTGGGTTTGCTCCACCTGCATGGCCTGAACCCTTGTCTCCAAACTCCCTAGATGGTCCTACGTCTCGTTTACCCGTCACTGTATACCATCCATCCTACCAACGTACATGCCCAATCACCCGTCAAAGGTACTCATCTGTCGTCGTGCCACAAGGGACTCACTGTCACTGTATACCATCCATCCTACCAACGTACATGCCCAATCACCCGTCAAAGGTACTCATCTGTCGTCGTGCCGCAAGGGACTCACTGTTGGCAGTGGAAGCAAAGTTTCGTGTGGTTTCCATATCGGTCTGCACCTGCTGGATGGTGGTACTCAGTGCTCCCTGCATGTCTCGCCTGTGTCCAGTCATAGAGGCAAACATCTGCCTCAATAACTGGGTATCCATGTCAGCCGATGGTGGCAGAGCTTGTGGCATTTCAAAGTCTTCAGCTACTTGCCCTTCTTCAGCCTGTTGCTGTTGGCGGCGCTCGTTTTCTAAATTCTGTTGATGTTTAATTCTGGCCCAGTCCTGGGCCTCGGGTGTGAGGCGCTTGATATATGGACTTGGTTTCTTCAGTGCCTCTCCACGCTGAACTTGTATGCCTGCAGCTCTACAAACCCCACTTATCAAGCACGGGAAGATTAGTGAGGTGTGCCTGTAATGTGTATCTGGTTGTAAATATAAGTGGCTAAGTCAATCTTGTTGCCCCAAACTAAGTGATAGATAAACCCCACCTTCTGATTTGTGAAAGTCGTCCTATGGGAGATGGGCTCAATGTTGTGGCATATGAAAAACCATAGGATGGCTATAGAAAGGGTGAGGTCAATCTGATACCAATCTGCAGCAGGGAAAGGCCAAGCATTTTCACGTCCCAATAAAACTTTTGCAACCTTAATCCAGTTAAAATCATACGGGGACTGGGACTACATTAGTCCAGGTGAGCTGATAGTAGTCATGAATTACTTCAGGTGAAAACATGATCCATTTGCCCCGAACCCATGTTTGATGCAGATGATCGCATCCAGGTGTGTCTATTTCGGTATTGAAGTTGGCATAGAACTCCCTCACCAAATTTTCATAGACTGGGTATGGTCTTTCAATCACTTTCTCACAACCACAGTTGTGGATTAAATAAACCAATTCAAAACCCGGGAAATCATCCAACTTAACTGGTCTTTCGGGGATAAGTGCCCACTCACGGACAACATTGGCGTAACGGGCTGCTTTGTCTGAAGATAAAAATCGCCTGACACCCTCTTTCGGGCTCCCTAGTCCGGGTTGTGCCAAATGTGGAACCAACATTCTCCTTTCTTTTTGATATTCTTTTTGGAGGCATGCTGCAAAGGTATATAAATAACATTCATTAAACTTCATTCTGAAAAACGAGAGGGGCAATGAGATTAGCAAGACATGTATTTCACAAATCCCCCAAACTTGCTTCACCATGCCTATGGAACTCCTTGGTGTGCACTCATCAAAACAGGACATTCAAGGTAGTGTAAATAGTGTGCCAAGATGGAAAGCTAGAAAATTAGGCCGAAACATGCACATTTGAAAAATTGGACCCATGACCAAGTGCGCATGTCCCCGGACATCATCGAAAAATATCAAAATTTCCTCAGGTAATCTCCGGGCATATGAAAGTATTCAATGAGATCTACCATATACTCAAATTTCAAAGCAAATGGACTTCGTTTGGTGTGTCATATAATAGTGTAAAATAGTGGAGTAGAGTGTCGTGACCTAGCCATGTGCCTACGTGTTGCAAAATGGATATGATGTTTTACATGTGTTTAGGAATGTGGCATATGAAAACTTCAAAAAAACATGCTTGAGAATGTAGACGGACGGCAAAATAACAATAAACACATAAATTGAGCTCAAAACATCCAAAATGTGTCAAGTGACTTGTGATTAAGGGTGCACTTTCACCCCCGAACATCATCTAGAAAACTCGAATATTTCCCAAGCAACCTCCGAGCATCGGAAAGTACGGAGTGTGGAGTGGCACCTATTCAAATTTCATGCCCATTGGATGTCGTACGGGTACTTAACGCAAGGGAAGAAGTGGGTGCGGTGACATGCCGTGACCCTAACATGTGAGCCTACATGTGTGTGGTTGGTGAGTGCGTGTTTCGAGCTCAATTTTTATGGCATTTGATTGCAATGTGTCTGGTAAAGTATATATGCAGATTATCTAATGCGGGATTGCTCAAAACGTACCACAACCTTCACTTAGGCAATTTATCGAACAAGTTGTGTACAATAGATATTCAACTTCATTCTAAGAGCACTTGGCAAATTGTAATCACCCAAAAAGCATAAACACAAATTAAAGCCATAAACCAAGCCTACTTACACCCTTTCAACGTAATTCCCAATTGTAAATTGTGAGTAACTACAAACCAAGGTCTAAAGTAAGAGAGGAATAAAATTCATACCTTTTTCGCCTTGGATATGAGTGATGAATGCGGGAATGATGGAGGAAATGAATGAGGGATTAGGAATGTTGGTGGATGCGTGTGTGTTAGATGGTGTACTGGGAATATCTGGGACCTAGGGTGTGAGAAAGAGATGGGCGAGGGAAATGGGAAGAGTGCCTTTCGAATGAGCCTGTCATGGCTTAAGTCCATGACTGGCCAACTACTATGCGGCCGAATAGTATATTCCTATGTGGTCGTATAGTGAAATAAAATCTCCCTTTTTTTGGTTCGGTTGGGGGTCTATGCGACTGCATAGACACCATTTCTATGCTATCGCATAGACCAAATTTTTTTTTTTTAAACAAAACATAAAGAGATACAAAAATTTATTTTCCCTCGTTGAATTCTCTAGTAAAAATTTTTTTTTTTTGAAAGGGCATTTTGCCTTGAATTGCGTGAATTTTAATCCCAATCACCCAAAATCATTTCAAACTCACCTACCATGTGTGTAATGCCTAAGAAATTATGGGACGATAATTTGATCCTATTAACATGCATGTATGAACGATGACCTAGAAAAATGCTAATGCGAAAATTAAATAACTCTGAAAATAATGTGAAAAGTAAGATAAATAGAAGGATATAGTGGGTTGCCTCCCACCCAGCGCTAGGTTATAGTCGATAGCTCGACTTTATCGTATTGCATCATTCTAGTGGTCTAAGATTGAAAAATCACCGTCCCAATAGTGCTTCAAACGCTATCCATTGACCTTGAATGTTTCCTTGCTATCGTGAGTGATCTCAACTACCCCATGTGAAAAGACCTGTGTAATAGTATATGGATCAGACCATCTCAATCGCAGCTTTCCTGGGAACAGCTTAAGCCTAGAGTTGTAGAGTAGCACTTTTTTCCCCACCTTAAATTCACGCTTCTAAATATGCATATCATATCACTTCTTGGTATGTTCTTTGTAGAGTCTTGAATTCTCGTAGGCCTCCATTCTGAGTTCATCCAGCTCATTAAGTTGTAGTAGACGTTTTTCACCCGCAGCCCTCAAGTCCAAATTCAATTTCTTCATTGCCCAATAGGCATGGTGTTCTATCTCAAGAGGTAAGTGGCATGCCTTCCCAAAAACCAGTCAATATGGTGACATTCCTATAGGGGTCTTGAATGCAGTCCTATAGGCCCACAAGGCGTCGTCCAGCTTCTCCGACCAATCTTTTCGTGAGGCGCTTATTGTGACTTCGAGTATTCGCCTCAATTGCCTATTGGACACTTCGACCTGTCCGTTGGTTTGGGGATGATATGTAGTGGCTACACGATGTTTAACTCCATATTTAGTCAACAACTGTTCAAATTGGCGATTGCAGAAATGTTTGCCCCCGTCACTGATTATAGCCCTCGGTGTGCCAAAGTGGGTAAAAATATTTTTCTTTAGAAACTCAATCACCACCTTCCCATCATTGATAGGAAATGCAATGGCCTCTACCCACTTTGATACGAAATCCACAACCACTAATATGTACTGATTAGAGAAGGATGGGGGAAATGGCCCCATGAAGTCGATCCCCCAGATGTCGAACAGTTCCACCTCCAGGATACTGTTCAAAGGCTTTTTGTTTCTTCTGGATATATTACCGGTGTGTTGACATTGGTCACAACTTTTCACAAATTCAAAAGCATCCTTAAGCAGTGTAGGCCAGTAAAAACCTGATTGAAGGATTTTCGTCGCTGTTTTTGAAGCACCAAAATGCCCTGCGTAAGTAGATGAATGACAATGTTCTAATATCAAGGGCACTTCTTCCTCAGGTACGCAGCGACGAACAATTTGATCAGCTCCCCGCCTGTATAGAATGGGGTCCTCCCAAAAATAATACTTCAATTCAGCGAAAAATTTCTTCTTCTGGTGACTTGAGTAATCTGGTAGAATGATAGACCTGGCTAAGTAGTTAACTATGTCAGCATACCAGGGTGCCTCCCCCACACCAAAAATCGATTCATCTGGGAACACTTTATTGATTTCCACGATCTCTGTCTGCTCTGTGGTCTCGAGTCGAGACAAGTGGTCTGCCACCACGTTTTCATTGCCCTTTTTATTCCTGATTTCTAAGTCAAACTCTTGAAGCAACAGTATCCAACGAATGAGACGTGGTTTTGCATCTTTCTTTTCCATTAAGTACTTGATAGAAGCATGATCTGTGTTAACGATGATTTTTGACCCCACAAGATATGATCAAAATTTTTCAAAGGCGTAGACTACGGCAAGGAGCTCTTTCTCTGTAGTGGCGTAGTTTAGTTGAGCGTCGTTCAAGGTCTTACATGCATAGTATATCACATGAAATATCTTATTTCTTCGTTGTCCCAGTACGGCCCCAACAGCGAAATCGCTAGCGTCGCACATTAATTCAAATGGCAAGTTCCCATCCGGTGTAATGATCACGGGTGCTGAAATCAACTTCTCTTTCAAGGTGTTAAAAGCCAGCAAACAATCATCCGTGAACTCAAATGTGGATTCCTTCATCAACAAACAGCACAGTGGTTTAGTAATTTTTGAGAAATCCTTCATGAACCTTCTGTAGAAACTGACATGCCCGAGGAAGCTACGAACACCTTTCACTGATATAGGTGGTGGTAATTTCTCGATCACCTGAATCTTTGCTCTGTCCACTTCAATACCCTTTGCTGAGATTCTGTGTCCTAACACGATGCCTTCCTGTACCATAAAGTGACATTTCTCCCAATTCAATACCAAGTTGGTCTCTGTACATCGCTGTAACACAAGACTCAGATACTCCAAACACTCATCAAACGAAGACCCAAACACTGAGAAGTCGTCCATGAATACCTCGATGAATTTCTCGATCATATCCGAAAAGATAGCCATTATGCAGCGCTGAAAAGTGGCTAGAGCGTTTCATAAACCAAAAGGCATCCTACGGTATGCAAAGGTACCGTAGGGGCACGTGAAAGTTGTCTTTTCCTAATCGTCAGGTGCTACTGGAATCTGATTATACCCGGAGTACCCATCTAGAAAATAGTAATGCGAGTGGCCTGCTAGTCTCTCCAACATCTGATCAATGAACGGTAGTGGAAAGTGATCCTTTCGAGTAGCAGCATTTAGTTTGCGATAATCGATGCAAACTCTCCATCAGTCATTGTTCTTGTAGGAATCAACTCATTTTTCTTGTTTTCCACCATTGTGATACCCCCTTTCTTGGGAACAACCTGTACTGCACTGATCCATGCACTATCTAATATTATATAGATGATGCCTGCGTCGAGCAATTTCAATACCTCAGCCTTAACTACTTCCTTCATGCGTGGATTCAATCTCCACTGGCTATCAATGCTTGACTTGAATTTCTTCTCCATGAGTATTTTGTGCATGCCTAGCGACGGGCTGATCCCCTTGATATCTGCAATTGACCATCCAATAGCTGTTTTATTCTCCTTAGCACCCGAAGTAGTCTCTCTTCCTCCACTTCACTGACAGTATTTGAAATAATAACCGGGAGTGTAGAAGACTCCCCCAGGTAAGCATATCGAAGATGTGGTGGCAATTGTTTGAGTCCCAACTTGGGAGGTTGCTGAATAGATGACACTGACTTTGTAGTCCTAGTTCCCAGCTCCTAGTTGCCAACTTGGGATTAGTTCCCAAAAATCGTGTACATGTTTCAATCTCACTTGAATCAATGTGAGTAGATTGAGAATGTGCAATGCATGCCTTGTATGCATCGGAAGGATGATGTAGCCGAAATGTATCTTAAATTATTCGATCAATTACATCGATCTGGAAACAGCTGTCTAACTCATTGGGAAATTTCATTGCCTTGAACACGTTGAAAGAGATTTGTTCTTCGCCAAACCTCAATATAAGCTGCCCTTTCTGAACATCGACAATAGCTCTTCCAATAGCTAAGAAGGGTCGCCTCAATATAAGTGGAACATCCTTATCTTCTTCCATATCTAAGATGAGAAAATCGGCTAGAAATATGAACTTTTCTACTTTTACCAACACATCTTCAATGATCTCTCTTGGATGTGTAAGGGATCGATCTGCTAACTGTAAGGTAACTGCTGTGGCTTTAGCTTCTCCTAAGCCGAGTTTCCTGGAAACAGAGAGAGGCATCAAATTAATACTTGCACCTAAATCACCCAAAACTTTATCAAAATGACAATTTTCAATAGTACAAGGTACAGTAAAACTCCCTGGATCTTTTAGTTTTGGAGGCAGTTTTTTTTTTGGATTCTGGCACTGCATTCCTCAGTTAGCATCACTATTTCATTTTCTTCTATCTTTCGTTTGTTGGAGAGAATATCTTTTAGAAATTTTGCATAACTCGGCATCGGAACAAGTGCCTCAGCAAATGGGATGTTGATGTGTAATTTTTTGAAGACTTCAAGAAATTTACTATATTGCTTATCCAATTTGTGCTTTTTCAACCTCTGCAGGAATGAAATAGGAGGCTCATGAGGGTTGATAGGATTGGTAGCTGTACCCCGTGATGTATTGGAATTCTTCTTGACAATATCCCCTGATGTTCGTTCAGTCTGTTCCACAATCTCGTCATCTGAGGTTGGTGCTGATTTCTTGCTAGCTACTGGTCTTTTTACATGTATCTCCGATAGTTGTACTCCACTTCTAGTTGTTATAGCCTTTGCGTGCTCCTTAGGGTTGATTTCAGTGTTGCTGGGTAGGTTTCCTGATGCTTTACCTGTCATGGAGATTGTCATCTGTCCCATTTGTGTCTCCAAATTTTTGATTGCAGGACTTTGGTCTTGGAGAGTTGTGTCAGTCTTTTGCATAAATTGGTTGTTAGCCTCCATGTACTGATTAGTCATTGCCATGAACTTCTCAAACATCTCTTTCAATGGTGGCTTTTTATCCTGCTGCTGAAATTAACCCTGTGTTCTGTTTTGATTCTGATTATTCCACAAAAAGTTAGGGTGTTTTCTCCAACCCTGATTGAAGGTTTTCGAATGTAGATTGTTCTGTTGGCGTTGACCTCATTGCACAAAATCTGCATGTTCGACCCCCTATGTGAGAAATGGACAATTGACAGTATTGTGGTCTGCTCCACATTCTTCACAGCTTAGCTTCTTGACTTGTTTTGCAGTGGCGATTTGTGAAACGCTCTCAACCTTATGGAACAAGGAGTCTATCTTTGCGGATAATGCTGAGTAAGTATCTACTTCATAAACCCCCGGCGTTCTCTTCTGAACCACTCGATCTGTAGACCACATGGCCGAAATTATTGTCATTCTCTCAAACAGTTCCCATGCTCCGTCAATTGTTCTTGTAGAGATAGACCCGTTGGATGATGAGTTCACCATGCTCTTGAAGGATGGGAGTAGTCCAGTGTCAAAAAATCGGATTTGTATCTTCTTATCAAAGCCATATTGAGGACACTTCCTTAACATATTTTTTAAACAATTCCATGCCTCTTCAAATGATTCGGACTCACCTTGGTTGAATATAGAGATATCATGTCACATTTTGGCTACCTTAGCTGACGAGAAGAATTTGGTGCAGAATTTGTGGGCTAGCTCATTCCAAGTGGTGATGCTTGCGACGGGAAGTGAATCCAGCCATTCTAGTGCTTTATCCCACAAAGTGTGTGGAAACAAACGCAGTCTTATAGCATCCTCTGAGATACCCTGGTACCTAAAGTGTTGGCACATGTCCAGAAATCGGGATATGTGTGTATGTGGGTTCTCACTAGCCATCCCGTGGTATTGATGCTCATTCTAAAATAGTTGAATCACATTTATTTTCAGCTGGAAGTTCGGTTGCCCAAATGGAGGATACACAATGCTAGATTGACTTTGGACCACCAACGGTGCCATGAAGTCCCCAAGTACCGTATTCCCGTCATCTTCAACTGCCACGCCTTCGTTGAGTGGAATTACCGGTTGATTTTGCTCTTTAGCCATCTGTTGTGCCACTCTTGCTTCTCTTTATCTGTGACGAAATGTGCATTCGATCTCTGGATCTATGGGAACCAAGTCTCGATCAGGTGCTCCTTACATATAAGCCCTGAGATAGCAAAATTAACACAAAATTAAATTAACGTAAGCAATAAGCTAAACCTAGTAAGCTAACTACTACTAATCTAGATAAGTCCGAATTAGTGTCACAATAGAGAAAATTAAACTAAATTTCAAATCTCCGACAACGGCGCTAAAAACTTGTTCACAAAATTATTTGTTTCGATTTAAAATCCACCGCAAGTGTACGGTTCATTAACAAGTAGTAAAATGGACTATGAGTCCAAGTACCGATCCCACAAGGATTGAATTAGTTCAAATCAACTTATTATGACCTTAACCGAAATAGGAAAGTAAAATTGATGTTTTGTGATTTAGCTAAAAAGATGTAAACTATGATGCAATTATGAATGAAAATTATATTAAATGCAAAATAACTTGGACACAATTTACTAGAATTTATGGAATTAATGAAGTTACTAACGCACTAGGATCATGAATCCCCAAGCAATACCCGTTCAATTTTCAATTGTGCAAATTTGACACACAGTTGCACAAAAGATGAATCAATATTCCTATTTTAATTTAGCAATTTCTCTCGAGCAATGCTTTGTCCCAATATGTGATTCGACTATATCTCTATGACGAATACTAACATACCGAAATGCATTATGAATTCATGAATATCCAATAATTCACACAAGACATAGATGTATATTTCTATCCCTGATCGGACCCTATGATGATTTATACTATGTCGAACCTATTTTCCTTCTTTCGAATGCATAAAACAGGCCACCACAATCATATAATTACATGCATTATAATCATATGGAAATAAAAACGTAATAAATCATTTAATTCCGGAACATGCGTTTAAATATGTCAAATATCTAAATCAAAAATCAAACTTAGTATTACAAGATTCATCGATCTCTTAGCAATGAAAAATCTAGCCTAACATGCCGAAAAGAAGAAAACACAAAAATAGTTGAGAAAACGTCATCACTCGAATCAATGCTTCAATCGAATCTTCACTTGGCTCGATGTTTTCCTCTTGTTCTCTCTTCGTTTCTCCTTCAAAATCTCTCAAAAACTTGTAAAAACGATGTCCCCTTTGTTCTAGTCGAGCTTTTGTTTATATAGGACCTAAAAATATTGTTTCCATAAGAGTTTCAGCTGAAAAATGAAACGCGGTTTTGGCCTACAATTGCTCTATGCGACCGCATAGAGTATCTCTATGCAGTAGCATAGAGTAGAAATTTTGTGGCAATTAAGTTTCAGTTTGCCTCTATGCGACCACATAGAGGGCAGCACTGTGCGGTCGCATAGTGCTACCAACTATGGAAGATGTTCATTTTGGTCCTTCTACTTGAATCCTTCACTTCTTAGCATCTTTTCTTCATTCTTTCCATTCCATCATCCCAAGACATCATCAATTGGCAATTGGCTTAATCAATTTCTCGATTTGTTCATCGGGTCAACTTTTGGATAATTGCACCTTGGTCCTTGAACTTTCACTTTGCGTCATTTTAGTCATTTTTCGCGTCTTATCTCCTGAGTTTCACCTTGTTCATCGTTGTTCCCTACAATTGACAAATGTAACGAGATTAAGTCACAATTCAATTATTTTGCTCGTTATTCAGTCATGTTTGTGACCTAAATAAGTATGCAAAAACACACTTATCAGGAGATAAATCGTAGGATGTGCCCCAGGTCAGAAAACAAGAGCTGTCTGTATACTGCGCATACAAGGAGTCCAATTTCATATCTCAGAAATCGAACCCCTACATTGCGGCTGCCAGCAAGACTTAAGATAACCTCACTCCTATCCTTTGTACCACTGGACTATACCCCGGGGGGCAAATTATATATTAGTTACGGTGCACGTGGATTGTTTGTATCTATGCACATAGTAGAGGTAAATAAATTCATGTAAATTCTAACTTTTTGATAACTAAAACAAATCATGTAAAAAAATTGAGGAAATTTTTTTTCGCGAAAATAATGAAGGATAAAATAATCAAAAGGATCCAAAGAATTAACAATCATAAGATTGAAAACAATAATAAATGTTTAAAAATAATAAACTTCCAAATAAAAAGTTAGTAACATACTATGCCCTTGTTTGGGCTCCATTTTATTGAAAATGCATTTTCTCTCTCTTGCAGGTAAATTTAAAACCTTTTCTTCTTTTTTATTCTCACATTTTTCAAAAAATCAATATTCCAATCGAATGACTCCACTAAACTTTTATATGTACGGACATGAGCAATCGAGTATTTAATAAAAATTCCAAATAACGTACTATACTCATTGAATGCTTGTGTACTAAATTCACAAGGATTGTCAAGATGAATTTTCTAGATTTAAGGTTATTATTTGAGCAAGTAATCTAACAAAAGCTATTTTCCTAGTGAAAAGTAAGATGACAAGTAATCATATAGTAGAAGAATCAATTAAAATCCTAAAAAAAAATTCAAATGATCCGCATGATAGTGTATTAACCCACATATATCTCCATTGTTGATTTCATATCATGTAAGTGTACAAATCATAATAAGCATTATAGTGTATCTAAGGGTTTAGATTATGATTTTCACGAATAATACTATCCAATAGTTGGTTCAAACTTCAATTCGATTGAAAACAAATATAATTGTATTTTTGTGATTTTTATTCTAAATCTATTTGGGGGGGGGGGGTATGTATAAATAGAAAAATGTAGATTTTTCTAATGATGGTTAAAGTGTTAGGATTCACAAGTTCATCAAGACTATCCCTTTAATCTCTAAACCACCAATTTATAATAATTGATTGCATGTACCCGATTGAATTTTTCTAAATTAATTAATTTACCTCTCAAGTTCAAACCAATTTTAGCCAATAATTAAGTCAATCCACCAATCTTTATGTAAATCCGTATAAACCTTAATCAAAAGCATTAAATTATCAAATAATTCTTTTAACGATCGCGACCACTATAAAAGTGTATCTATATCATTTAATCAAAATTGCAAATTTTTACTACGTAACGTAAATAAATAATTCGTTTCTCGTCGTATTATCGCTTATAAATCAATGGATTAGTGGACAATGAATCCAAAGCATTAAGAATAGAAGAAAATCTATTGGAAAATAAAACTTAATAATTAATATTAAGGTTCGAAACTAGGTTACAATCGTTCATCCAAACTAATCAATTAATTGCACATAATAGGGGAAGAAGGAATTAAAGTGCATCACGGATTTTAAGAAAAATGTGAAAAAGAAAATGAAGATCTTACACCAAGAATGGATATTTTTACAATTAAAACTTTGAAACTCTAGCTTCTTGATTGATTTCTTGACTTTTATCTCCTTTTGGGCTCTAATTTCTTGTAATTGATATGGCTTTTGCGTTCCAAGAGATCCCTTTGGCTTGTATAATAGGTGTACAACGAATCCTCAATCACCCTTCATTTGTTGGACCACGGCATATATTTATGAAACAATATTTAGGTCAAATTTTTTGTTCAAATTGGTTTCTAAAAAGAGTTTGAGAAAAAGAAAAGAAAAGAAAACAATTCCCATTTTCAATTGAAGTCATTTTCTTATGCAATTTTAGTCCATTATCTTCTAATATTCACAATTAAGTCATCTTCATCTGAAATCATTAACAATTGAAGTTTTAAAAGTTTGCAATTTAGTTCTCAAATTTTTTAAATATTGAATTTAATTTTAGAACATGAATTTTTAGTTAATGCTCTTTTAATACTTCAAATTAACCAATTACAATCCAATTAATATTGAATTTCTCCAAATTAACTTCAATCTCTATTTTAAAAGTCAAATTATAGCCTCCACTCTAATAGAATACAGGGTAAAAATCAAAGCAAACTCAAGAAGCTTGTCTCTAGTCATGAGGACTTTCTTCCCGAGTGACTAAGAATACTTAGTGACAACCTATCAATTGCCACCGCCTAGCATCTCATGTTGTCCTTTTAAGAAAGTTGGAGATTCAATAATAATCTTTTGTAGTTGAAGGTCTAATGACCAGCTTACATTGCAAACGAGCGGTACATAGACAATCATTCGGTAAAAGAATCTCTAGTTTCTTTAGGGTATGCCCATGTGATTTGTTAATTATCCAGTATTTCATTATTGTTCCTAAGTGTTCAAGCCGATCATGTCAAAGTATAATTTATTTATTTTTGTCAACGAACTTCGAGTTTCAAGTTTTTAATAATGTTTGATTCAATCATTTTTATGAATGTATAATACATGCTAAATTGGGGTGCCATTAGTTTTTATTTTATTTGCTTTTGGCCACAAAAGAAATTATGCAAAAATAATATATATACACGAAAATGATCTCATAAACACCGGTGACATGGCACGCCATTTGATTGGTGAATAAGTTAATAGTAGGTTCCAAGTATTTAATAATTAACCAATTAAATGTTGTCTCATATCACCGATACTTAATATAAGCTAAGCAGCGGTGCTTAAGAGATCATTCATATATATTTTGCATTTTGTGTAGATCCATCTTTAAATCTAATCAAATATCTTCTGAATTTGTTGAAATAAATTATAATGTCAATATATTATTTTGTTTTATTTGGTAACATAATATTCGATCATTCGAAGCCTTCAACTATATTCGATAAACCTGATATCGTATTTTCTACTAATGTTAAGTCTAAAATAACTTTTTTTCCTAAAAATAGTATATGTACGTGCACTATCGGCTAAAGCGACATCTTAACATTTCATACTAAACCTATAAGTATGACCAAATAGATTTTTTTAGAAAATTTGATTTTATAACAAAAAGGTGTTAAACATAAATCAATAATTTAATAAACTATAAAATAACTTAACAATGCATATTAAAATCTCTAACTTATAAATCAAAAGAAAATATTAGACATTAAAAGTAAATGAAACTATATCTTCCATCACATCAATCTTGATCAAATGAACAATTTTTTCATCTCAAAAAATCCAACTAAGTCATATGAATTGGACCATCAAAATCAACAAAATTTCTCTCCGTGGAATTTTCGCTATTCCATGCCCAACGGCCTTAAACAATCTTTATTTCCTTTTTCCTTGATTGAATTTGATAGAGATCTACATGATGATATGTCGACGATACGTGACTCATACCCTTTTATTCTATACCTGAAACATCATTTTTGAATGAGTTGTTTTCATTTGCATTATGGTTTTTTAAAATTGTTACGTTGTTGCTAATAATTTTGTTGATTATTTTACCTATGATTTTTTTAACATCCATGTCCATGTCTACATTTTTGTCCGCATTCGTGTCCACATGGACCACATCTACATCTTGATATTTATTTAATTTAGGCTATGCAGTATCATTTGAGCGTAATCCATGATTTTTCATGAATATTTTGTTTAGCTATAAGTAGGAAAGATATAAGTTCTGAATACTTTTGAAATCATGCTTACTGTTGAGCCTCGAAATGCAATTTGCGAACCCAGCCAAACTTCACGGAGAGTAACAAATAAGCAAGGAAAATAAAATAGAAAAGGCTTGCACAAAGCCTATGAACCATTTCCCAATCCAGATTGGTTACAGGTTGTTAATGAAAAGCACGTGGGCCAATGAATAAAGTGTGATTCTCAATTGAATCAGTTATTAGATAACCAATAAGGAGTTGACATCTGCTATTCTCTCAAAATGACCCATTTACCTTATGTTTGGAGAAAAATCTATAAATACCCCTCATTTGAAGAGAAATGCATGTAATTCAAATATCTTCCTCTCGAATAGGTATTTTTCTTCTTTTTCCAGTTTGATGATCAAAACTAGTAAATTTAAAAAAGTGAAAATCATAACTAGGTGCATAAAATTTATTGATTAGATTTCTATCATCAACAAATTGGCGCCATCTGTTGGAAAACTTGAATGCAGTAAACCACAAAATCTTATTATATCTGAAAAAGCTCAAAATTTTTTAGATAAAAAGTCATGAGTCGGATCAAAGAAAAATAAGAAGAAATGAAAGCATTAGTAGTGAAAGTCAGCGAATGAAGTGACTGTTCACCAGACAGTGATGCTAATCCCAAGAGATGGAGAGAAGAAACTATGGTAAAAATGCAAGCTGGCATGTCTCCTGCACAATGTTGCTGCTTGTGAAAGAAAATGTCTACTGTCAAATCATTCAGGAAATGGCTTAAATTTTAAAAGTTCTTACGGTGGAGAATACTTCTTGACGAGCGAAGATAGAAAATACAAAGGTATGCGCGCTAGATAAAATTGAAAAAAATGTAACAGCGCTTTTTCTATGATAATAGTAGCATACGAGGGTCAAAAATCTGTGGCAGCGCATCAAAAAAGCAACGCAAATGGCAGCATAGGGATAGGCCTACCAATGAAAGGTTTCCAAAGGAGGTTACCTCACAAGATAAGAGGAACAGGCACCGAAAATGCCAAAGGATTGAAACTCTATTCAATACCTACATAAGTGTGAAACTTGTGTTGAAACAAAATTTTTACAAGGTCATCACCTCAATCTTGAAAGAAATATAGAATCAATTGATTTAATTCAAAGTGAAATTTATGATTTCAATTTTTTACGAACAAAAGGAGATAACAAATACTTTATTACTTTTGTCAATGATAGCACAAAATATTTTTATGTGTATTTAGTTAAAAATAAGCGTAATGCTATTTAGTACTATTGGTGTCGAGCATTAGTTTAAATGACAAATGACGTTAAATGATAAATTTACCTAAATACAATATAACATGATTTATTTAATTGAATATATCAAGTGTGGTCACATACAATGTTGCTAAATAGCATTATTTTAAAATATAAGAACGAATCTATATAAAATTTTGATCTCTATAAGAATGCAGTTGGAAATCAAAATTAAGGTGTGGAGAAATGATCAAGATGGTGAGTTTGAAGCACCATTTGTCGAATTCCGTGCACAAGACAAAATTATACATGATACAAGTTATGGGAAGAAAATAAGTCTTCGTATAAATACTTATGAGCGTAAGCTGTCTTGCTAAAGTGGTAGTAACTATATCAAAGGAGGAGAAAATAGACCAAAATTTTGTAGATTACATATTTATTACTTGTGCACTTATTAGGACAATATTATTAAACTTTTAAGTCGTCAAATTATTAATTTCTGTTTAACTTAGGTTAATTTTCTTTTATTTTTAGTGATGGACTCGTTGAAAGCAATTGGAGAGAGAAAAAGGACGAAATTTTGATAAAAATGCAGTTTTGGGATCAAATCCACGTGATAGAAATTCAAGGACTAAATTGCACTATTTTAAAAGAATTGAGGGCTTGAAGCAAACATCAAATTAAATGGGCCTAAATTTGGAACTTCAATGAGAATTAATTCAAGTAGGCTTGGACTATTTTTCTTGAATTAGTGGATTGAAATTCTAATTACACCAAACCATTGTTGCTGTCGGCTGTGGAGATGAGAGGAAGTTTTTTTCAATTGGACTACAAAGGGTTGCATTTAGGGCTGGATATGGTCCAATTCAGTTTGGTTTTAACGAGAATCGAATTGGACCTAAAATTTTCAAGTATTTAGAAGTGGAACCATCGGGTCCAAATTTAATTATGGATCATATAGGTTTGGTTTCATTCAGTTCAGTTCGATTCGATTTGATTTCATTCCGTTCCCAGGTTTCATATTATAATTAAATTTTTTAATATTTAAGAGTTACATTAATTCAACTAATGATATGTTCAATCTTAACTCTTACAAAATAACGTAGTCTTATAAATCTTTTGCGTCTCTCTTTGCTGAGTTTTTCATAGATTTAATTGTTAAAATCACAAGAAAAGAAAGATTGCCAACTCACAATAATTAAGAGAGGCGTTGTCGACTTTAATTCTATTTCTCCAGAACGGTAGAAACGGCACTACGGTAGAATAACAGATTTGGATAAAACTTAGATCAATTTGATTAAATTGGCATAGAACTAAAAATTAGATATTAGAAAATCATATTTTTTGGTTTGAGTTAAATTAACTAGTTAACAAATTTATTTAAAATAAAATAATGTGGCTTATTTAAAATAAATTAATAAAAAAATTAGAGAGATTTGATTCTTATTCGATTCTTGATGTAGAACTGAGAATCGAAACGAAGCCGTCGGTTTTCAATTCAGATACTTATTCGAGTATTTAATTTAAGAAGAACGGATCAATTCGAGAGTTTTGTCCAACTCTACTTACATTAGAACCGCTCAGTTCAGGTGGAAATTGGAGAAGAATTGAAATTTGTTTGGCAGTCAAATATTGCAGCCGTGAGAAATAAAAGAAGGGGCTAAATTAGTTTTAGAGACATACAGAAAGAGCTGGCTGTGAGTGATTTATATATACTTAATCATAGAAATTGGCAGCGACGGTGCTTAATTAGAAGATACATAGAAAACAACGGCTGATTTAACGAGACAAAAAACACATAAGTGGTTGGGAAGGCTGCCATTAGTATATATACTCACAGAGAGACAAAATTACAGGAAAAACGACTATCAACTGGGTAGAACTATACAAACATTGCTGTTGATTTTGGAGATTAAACACAGGTGGATTTTGTTTTGGAGGTCAAACATCGAGGCTGTAATTAGAGATTTCATACACGGAATTAAGGATAACAACAATAATTATCTCCATATTTTTGTTCAATAAGTTATCAACAATTGCGAGGAAATTAATCACATTCCGTCGATTTTCATTGACGTCTTTCCACTTTTTTGTGTTTAATTCCAACATTATGCCAGACTAATTTTTCTCATGTATTGAACGAAGACGAAACCCTTTATTATTTATTTTTAATTCAAAACAAGTAGTTTAGTTGAATTCTTGCAATTTTTTATTAATCGTGCTTGCTTAATTTTATTATTTGATTGCTTGATCATCACTTAATTATATGGTTGCTTGTTGTAGTTTTGGGAGGCTTCCAATTGGTAGAACACTGCTTGATTAATATGCATGCAATAAATTTTAGAAATAAAATTTATCACGTGTACAATTTTTGAGATAATTGTGAAATTGAATGCATTATATTCATTCGAATTCAGACTAGGAATAGATTGGGGTCATGAATAGAATATGTTTAATTTGTCTTAAAAAAGAAAATTAGTTACAATAGAATTATCAATTGTCAAGAATGCAAAAATGAAACTAGCTACGTAGTCAAAAATTAGAATATATAAGAATAGATGGAAATTAAAAACCACAAATCTCCTTTGTTGGTTTACTTTGAATCCAACTAAACACCAGCACAACTTATTAAATTTTATTTATCGTGGGACGATATTCTTAACTCACTCAATTTATTACTTGTCAACGATCTCGTATGCTTGCGGGTTTTGCACGAATATGCATATAATAATAACATTCATTGATTTCTTATGTATAATTCTAAATTTTAGACATACAAAAGAATACGATAATGGAATTTAGAAATACTTCGTTCTTTGAACGTGTATTTTCCTACTATCTAATGAGGAAGCAAACTTCTCTTAACTAAAACTATGGTTGAAAATAGTCAGGACCAAGGATTGGGGAAGGAAGTTGAGATTGAACTAAGATGTAGTAAATAAGAAATGATAAAAATATCTTATGGTCATAATTTTTTGACATATATACTTGAAAGTGAATCTCAAAACTTCCAAAAAGTCGTGAATTCTTCGAATGGACCTTAGTAGTAAGAGGCCATAAAACGTGAAATAGATTCCATTTTGCGAAATCGTGTATGGGAGTTGGTGGATCTTCCTCTGGGATGCAAACTATTAGGTTACAAATGGATTTTTAAAAGGAAAATGAAATCATATGGCACCATTGAAAAGTATAAGGCTAGATTAATAATAAAATGTTGCAAAAAACGAGAAGCCTTGATTATTTTGATATATATTTTTCAATGGCAAAAATGATATCTATTAGAATGATATTTGCAATTGCAGTTTTGTGAAATCTTTAAGTATATCAAATGAATGTTAGAAATGCCTTTTAAATGGAGAAATAGAAGAAATCTACATAAAACAATTTGAGGATTTTCCCTTACCAAGGTAGGAAAGGAAAAACCGTAAATTGATACAGACATTGTATGACTTGAAATAAACATCAAAATAGTGGCATTAAAAGTTTGATAGTGTCACGATAGAATGTGGATTTAAGATCAACTAGCATGACAAGTGCGTTTATGTCAAAAACACCGAAAAATATCTATATCATCTTATGTCTTTATGCTGAAGACATGCTTATTATTGCTAGTAATAATAAGATGATTAAATTTATTAAAGATATGTTGGATTCAAGATTTAACAACATAGTTGATATGATACTGGGAGTTGAAATTTCAAGATCAGATGGAACCGTTGTAAGCCAGTTTCATGTGGGCAAAATCTTGAAAAACTTAACAAGGATGATTCTAGCATGATTAGACACCGATAGTATAAGTCAGTATCTATCTAAATATAAAGGTGAGAGCGTGTCTCAAGTGGAGTACTTTAGAATTATTGAAAATCTGATATTCTTGATGAGTTGCACAAGAACAGATATAGCTTATATAATTAGTAAACTAAGCCTCCATTTGGTAACAATTTTTCATTTAAAAAACAATCAATTTTTTTTACCGTTATTTCACTATTCTAACCGTCATTTTTTACTTCTTCATTCACAGGTGGGATCCACTTTTTTCTCAAACAGTCACAAAATAATTCTCAGAATCACTATCGAACAAGTTCTAAGTAAATACATGAGCAATCCAGTAGTTGACAACACGAAAGGAATAGTTAGAATACCAAGGTACTTGAGATATAAACATAAGTAACTCTTTTTACTTGACCTCCACACCTCACCTATACTCGTCTAGGCTCGCAAAGTTGAAACTTGACATCTATGCCTCACCACGCTTTACGCTTTTTATGGTAAAAAGTAAATAGTTTCCTGAAAATAATATTTCAGTATTATAGAACTGCATGTCACCGTGTAAGTTATATGAATTGAGATTCATGGGATTCCTTTGTAAAAAGGACGAGTAATTAAGATATGCAATGGTTGAGAAGTAAATTTTCATGGGTTTTACTTGATGTACAGCATGTTTCTTCTCAAAAGTCCGCCAGAACACACACGTAGGAGGGTGGGTGGTGTATTTTTTAACAAATTTACTTCACGGTGGGCCCCATATCATGAGAATATTTGGCAATCTTTTGTGAAACTTGCTTCTATACAACTGAATTAATCCAATTTTCATAGTCAGTATTGCAATACAAGTATACATATCTTGGGCAACTGGATAGTGAAGTAGACACTGCAAGGTCCTAATGATCACAGATTATCCTCATCCGAATTTATTCGTCTAAATATGTCGGCCTCACAAATGTGTCTTCCTTTGATGTTTCTGCAAAATATGGCTTACGACAAGGCAGCCACTAAAAAGTATCGGAAGGGATGCTGTCACCAACTTCAATCCAAGTGCATGTGGTGGCAAAATGCTATCTAAGCCACATAATGAAGGTTCTGTTTTGATTAATGTTGTTTTTTCTTGTGTCTAGCTTAGTTTACTTGTTTGAGATGTAGTAGAATGAGTTTTTTGATTCAATCAAGCAGGTAGCAACATGATCTTGAGTAGGAACGGACGCAAACATTTGAAGTTATTGGCACAATCAAACTTGCCTAAAAATTGTGAAGAATTATTCATTCGAAAATTTACATCCAAAAAAATATAGCCCATATAATTTTACATCCAAAAATTTACATAGGTATGAATTTAAATTTTTGGATGTAAAATTAAAAAAAAAAAAAAATTGTGCCATATCCCACGTCAAATTTTTTTAATAAAATGTTGGAAATTATATTGAAAATTTGTGTCGCAAAAATAATAATAATTGAAATTTTTTAAAGAATATACGAGTTATACGTCTCTTTTTAAGAAACATGTTTGATGCATCTCTAACTATTTTTGATATCCGTTTGAACGATTTGGTATGCCTACAATGTAGTTCTTGAAATAAGCTTCAAGATGACATAGGCGATTTGTGAATTCAGTTAGCGTACGATCATTGAAAAATTTTTAAAGTTAGCATGTTATCGAAATTCTCGAAATACTGTTTGGAATGACCTATTTTGATAAGTGGTAATATTTGCTACGGTTGGCATTTCAAGCACCATTATCAACTAGAAAACTAGATTGTAAGCACTTCGAAATGATATTAAGAATGCAATATTTCAATTTCATTCGACATCTCATAATGACTTCGAAAATTGAGACAAAAACATAAAAATTTGAAGGGAAAAAAAATAAAAATAAAAGTGAGAACAAAGTTGGGGGTTATGCCCACCCGTGTCCGACCCTGATCTTGAGGGTATTTAAACATATTCTCCCAAAGAGAGAAAATGTTTCTTCTCTTTTGAGTTCCTACCTTGCTATGTGCAAAATCCGGGGCAATCATAGATATAGACAGAAGTATGTATCATTTCTATATAACTTCTCAAAACAAGAAAAGCAATTATGCACCATCTTTCCTTTTTCCCGCTACGTACTGAAAATTCTGGTACAAGAATGGATAATCTGTTAACATCAGAATATTCTGTCCCGTGTGTAAATCTTGTTTTAGTTCGCAAGTACGAGGTAGATTATTTTGTTCGAAATATTATTAAAAGCCATTAGTCTAAAAGTTCATTAGACGCCCTTTATCTTCCCCTTTCAACCTAATACGAACTAGTTCATTCCCATGCTCCTTGCTCCAACATTCCTATATAAGTTGGTTTGCTTCAAGCCTACAAGATTTATGAAAGTCATGTTTGAACATCGAATCGAGAGATGAGAATTTCATTGCAATTAAGTAACAGAAGAAAAACTATTAAAGTGACCAAGTCATCCTATTTTCATGCGAATTCTACATTTTGTTGCTCAATTTTTCATGTTTGGAAGTCTTTGGACATCTTAGCTTAAGGATAGCTTGGCAGGAACGTAAGTAATTTCTTCACAAACTCATGGTCGAGTTTTCTCTACCCCATTGGCAATGGTCTCGACTGCAACATCTTCAGGATTCTCATTTTTTCTCAGCTTCCCGCTCTTCAAAAGTTCCCAATCTGTGCTTTGCTTTGTATCCCGGGGAATCAACAAACACTTCTCGAACTATTTTGAGATTAGGCCATCCCTTCCACCTCCATAGCCTCTCTACTTTTTCTAATTGTGTTTGTATACACATACTGATTCTCATTATAATCAAGAAATTCATGTCAATGGCAAATGAACTCTCAACAAACGAGAACACAAGAAGCCATTTTCTAACACATCGATACATCACATTATGCAGTCATCTTCCCATTTTTTTTGGAAAAGAAGTGATGTGTTGTTGAGGTATCAAAATTATGTAGAATTTCTTGCTCAAACTGCCATTAATAATATCACTCGTAGATCTATCATCATCAACGTTTCATTATCGGTGACACTAAATTTTTGAATTTAACTTCATAGCTATGTTTAGGATTAAATGATTGACCAACTTTTTACTGAAACAAGAGTCAATATTTATATTGTATATTTGGCAATTTTTCATGGGAAGTCCCAAACCCTCGGCAAATATGCAAATAGATCCCCAACAAAATTTACTTTGAACTAAATTTGAAAGCATGGTTGCCATAAAGCTCTGTTGAATCAGACAGCTTTATATTCCTGTACATTTTTGGTGTCCTTTTTCCTTGAGAGGCATTAGGGTCCCCAAGACCAACACCCTCATCCCCCCTTCCATAATGAAGCTCATCTTTTCAAGATTTAGGATTATGTATATTTGCATAAGTTCATAGGCATTTTACAGCATATTTGATACGTTAAACTAAACCCTACTCAACAAGATTGATTCACGAATCAAGAAGCTAAAAACTTTTTGTTTATTGTACACACAACTTGACATAAAACGCGACAGTAATTTATTTGACCATTAAAACCAAGCGATGGGAGTAATTCGACTCATCTATGCAGATCATGAATGCTCTGCAATTATTTGGTACAGCTCTACGAGAAACCCAAGATAATTTATGCAAAGAAAACTGTGAAAGCAGAGCCACCTGCATGGAATTGTCTGATTCTCCTCTCCAAACGGAGGATTGCCTGCTGATTTAATCATGTGCAAAATCCCTTGTGCAGCCTTTACTTTGGAGCCATAATCGAGCTCCTTTCACCTGGAATTAGTAAATGAACCGAGAAAGAGATGACCACATCATCAAAAGAATCCATCTATGAAACCAAAATGTTGAGATACTAGGTTAACCAGAGGGACACAAACGTCTCCAGCACATATTTTGTCGTTCCACATGATTCACGGGAACTACAGGAAAAATAGAAAGTTATTGAGGATAAGCAATTAAAAAATTGTGGGTTTCCCAGAGGAATCAGACATGAGACCATTCCCAATAAGACTTATTCATCCTTATGAGAGAAAGGAAGCGAAAGAAAGCTCGGTTACTGTAACATTCAAATCTGTCAAGTTTACTCACCACCTATAGATGTTTGTTTCGAAAAACTAAAAAGCAAAAGAAAGCTGTAAAATTCAAGTCTGTCAAGTTTACTCACACCACCTATAGATGTTTGTTTCGGAAAACTAAAAAGCAAAATAAGCTTAAAAAATTCTTTGGCCCTGATATAAAAGCAGCAGCATCAATAACATTTATTATATAAAAAGAAAATAAAGTGCTGGAACATACCTGTAGGTATCACAACTCTTTGTTACACAGTTTGATCCTTCAACAACCAGAAAGGAGCCCAATCAGAACTCCCTTTTTATGACTTTAATCAGGCATGCATTATCTTTTTAAGCGTTCTTGGAACCCCTCTGTTAGATTAAATTTGATACAAGCATCAGATATCAGGCCATCTAAAAGCCATGCATCGAGTCCTTAATGCAAGTACGGCAGGGTCAAATGTGATCTTCCTATTTCACCACTAACGTAACCAACCACCCAGAATAAGGCTCTTCAATAAAATTAAATCCCAAATGTCCCATTATAAAGATTGCCTGAACTAGGCATACGGATCTCTGAATCTTCATGTCCACTGTAGAGTTTAGTATATCTCAATCTCTCATTCCTGAGTAGATCTGCCATACCCAATTTATTTCCACCCTGCACCTCATTCCACCCTTCCCATTGACCGTTGGACGCTATTGCATTTCTGGACTGAGGGATAGTTGATTGAGAAAAGGGAGACCGATTGTTGACTAATCTTTGCTCCACAACCCCAGAAGGAATTCCATAAGCATTCCCGAGAGATGAAAAACCACCCCCCACGTCAGCAAATCTTTGGTTCTGATGCAGAGGAAGAGATCTTTGTAACAAAGATTGAAATCTTGTCTCTTCAAATGTGACTTGAGGAGAAAAAATTGATCTCATGTCTAAGCTTGGGCCGTTCAGACCACCTGGCAGCATCCCCTTGCCAACTGCCAAAATTGCAGGATCCTTAAAGTCAAAGTCTCCATTATTGATAGTATGACCACTTGGTGGTGCTTGATACTGATTCCTTAACAAGGAAGCATCAAGTTCATGATTTCCTGCAGAATATAGAACAAAATCATCAGGCAATATCCGCCGCAACTAAACCTAAAAACAAGTGCACTGCATAAATTTACCAACCAGAGCGTGTGCCCGAAATCTGCTCTGCCCTTTCATAATAAGTAAAGCCTGGAGGTGGTGCCCTACTGGGAACTGAAAACCCTGGAGGAGCAGAAATCTGAGGTTTTGAAACTGTTTGAAGACAAAGGAAAAGAATGTTTGAGATGGAGGAATTAAAGAACTGAATCGTGAGGAAATATGATGGGGGAAAAAAGGTCGCCTCTATAACGAAGTAAATGAATAACCAAAAACTATATTTGTAGCTCTAAAGCTGGCTGATCAGTAAACTGACAGCGGCAAAACATCAATGTGCCCATTCAGTGTCAAGATACAAGTTGCTAAAGGAAACATGAATAGGACAGCACTGCACAAGCATAACCATCAAAATCAAAATCATATAGCAACTACATTTCCAGAGAACATGATTCCAAATGGAATGTTCACTTTACAGAGAGGTCAATGTACAAGGAGACAGTTTTCAAGACAAAGGTATTGAAAACATCTACAGATCCAAAGAAAATGACAACCAAGTGAAAGAAATAAAAATAAACAATAGCTCACCCAAAAGCTTGTCAGAAGATAGATTAGAATGACTGCCAGCAAAAATATCTGATTCTACACCATTAAATGCAGAGAAACCATTGGAGTTACCAAACTTCTCAAGATGGAAATTCTTGGTGGTGGAATCATGTACAAAAGGCAGCTGTTTAAAGGGTTGTTCGACATAATTGACAGATGGTTCAAAGTTTGATACTTGTCTCCTGGGTTCCCCCCCTCTAGCAAAAGAAAACCTTGATTGATTGCTACTCTGAACTTTCAATGTACTTGGCATTCCGGATGACCCTTGCTGTTTACCTGTTTCACCCAACAACTTAGCCAGGTTCTGAGGCGAAGTCAGCGGCTCATCCCATGAGTCAAAGTCCAGTGACATGATATTTGATATTATTCTGCTCTCCCTAATATGATCTGCAGCATCACGGCCTCCACTGGCTACTTCCCCTTCAAATCTTCCTAAAAGCAACCCATTATCCTTGTTTGGAAACGAATAAGAATATTCATCATTATTAACAAACTCAGAAGTATTAATCAGATTGTTAGAATGTCCATTAGACATAATAGGACCGCCCAAAGCTGGAATTAGTAAATTTTCTTTTCTATTCGCAAGTTTCCCATGCAGGTCAACACTGATTGCACCATCCGAAATATTATGCTGTGAAAAATGAATATTAGAATGCTTTGAAAGACCAGAAGAGTGTGAGAAATCTGGTACATGCCTTCTATTAGCAGGAGCCTCAGGACTTTTCCTATCAAAAGATAACAAATCAGCTAGAATCTCGCGTGAGTCAATTTGCAGAACTTCTGTCTGCATTCCTGATCCCAGATCTGACTGAATATTTGCAACAAAAACCTCATCGGTCAAATTTGCAGATTTTCCAGCCAGCTGAGAAGTCAATGGTTCTCTAAGGTGCTCAGAGTAGCCATTCTGCAATTGTTGATATCTAGCAATGCTTGTTGACATAATATTAGAAGCTACATTCTCAATGTTTCCATCTGTGGTGTCCAAGGAATCTTTGTCCAAAGCAGGTCCACAAGACTTTAGGGATAGATCACATAACTTAGTAGTATTATGTAAATTGCTGGCATGACTACCCTTATCCTCGGAAGTCAGGTGAACATCTAGCTGCCTGTTTATAGGTGAAGTAACAGGAAGTGCAGATGTGGAAAAACTCTCAGAAGCAGTATTTATGGTATCTGTTCTTAATTTATTTTTAACAGGTTCTACAATTTCCAGTTTGCTATTTTGTTGAGCTTTGCTGCTTTCTTCACTGGGATCAAACTTCTTGCCAGTATCACCATGCAAAGTAGAAATCCGACTTGGACTTGCAACTGAAGTAGAAAATGTCACTGGACCATTGCATCCATCAGGTTTCTGCTCAAGTGTTCCAGTGGAACACGGTATACTTGTGGATGATGGCTGACTATGGGAAGCGCGAATTCCCCTAGTCAAACCAATTGAAAGATAAGAAACCGTATTGAACACAAATTAAAAGAGACATATCAGCAGATGACATACCACAAGGCTCCAGCAGGAAGAGAAGCGGATCCACTATTGGATGCTGCAGCTCTAACACTGCTCACTGAATTCTGCTAACCAAGTAAGAAGCCTCTTTAGAATGGAAAAAAGCAGTGTATTTCAGCAGTGATCACCATTCAAATCAGGATCGCCACAAAAATAATGCAAATTTAAGTGCTTGCTTGACCAGGCAAAAGTGCTTATAAGCAATATGTCCCAAGGAACGTGGTTAAAGAGTAGGTAAAAGTTGTAGGTCCTACTAAATAGAGTTTGATCGGCTTATAAACAATTATAAGCTTTGCTAATCCCATACTAATCCTCAACTTATTTAGTATCAAAATTATTAAACACATTGGTCAAAATGATTTGGAGAGTTCTCCAAGTCGAAAGTAGCATATTCATAGGAAACAGAAAGACAAGAACAAGATGTTCAGGAAAGAGAGGGGCGGGGGGAGGAATCTTACATTTGTACAGGTAGCAGTTTCACTTGAAGGCTTCCCTGAAGAAGCGGAGCTGTTATTGAAGTACTCATCTGCTGGTGGTGGTAGCATACTTCCCGAACGGCGTTGCATACTATTGGTGGCATCAGTGATATGCTGAACTCTACTCCTTTGCAATCATCAGGTTAATTCACTATTCGATGAATGGTCACAGGAGACAACAAAAAATTCCAACCAAAAACTAGAATATATTGATTGATCAACAAAGGGATACATGGGAATATCTGATCATCACAAGTTTCAAAATCTAAACTTGAAGAAAATAAATCAGGTGGGGCCGAAGACGCCATAAAACTGATGTACTGTAACAGCATCTTCTTCAAATAGATGTGCATATAAATAAAAAAATTGTGCTACTGCAGCCTTTTCAAGGAAAATTAGCCTCACTTAAAACTTCAAATCTTGATTTACATAATACTGCCACACTCAAGTCACTTGAGACCCTTGTGTGTACCAGTGCCACAAACCGAAATATTATAATCCCAAAGGATTAGTTCCATAAGAAAACAATTCAACATCAATGTCAATTATTTAAATTTCCAAACAACTCTATTATTTTAATATAACTTAACTAAAAAATAAAAGATCCAGAATGAATCTCAATGACATAAACTAAAATATACTAGGTCAGTTGCCACCAATTCCACTATTTTACTATAACTTAAATAAAAACGTAAACATCCAGAATGACTCAATTACAAAAACTATTCAACAGATTGATTTGCAAAAAGGTTTTGATAATTATAAACGCTAGCTACCTAACTAATAGCTGCAGAACATTATTTTGAAGAGCTAAGAAAGCACTAAAAACATTGACAGCTGTTTTCCAAGTATACAGGATATGCATCAGATATATGAAGCATTTAATAGTTTCATCACCAATGATCACGATGAAAACAGTCAGACAACACTAACTGAAGTACCGGCCAATAGGGTGAGCAACTTGTGACAAGAAATTTTGTTGTTAAGAGGAAACTTTCATTGAGTACATAGAAAAGGTATATAAAATTGAACCAATCAACCAAACAAAAAATGGTACCAGAAAATATTAGCTTTCATAAGAAAAAATCAGAAAAATTCCAATACGTAGATGGTGAGGAAGTGAGACAAGCCTGTTCTAGCTTACTGAGTAAGCAACTCAGATTATCGTAGATGAGATTGTTTGGAGATACCAAACAAATGATGTCACATCCAGTCTACAAAAATAACAAGAACTCTACAATACATGAACCCTCACACAAGTCACACGATAAATCTGGTAGGAATCTGCACGTTACCTTGTGTACGCGGATAATATTTCGTCCTTAGTAAAACTATCTTCTTGTAAGCCAAACTCGTGCAAATATAGACAATCTGGGTTGCTGCAGGGCTAGACAAAAAGGTAATTCTAATTTAGGGTATACTACAAATAAATCAACATGCTACAGCTACAGATAAATATTTGAGTGTATGGATAATATGAAAGACCCAATAACCAGTGAGCAATTCTAAGCCCATAATTTCATTAGAAATCATTCAGAGACCATACCACATTTCTCAGCCACGCATGACAATATTTAGTTGTGCCAAAGCAAGCCCTGCAATGTTGAATTTCAAACAACTATCTAGTAAATCAAAAAAGAAATCACAATACATGAAAGTTTCCACTCACTTTAAAGAGCTACCCTCCAAAACAAATCCATGTACTGACCGGATACACCGAATTGCTTCCTCTTCCTTAGAATAAGTAATATATCTAGTCCAAACAAACAATCGTAAACAAATAAATGACAAGACTACGTAATAACTTCAAAATAATTCACGACTATTAGTAAAGAAACATATATCCTATATGCACAATATATTACCATATATGAACTCCAGTAAATAGATCAAAAACATAGTGCAAGACAGACACTCGACACAGGAATGATGAGAAAAGATGTGTCCTCAAAGTAATTCTAATCAACAATGTTTAAAATTAAACTCGTCATAAAAATATAAAAAATGTTTGTTGTTCAAAAAGTGAATTGAATGAGTTAAAGTTCCCATTTTTAACATCTGTATAGACTAAATAATAGTGAACACAATGTCCATTCCATAGCAACTCAATATTTGACAATCATATATAAATTAGGAAATTTAAGCACAGCTTGAAGATACATACAAGTCCTTGGAAAAGAATGATTACTTCTGGAAACTTCAATGCTACAGGAGTTACTAACACCATGAACATTTATATTTGAAGGCACTGTAATATTATTAGAACAATGAATGGTATATAGGAACTTACACGCTGCACGTACTATTTGCAAAATGTTGTATAGCACCAGCAGCTGTCCGTGATATAGACACCTTCAGCACCTTTCCATATTGACCAAAATAATCTTTGCCTTGGAGAAGCTGCTTCAAGAAAATAGTATAAAGACGCCAAAGAGATGGGCAGGAAGGGAAGATCAAAGAGAAGGGATACATACATCCTCATCTGCTAGATTAAGTGGCAACCCCACAACGTAAACAAGATTCCTTTGGATCACTCGTACACTGCTAAGTTGCTTCCGCCCTTCAGATGTTTTGCTCTTTCCCTTTTGTGATTTTAGCTTTTTCTCTATATTCATTTCTGAAACCAATCTGTTACAATGATCAAGAAGTCCATGATGTTAGCTGAAAGAACATACTATACTGTTGTCAAAGGGAGCAAGCTGTTATAGAGAATTTCAATTAACACCCAATGCTAATTACCTTTCACACTTAGCTCCCATCCCAACAATCTTTTCCTTATTATAAGGAGTGCGACATGCTGGACACCGCCCTTCCATCTCATCTTTCTCCGCCATATCCATAATGTGATGCCAGCACCAAATACAAATCTAGAAAAATGTGAAACAACGTATATTTCCAGATAAGCACCAAAGGAAAAATAAATAAACAAATAAAACTGTTGCCAGTTTATTCAAGAAATAGAGAATTAATCTGGTTAGTCAATTGATGGTAAATTGACACTTATGACGAAGTGCCTAAAAAATCCATAACCATCTATCACTTCATCGTAGGAGATTGAAGATTTGCTAGTAAATTGGGTTGTTTTAGGCACAAAAGTTCACTTGTTATCTAGCATCAATGCAGGGATTAGATGTCAATTATGAATACATTTTTTTCCTCCACATCGGCTGGCTGTAAGGTAAAATTGGCAGTTTTTACCCCGACCAGTTCCTCTCATCAGACCGCCAACACTCACCGCCCAACAGCAAAAAGAAATCGAGGGGAAAAAATGATGAATGTCTACATTCCATAAAGTAATAACGAAAATGTAGATAATTTTTCCTAGTTGATGAGGCACATGCAAAACCTTGTCAGCCATGGATTCCATTCAAAAATTTTGTGACCCTTCAGCAATCAAGTGCAATTCAGATCAGAAGTCACCTTATTTTACTTCTAACTCCATCTAAGTAAAGATTATCTGAAATTTAATCAATATTCCAGAAACCCAATATCAATCAACAAGATCCTTTTAGTAATGTTTGAGAAGAAGCTAATGACTTATTACGCTAATTAGATATACTATCAGGCATAAGTGCATCTTTTTATCTCCACATTTCATCTAAATCTTTACATAAATCATCCCTGGCTATCACGCTGAGCTTGAGCTAACATTAAATCCAATCTACAAGCTCTTTAAAAGCTGTGTTTCTATGGAGGTACACCGGTGGTAGAGCTGGATTTAATTGCGGGTGCCAAGTTATTGGTAATTTCAGACAAGCAAAGTAATAGGCAGCTATTACATCATGGGCCTCATGGTGATCACTTGCACACAACATTCACAGTATTTGTCGTGTGGGTCTTGCATTGTGAGGGAATTGGCTGACAAGTTCCATCCTTATTCTACCTAACTTTCAATGTTAATAATTCGTAGACAAACCATTTCATGCCAAAATTT
This sequence comes from Olea europaea var. sylvestris, assembly GCF_002742605.1. Taxonomy (NCBI): domain Eukaryota; kingdom Viridiplantae; phylum Streptophyta; class Magnoliopsida; order Lamiales; family Oleaceae; genus Olea; species Olea europaea. The sequence goes on along the minus strand of NC_036249.1, from coordinate 15,092,699 downwards.
GATGGTATGTACAAAGATAAATCTAAAGATGTAAACAGTGAATAGAAAAAAAGACTGTCCCCCCACCAAAACACAATGCCAACAACAACAAAATCACAGCACTGACTTCATTTCATCGATCAGTAAGAGATCGTGAAAATGATAATTTAATTTGAACCAGAAAAATACTGTAATTTCAAGGTCTGATAAGTCCATTTTTACAGGCCAAATCTAATGAGGTAGGTAAACCTGGCCTGTAGTTAACAGGCATTTTAATGGTTAATCGCTTGCTAATGCATCATTGGCCTGGAATACCAAATTCGGAACAATTCCAAGGAAACAATAATATAATGGTCAATGAGCACTCTCTTCTATTCTTCTTTTCATCGATCAGAATGAGATCATGAAAATGCTAATTTGATTTCAAACTGGATAACATATAAATTTCAGAGCCTGATGAGTCTGTCTATATCTGTAGGCTAAATCTAATAAGGTAGGTGAACCCAGAAAGTAGTTAGGCATTTTAATGGGTTGACCACCTGCTATGCATCATTGGCATAGAATAAAGTTCCATATGATTCTAATAAACAATAACATAATAGCCAATCAGGGTCTTCTCTGAAAAATTGTTCCCGACCAGTGGGCGTTCTACCTCCACGTAGCATTGCTCCATGACATCAAAAAACTATTTGGAATACAACTAACATATAAAGTTCCGGCAATTTAAAAACAATAAACGCCAAGAAAGAGAAACGGTCAAAAACCTCATAACCACACTTGCAAGGTTTCAGCTGCTGATCAGTCAAATCCATCTCCTCAGCACAGAGAGGACAAGTTTTTTGGTCGCTGCTCATGCTTCGCTGCAAAAACATAAATATCATTTAATTAGATGATAAATAGTACTGGATAAATATTAGTAAATCTCCACTATAAACCAAAATGGAAAGTAAGTTAAACTGAATTTAATTTACAAATGATGGTAATAAGCAGGGTTTCCACGACCACAGCCCACAGATAATTAGATCAATGCACCAAAAATGTAAAATTAAGGGAAATACAAAAGAAATATTAAAGGAATTGAAGAAGAAAATCAGACTCCAGGCAAAAAAAAAATAAAAAATTTAAACTTTCATATAAGACCCACTTTTACCTACCCAATCCAAAAATCGAAACATAAAAAACTTCTATCCGCCACCACAAGAGTTCAGATGCTTTTTCCCATTAGGATGAGGCATATATTCATCAATTAAAACGATTAATCGCAGAATATTAATCAATTAAAACCAAACTAAATCCAGCACAGAAAGATAAAAAATGATCTCCGTATACAAAAAAATAAATCTAGACTTCACTAAATCCAATAAAAAAGAACACTCACGAACATTAACTGAAATTAAAGCAACACGGAATTTTAGAAAAATTTATAACAAAAATCAGTTTCGTTTATAAGGAAAAAAAATAGGGATCTCGATAGGGAATTGAGATTGGAGGGGCGAGAACTTACAGCGGGTGATTGAATCGAGAAATGAGGAAAAAAGATTAAGCGATATAGAGATGTAGATATAGAGAAAAAACAGAAAGTCACAAAGACGACAATACTGCGAAAGAGAATTTGTGAGAGGGCATCGACGTTGGATGGTTGGTCATTTTATGCTGCTGCTATTCGGGTTCGGATCTGGTTTCATACCCAATTTCTTTTGTTCTTTTTCTTTTTCTTTTTTTTCACGAGTAGAAATGATTTGGTTTTCGACCTACTAGTTGCCAAAATAAAGTGACAATACACAGCTAGAAGTAGATCTTGACAAGGGTGGATAACCCTTCCTTGTCTTCTGGTTATTTCAGTATTTCTTAGGGATGGCAATTGCATTATGTGGGTTGATTCATCTGAAATTTTTGAGAGATGGAGCCGAGATGAGGCAAGAGCGGGATAAAAAAAATTCTCCATTAAATCTTTTTTAATTAATCACTTATTTGTAAGATAATTTAAGTTAAAAATATAAAAATAAAATTACATATCCCCGTTACCTTAAAAAGATTATTCCAACATTACTATTCATCCTGAAACAGAGATTTCACATTAAACTGGTTCCCTATTATAGCTAAACTCGTTCAGTATTAATTTCACTATAATCCCCCTTTAATTATTTATATTGTTCATTCATATAAATGAAATGAATGTGTTGCTTTATTGCTGTTAATTATTGACTTATACAACTCATGTACTATAGTTGTCACCTTTAAAAATATATTGTCACTGTTCATTCAATCGTATTCCTGCTACAATAAAAGAGTGAATATGGCGAGAACTATTCATTCAGGACGTATTTTGTGTTTCCCTAATTCACCATTGAATATCACATAATATCTCACTTCACTCCTGAAATCATTACTAATAGTCTTCCTACGAATGCGTGGTGTTGCTGTTTTACCTGATTTGAATTTTTATGTCAAAAAAATAGTTGACGTCATACTACATAATATTTTTTTAAGAAAATAATGTAAATTATATTGAGAAAATTGTTGAAAAAAAATAATAAATATTAATAAAATAATTGATTTGTTTTAAGAAAAAATACAAGTTATACGCATTTTTTAACACACATGTTTGATGTATGTTTAACTATTTTTTATATTCATTTAGCTCGTTAGATGTGTTTATGATATAGTTCTCGAAATAAGTTTCGAGAGAATATAGAAGATTTATACATTCGACTACCGTACAATCGTCGAAAAATTTTTAGAGCTAACTTGTTATCGAAATTCTTAATTTTTTAAATGATGTCTCTTTTGACATTAAAAAAATCTCTGCTACAATAAAAGAGTGAATGTGGTGAGCACTATTCATTCAGGACGTATTTTGTGTTTTCCTATTTATCTTTGAATATCTCACTTCACTTTTGAAATCACTACTAATGGTCTTCCTACGCAAGTGTGGTGCTGCTGTGTTGCCTGATTTGAATTTTTACGTCCAAAAAAAAAAGTTTATGTCATACAACATTAGATTTTTTTAAAGAAAATGATGTAAATTATATTGAGAAATTTGTTGCGAAAAAATAATAAATATTAATAAAATAATTGATTTTTTTAAGAGAAATACGAGTTATACGAACTTTTTAACACACATGTTTGATATATATTTAACTATTTTCGATATTTATTTAACTCATTCGATGTATCTATGGTATAGTTCTCGAAATTAGATTCGAGAGAATATAGAAGATTTATGTATTCGACTACTGTACAATCGTCGATGAATTTTTAAAGGTAGCTTGTTATCAAAATTCTAAATTTTTTAAATGATATCTCTTTTGACATTAAAAAAATTAAAAATTTATTAGAAAATTTTCTAAATGACGTTAAAAATTTTATCCCTACTACAATAAAAGAGTGAATGTGTCGAGCACTACTCAGTCATGACGTATTTGGTGTTTCCCTATTTTACCTTGAATATCCCATAATATCATATTTTAATCATGAAATCATTACTAATGGTCTTCCTACGTGTGTGGTGGTGCTGTTTTACCTTATTTGAATTTTTACATCAAAAAAAAAAAAATTAACGTCATACCACATTATATTTTTTTTAAGAAAATGATGTAAATTATATTGAAAAAATTCTTGCGAAAAAATAATAAATATTAATAAAATAATTAATTTTTTTAAAAGAAAAATGATGAGTTATACGCATTTTTAACACACACGTTTGATGTACGTTTAACTATTCTTAATATTCATTTAGATTATTCAATGTGTTTATAATATAGTTCTCAAAATGAATTTCAAGACAATATAGAAAATTTATGTATTTTCAACTACCGTACAATCGTCGATAAATTTTTAAAATTAGCTTGTTATCGAAATTCTTAATTTTTTAAATGATGTCTCTTTTGACATTAAAAAAATTTAAAAGTTTATTAGAAAATTTTCTAAATGGCGTCAAAAATTATTGTCGCGGAAAAATAATAAATATTAATAAAATAATTATTTTTTTAAGAACAAAGACGAGTTGTATGCATTTTTTAACACACACGCTTGATGTATGTTTAACTATTTTCAATATTTATTTAGATCACTTGATGTGTCTATGATATAGCTCTTGAAATGAGTTTCGAGATAATATAGAAGATTCATGATAGATTTTTATATAATAATAAAAAACTAAATAAATCACCCAATGAAAAAAATGACACAAAAAAAAAAACCAAACATATTGTTTTGCTCTGTGTCACGAAGCAATTTGGCTCCTAGCATCTAGGAGCATCCAGAAGCACAATTGCTCCGTGCATGAAGCATTGTGCCACAATAATTTTTTTTCTCTTTTTTCTGTAGTGATTGATATATTTTTTATTCAAATCTATTTTATCCTTATAACATGACACGAAGTATGTTGAATGATATATATTGTTTATTCCTAAAAGTAGTTGCGATAAATTAAAGTAAAACTTAACACAATGTTGAAATATTAAATTTGACAATATTGAATATTTTAGATGTATATAAATTTTGGAGTATTAAATTCAAAAATATCAAAATTGGGTGATTAAATAAAAATCTCAACCCTATTTAAGTGACAAAATATTATATTGTGGCTCAACTTGTTTTTAGCTCCATTTTTTTTCTCTCTTTTATTTTAATCGCAGAATCTTCCATAAAATAATATTACACGTAAATAAAAAAAACTTGTCATTAAATCGATTGGATATTAAATAATAAAAAAAGATCCGATTAATTACACAATTTAATGATATTGAATATAATTATCATCAAATACGTCCTTTATATGTAAAATAACCACTCAGACAAAAATAATGTTTGATGTATAAATTATGAGCTCCCAAAAAATATATTTCAATTATAGCAACACAAAATTGAGGCTAACTAATTTTTCATCTTAATTATTTTAGCATCTGAAAAAATTTTATATACAAAAGAAATTCGATCATTTTTAGAAATTTTTTCTTTTTGTTACTTTTTCCTCTCGATCAATTAATTTTTTAAATAATCTAATAAAATTTTTGACATCATTTAGAAAAATTTTTAATAAACTTTTAATTTTTTTTAATGTCAGAAGTGTGTTATATATGAAGATTACATTTTTATTTATCATTTTAAACAATTAATCAAATTTGTATATTTATTGATAGAAATGAATAGATATTTTGATATTTTGACACGTTAATATTACCTAAAAAACGACATAGCCCGTGCATTGCACAAGTGGAAAACTAGTAATAAATAAAAGCATTCATGGCGGATACCATGTTTTCTCTTGTTTAGGCGGGATAAATCAGGTCGTGGACAGGGATTTTTCCATTCCTAGATTGGACTTGGGTGGGTTGGAATGGATCAGGACTACCTTCTCCATTCTTTGCCTTGCTTGGATTTTTAGGAGTAAAGGACGAGGATAAAAAATCTCAATTTTTCGCCTTTGCTTACTTTTTAATATGCTTATTTTATTTTTAAAAATTTAAAGCACAAAAAATATAATATCAAAAGTTATGGTGAGTTTGAGGAGGTGATGATAAGAACCATGAGACGAAGGCTAGCAAAGATTCATTGATTGTGAGAAAAAGATCAGTGATGAGATCGCGAGCAAAAAAATTCAAAGAACCCATGAGATTACTTGTCCAAGCTACGTGGGCCAACGGTTTGAATGTAACGAGTAATAGTAAGACACAAAGTTTCAAAATAGGCATATAAGAAAAAACAACCTTAGTGCACTTAATTCAAATTAAGTTAGAAGAAGTGAAGCCTAGAGTGTAGCTAGAAAAGTGACAAACATGTAGGCAAAATAGGTTGCGCACCCACAAAAGCAAAATTTTAATCCGAGCCAAATCAATTGAACGGCACCGTGAGAGAAAACACAATGCACACACAGTACAAAAATCTGAAGATATATATATATATATGTATATATATGTATACATATATATATATATATATATATATATGTGTGTGTACACATGTGTACATGTGTACACATGTGTACATATGTACACATGTACATATGTGTATATATATATATGTATACATATATGTACATGTGTACATATGTACATGTGTACATATGTACACATGTGTACACATGTACACATGTGTACACACACACATATATATATATATGTATACATATATATATACATATACATGTGTACATATGTACACATGTGTACACATGTACACATGTGTACACACACACACATATATATATATATATGTATACATATATATACATATATATATATATCTTCAGATTTTTGTACTGTGTGTGCATTGTGTTTTCTCTCACGGTGCCGTTCAATTGATTTGGCTACATATGTATACATATGTACATATGTACATATCTATATATATGTACATATATATATATATAGAGAGAGAGAGAGATGTTTTACAAGTTATTTAGGGTTTACTTTGATGATATTTTAGAACTAGTAAGAATTTAGATGAGCATATAGAACATTTGAGTTATGAGCTTGTTGTCTTGAAGCGGGAATAATTTTACGGTAACTTTAAAAAGTGCACATTTTATATGAAAAAAAGTTATTTTTTTTTTATTTATATTGTTAATGCAAAGGGTATTGAAGTTGATGAGGATAAAAAATCAAAGCCATCAAAGAATGGACAACACTTGCATAACTAAGGTAAGAAGCTTTCATGATTTAGGTAACCTTTTTTAGGTGATTTGTTAAAGATTTTAGCAAACTTGCCACACTACTAACTGAGATTGTGAAAAAGAATGTAGGATTCTACTGGGCATTGAACAAAAACATGTATTTAATACTATTAAGGATACCTTGTGATCTACACCTGTTTTATTATTACCTAATTTTGACAAAACATTTTAGATTAAATGTGATGCCTCAAGTATAAGAATTAGAGCTGTTTTAATGCTGAATAGGAGGCCAATAGCTTATAGCTTATTTTAGTAAAAAGCTATGTGGGGTAGCTTTGGGTTATCCTACATATAACATAGAGATTTTATGCATTTGTTTGAGTTTTGGAGACATAACAGCACTACTTTTGGTCTAAGTAGTTTGTAATCCATACTGATCATGAGTCATTGAAACATACTTATTCACATTCCATGACCCAAACACATAGTCCACTTAACTAACACTATACGAGAAACACATATGTGACATAAAAGGATGAAACTGTTGTCCTATGATTGATTATAATAAACAAGTTAATCTTATTTAACAATTGAATTAAAGTGATTATAGTCTTCAAATCATCCGCTAATAAATTGATTGATCATCGTCAAAATATCAAAATCAAGACTCACAAATTTAACTCATGAAGAAGGTCATGATCAAAGTCACATATTCAAGATAATTCCTTCAGAAATAGATCTTAAAAGACAAACGTGAAAGAAAGATTAAGACGAGAGCCTAAAGGCCAAACTTTAAATCAAGATCAAAGACTAGATTTTTTATGTCAAATGTAAAGGTACTAATACTTTGACATTTAGCAACTAATGATAAAAGCTCAAAAATCATTTTCTTAGCTAAAAGCTATTTTGATTATCACTTGCATAAAATGTTTTGATCCAAAATAAAATTGGTTTTCAAAATTATGTTTGGACTTAGATTATATTTTAAAACATTATTTGCCTAGAAAACAAGTTAAACACTCTTTCCAAAAGTCTACACTTGTCAAAATATTCAAATCAGATCAAACATAGTCAAAAATGGAAAAACTGGTTGAACCGTTCCCAACTGGCCAAATCGATTGGGCGTTTGAATCATCATCTAGACGAAGGTGGTGAACATCCGAATTGATTGTCCAAAGTCTCGGAGAGTTTTGACGAACGTTCGGTTGATGCAACAGTCTGATTTTTTACTGTTATGATTTCAAACGCATAATGACTATTTTGGTCGTCCGAATCCAAGGACAAACGTCTGGTTAGTTGTTCGGTTCAATAGAGTGTTTTGCTTATTGGGCCCTATAAATACCCTTACTCTTTCCATTCTTTGTAAGAGTTTCAAGAGCATTAAGTGAGATATATTTCGAAATAATTCTTTGAGGCTACATTGGATTCATTTCATTTATTAATTAATATACAAAACTTTGATTGATTCAAGTTTTTTATCAACTTCATCAAAGTTTTTCTTTTCTATTTTTGTACTTCACTTATTTCAATCATTCATAAAAGGGAGATATATTTCGAAGAAAAAATTTGAACTTACGTTGCATTTATTTCTTCTACTTCTCTATAATAAAACTTAAATTAATTGAATCAAACTTGTAAAATCATAATATTGATCAAAGTTTCTCATCTATCTTTTTTTGGCATTTAACGTATCACTATCATTCATTAAACGAGATATATATTTAAAGAAGATTATTGAACTTACATTTTATTTATTTATGTTTGAACTTACATTGTATTTTCTTTTCTTCTTCTCATTGAAAAAGCTTAGATTTATTGAATCAAACATTTAATTACTAATTTATCAAATTTTTCATTTAACACTTGAGCTATCATTTGTTGTTATTCAATAAAGTGTTAGCTTTTCTCAGTACTTAATTCATTTATATTGTTTATCATGAGAATAGTTCGTTGTAAAATTATTTTATTATACTTGTAGGTCATATTCAGGTTTCGCAAAGCTTAATACTGTATAAGGATCAGTGTTCATTGTCTGTAAGTCATCGAAAATATTGTAAAGAGTTGGAATGCACCATCAGTCAATCAATATAGTGAAAAACCATTGCTCATATCGAAGATCTTAATAATGGATGATGTAGATCATTGCTTTGATCAAACTTTTACAATTATATTATTTGCATCATCTCTTCCTTTTTACTTATTGCTTATTATTTGAATTAATATATTTAGTCTTTACTTGCTTGAATTTAGATTGGTTCTTTGAAAAGTTTTAAAAATCAATTTACCCCTCCTCTTAATTAGTTATTCTTGGGCTATCAATTGGTATCAAAACAAGTTTGAACTTAAAATCTCACAATCTTAAGTAATAGCTAACCACAATCTTTAAAATCTTTAGGGGCATTCTACAAATCGTCCTCCTTTTTATCGATGGTATACATATAACTATTAAAAAGCTAGAATGATGACTTATATTCAATCAATAAATTATAATGTTAGAGAAGTTATTGAATTTGGTCCATGTGTGCCTAAAAAAGTTATTAAAGTTGATGAAAAGCCATATTAAACCATTTCAAAAACAAAGAAGAGTACGATGAAGAGGATAAAAGAAAATCATCTTTAAAAGTTAAAACCAAAAATATAGTATATTGTGCATCAGATAAAGATGAATTTAATCGTACTAGCACATGTGATTTCACTTTATGATAGGTGGCCTGCTTTAGAAGTTATACACTTAGGCACTAACAAAGTAAAAGAAACCAAGATAAATCTTTTGGTAAGGAATATGAAAATTTCTTTATAAAAGAAAATGAACCTATTATTAATATGATTACTTGTTTCACCGATATTGTCAATAGTCTCGAAGACTTTGATCGAAAATTTACTAACGGTGAACTTGTGAGTAAAATGCTTAGGCCTCTCTAGGAAGATTGGAGCTTACCCACTATATTCGGTCTTCACAATCCGCCTACGTGGAAGATAGCTTTTATACGTGGTCGTTAAATGAAGCAAATGGAAGGATCAACTGCCCAATCAGATGAACCAAAAATGTCTCACCCAATTCCAACACTGAAGTTGCGATTTGGGAACCAATTTTCTCCAAAAACACTCGGTCTCCATCGACTCCGAAGGTGAAATCTTTCTCGACTACTCCCTAATCCCCCAAAATCAATCTTTAGCGAATTTGAAGCACCCCAAAGGGCGGTTGTTGAATCGATTAAATGGAGAGATTGCTTGAAGGTAATTCAGAAAATTTTTCCCTTTTTGTATTTTCCATCACTGGCTTTGTAGTGCAAACTGGTTTTGTTGTTCTTACTGAGCTGTTGTTCAAGGCTCCAATTTTCAATACTAAAGTGCAATCCATTCCAGATCTTAGGGCAAACTGGTTTTGTTGTTTGCATCCTGCCATGCTCTAATTTCATTAACATCACTCGTGCAGTCTTTCGTTTTATGCATAATGAAGCTTCCCGCATGCTAGCTGCGTTTTAGTTTTTACAGCACCATAATTCATTAATGGATGCAGTACAATTTCTGTTTCGGAGGAAAGAACAAGGGAATTTGCCACTGTTACAGAGAACCAGGCCACCAATTTTTGGTATTCCCAAAGAAGCAGCAATGTCCAGATTGTGCCGAAGGCATCATAACATGGATGGAATTAGAAAGGACGAAGAACATGGTTTGATTATTCTTTTGTTGCACAAGAAATTGTGAGTTCTTTGAATAGAGCAAATTCCTACCCTCACAAACGTAAACCATTACAAGATGAAGGTCAGTTAAATGTTGTTAAAGACGAACGAAAAGGCTATCCAATCAAAGATCATTCCAGTTTGTTCAAGAATGAGGCTAAAATTACAGAATAACGAGAGTCAAGATATTCCTCAAAATAAGCTTCTGCAAGAGTAAAGGTGACACGGAAGACAGTGGGAAAGAAAGGGGAAGGGAGTCGTGAATGTATTCCACTTATTGTTGACGACAAAACGAAAAGAACTAGATTTTCATTTCCTGTTTGTGTAATGATAACTATACATTTCATGCTGTTACTTTCATGTTTCTTGGTGTTGATAAACTAGGAATAATTTGTTGTACTTGATGTTTGAAGTTGTGATGATGTTAAACCGTGTTCGATTTTATCTAGTATCGAGTATGTGTTCATATATGGTTTATACACCAGCACATATGCTGTAAGAAAATAAAGGAATGAAGTGCTCCCTTTGCAAATGGGAGAATAACACGAACTAGATGAATGCTTGAAGAATAATTTTACTAAAAAATGCCTTCAAGTTTATATATACAGTGAATGAGAAGAATCTAGAATACTTACACAAATTGAACTAACTGGCTGAAAAGAAAATGCTATAAAAATAAATCTAATAGAAAAAGAAAAAGGAAACGACGCTATGTAAAAGAATTTAACAGAAAGAGAAAATGGTCTTCAATGTCGTTTCTACCGAGCACCATCATGCTTCATCTGATGGCTTTCTTCTTGTTGATCATCAGCTCGTTGCTGTTGCTTGTACATAGTTCAACATATGCTAGCTCTAAGTTTTCAAATTATTCATTGAATGCAATCACGCAACTTCAAGAATTGACCTTTACTTCATTTTAACAGAAAGAGAAAATGGTCTTCAATGTCGTTTCTACCGAGCACCATCATGCTTCATCTGATGGCTTTCTTCTTGTTGATCATCAGCTCGTTGCTGTTGCTTGTACATAGTTCAACATATGCTAGCTCTAAGTTTTCAAATTATTCATTGAATGCAATCACGCAACTTCAAGAATTGACCTTTACTTCATTTCAAAAAAAAAAAAAAAAAAAAAAATTTCCTATCGAACTCTAATTCATTTCAATGAAACCCGTAGCAATACTGTATTTAGTTTTTACATTGTACACTGCACATCCAAAAACATTTCACATAGCAACAATACCAGCACAACATAAAAAAATCAGCAGTACCTCCCAACAGCAACCATGTTCATGCTGCCTTAAAAAACTAGCACTAAACCTTAGCGAAATTACATGTCACCCAGCACATATTCACATCAACTAATACTTAAAAACCATCATCAACCATTGCATAAAATTTACATCAAAGCACTGCACAAAAACCATCATCATCACCAGAATATTCACAACAAACACTGCATAAAAATCAGCTGCTGCCTTCAACTTCTATATGCCGCATCACGTCCCATAGAAGTTGCTCGAACTGCTAAACAGAATATTGATGGAATTGCCATTATCTATCATCATGCGACTTAGGCCGTTACGGGTTATTCTAGCTCGAACTACCAAGACATTGTATTAGAGATATATGACTCTGTATTCATCAAGACTGTCAATGGTAATCGATAGAGAAACAGGTTTAAAGTTACCTCTAATCCAGCATACCTCATGCATAGATCTTATAGTTGTGTTGGTATATATCATTTGTTCACTTGATGTACTACCACCGATATGAGGGCCTCCAATTATAGTATGAGTTTCTTTAATTGGAGGAAGTAAATTAAGAGCATTGGCATTTTGCTTGTTGATAAGTGTGTTTTTGTATACTTATTTAGATCACAAACATGACTTAATTACAAGCAAAATGTTTAAATTGTGACTTAATCGCGTTGAATTCCTGCAATGTAAGTGTTTCTATGAAAATGGTGGAATTCAGGAGAAAAGAGCCAAAAAAGGACTAAAATGGAGTAAAGTGATAGTTCAGGGATCAAAGTGCAATTATCCAAAAGATGGTCCAAAGGACAAATCAAGGAAGTGAATGAGCTAAGTACCAATTTGATGATATTATGAGATGATGGAAATAAAAGAAACAAGTAAAAAGGACCAAAATGAATCAAACTGAAAGTTTGGGGACCAAGTTGCAAATAATCCATAGATGAGACGGGAAAGGGAATGAATATTCAAGAGTCTTAGAGGTCAATTGGATGAGGAAAGGAGTCAAAGAGGTGAAATATGGTCGAAGTATTGTCAAGTATCAACTTTCAGGCGAAAAAGCTATGCTCGTGATTTTTAATCTCTATTTGAGATCCATTTTTGGCATAGTAAACATCAGAACTTGAGAAATCCTACTTCTATTAAAAGTGTAGATCTTTGAGTTTTCTTCAGAATTCACTTTGAATCACTTCAATCGGAGATCAGGAGAAAAAGTTATGACCAAAATACTAAAAGCTATCCGGCGGAAAGAATGACATAACCATGCGGTCGCATGGTAGAAACTCCTAACGAGACAAAGCACTTGAATGGTTGGATTCACTTCCGGTTGCAAGTATCACTACATGGAACGAGTTGGCACACAAATTCTGCACAAAGTTTTTCTCCCCAGCCAAGATAGTGAAGTTGAGACATGACATATTAGTATTCAGTCAAGGAGAAACCGAATCATTTGAGAAGCTTGGAATAGATTCAAAAACATGCTTCGGAAGTGCCCTCAACATAGGTGTGATAAAAAGACCTAAATCCAATTCTTCTACACAGGGTTACTTCCATACCACAAGAGCATGGTGGATTCAGCGTCACATGGCTCAATATCCACACGAACAGTTGATAAAGCATTGGAATTATTTGAGAGAATGGCTACCACATCAGCCATGTGGTCTTTTGAGAGGACGATTCCAAGGAAAACTCCGAGTGTCTATGAGGTGGATACTTATTCAGCAATATCTGCAAAAATCGATTCTCTGTATCACAAGGTGGAAAGCATATCACAAGCAACACAAGCTAAGAAGAACAATTGTGAAGAATGTGGGGTTGAGCATAAAACATCGAAATGCCCAATACTCATGCAAGGAATTGAGCAAGCAGACTATGCACAGTGGGGACAACGGCAACAACACAATCAATATGGAGAAACTTTCAATCCCAGTTGGAAGAAGCATCCCAAACTTCTCTTAGAACAACCAGAATCAAAATGGGCCACAGGGACAATTTCAACAACAAGAGAAGAGGCCTCAATTGGAAGATATGATAGGAAAATTTATGGAGAAAGCCGAAGCTACACTTCAAAATCAAAGCAGCCATCAAAAATTTGGAAACTCGGATGGGGCAGTTGACCATCGTATTGACTGGCAAAACGCCAGGTAACTTGCCAAGTAACACAGAAATCAATCCCAAAGAGCAAGTCAAGGCCATTACAACTCGAAATGGAGTACTATTGCCTGAAATCCATGTCAAGAGATCGAATGTGATTGGAGAGACATCTTCTCCTGCTGAAGAAGAGACTGTTGTAAAGGAATCAACTTCAAAGGAAAATTCAGAAAAGTCACGGGATAAGGCCAAAGTCACAGTCAACCCATACGAGTCTCCGATTCCCTTTTCACAGTGGTTGAAGAAGCAAAAATTGGAGCAACAGTACAAAAAATTCCTAGAATTCTTCAAAAAGTTCCATATCAACATCCCACTAGCCAATGCACTATTCCAAATGCCTAACTACACGAAGTTTCTCAAAGATATTATATCAAACAAACGCAAGCTGGAGGACCATGAGACAATAATGCTTACGAAGGAATGCAGTGCCAGAATCCAGAAAAAGCTCCCACCAAAATTGAAAGATCCAGGTAGTTTCACTTTCCTTTGCACAATTGGTGATTTTTATTTTGATAAGGCATTGTGTGATCTCGGTGCGAGTATTAACTTGATGCCACTATCTGTTTTCAGGAAATTAGGATTGGGAGAGCCTAAGGCAACCACAGTAACTCTACAGCTAGCTGATCGATCACTTACACATCCACGAGGGATTATTGCAGATGTATTGGTCAAAGTGGATAAACTCATATTCCCAGCAGACTTCTTGCTTTTAGATATGGAAAAAGACAAGGACGTGCCTATCATATTGGGATGACTATTTTTGGCTACTACAAGAGCCCTCATAGATGTGCAGCAAGGACAATTAACTCTGAGGCTGGGGGAGGAACAAGTCTCTTTTAATGTTTTCAATACAATGAAATACTTCAACTAGCTTGAAAGTTATTTCCAGATTAAAGTGCTTGACATAGGAATCCCCTACAATTTTGAGTTGAAGAAACAGCCAAACATTCATGAGGCATGTATAGTACACTCTCCATCCGTTCTTATCGATTCAAATGAGATTAAGGCATTCAATGTGGGATTTCATACGGATGAGGAGAGAAAGACAAACCACTTGGAAAAAGACGGATGAAATTCGGAGGATAACTGCAGTGCGGAACAAGACCATATTGAGCAAACTATGAAGGACCTCCCAAGGTATATTTAAAGTGCCATAAAATACCTGCACCAAAAGTCCAGCTATTGACTATAAAATAGCGCTGATTGGGAGGCAACCAAACGTTTCTACCCTTTATTTATTTCATTTTGCATTAGTCTAGGAGTTTTTCAATTTTTAAACATTTTTTATAGTTTAGGTCATCGTTCATCCATGCATGTCAATAAATAGTCTAATCACAATCCACACGAGTCCCAATGCATTGAACACAAGTCATAAGGTTGAAGTCCTGTTTTAGTCATTCATGGGTCAAATTGGACAAAGTGCATATTTAGAGCTAAACTTTGTTGGTGATTCACATTTTTGTGGTATGAATTTTATATTGAAACATAATTTATGCATCTTACATGCCAACAGTGTACACATGCACATTGAAATAAGTTTGGGGGAACGGTGCATCACATGGATTCCTTCATGCACACCCAAGTTTATCAACTATCACCATAAAATATAATACACATACTTTGCACTTTTGTAGGATGCAGCCAAAAAGACCTCAACAGGAAAAGAGAAGGTCGGCTCCACATTTCGCATTACAGGTCCCGATTTTCGACCACCTCCATTCTTATCAGGGGAGTACTAGTTATCCCATTTCTTGTGCTTTCAGTTTATTTTGTCCCTCAATTATATGTATTTGAACTTCTACTTTATTACAACAATGAGGGCAAGGTTATGAATAAGTTTGGGAGGGTGGCACAATTTGATATAAATGTAGCATTTAGATTTTGGCATCCATTTTTCGTGTATTATTCATATTCTATCAATACATTTGCTTAATTGTTGCATTTTGTGTGCTTGTTGAGTGTTATGAAATAATAATAATAATAATCTGCATAGGTTCTTCATGTTACTATATTGCTTGTTTTATATGCTTATGTGAGCTTGATAACCTTGCCAGCTGTGATGAGATTATTGAAAAAAATATTCATAAACTTTGGATGTAGTGCTGAATAGATTAACCAGTACTTGTGATGCAATACTTGATATTATCTATGCACACTATTCATGCTTGACATATTAGGTGAATGACTGGATTTTGAGTATAAAATAGGAAAAGAATGATAACCCTCTATTGAATTAACACGTAAATCACCTTAAGACAGTTTGAAATTGGTTGAGCTATTATAGGGAGCATTGAGAGAAGTGGGGGCTCCGTGCATGAAATTTTATTGTGTGGATTGCCTAGACCAGTGAGGTGAAGATTAGGTGAAAATCTTAAATTAGGGGTTGGTTTTAGAAACTAAATGTCTAGAACAATAAGGGCATAAAATTAATTTGTGAGAATAAGACACTTCTTTTTATGCCTTTATGACTCGAGCAAGTAAGCCTGTAAGGATATTTTAAAATTTGGTGCCCTAAGGTCAATTGGCTTGGGAGTCATCGGTCTAAAACTCGCTAAAAGGGTCATATAAAAAGCAAAAGGGAAAGAGGTTAATAAAAAGTCATCTGATCGAGCCTTTATAACTCAAGTGAATAAGCCTGCAAGGGTTTAAAACTTGGTGCCCTAAAGCCAACTGGTTTGGGGGTTATCGGCCTAAAGCTCGCTAAAGGGGTTATATAGAAAGCAAATGAGAAGATGATGATATTAAAAAAAAAAAATAAATAAAATTGGAAAGTGAGAAAAAACAAAAGAGAGACAATAACATGAAGAAAAGCCCTTAGACATTTGGTTGAGGAAACTATGCCTTTGAGACGAGGCAAGTAACCTATTTTAATCTTGAATGTCGAAACAATCAAACTTGGGAGAGCCTTCACTTGTTGAAATGTAAACTTGTGATAGTGAGATTAATCCAAACTACTAGAGGGTGAGGACTACAACTATGTAAACTCCTAATTTTAAAACACAACCCCGGGATAATTGAGTGAAAAGAATAAGTTTGAGGGATAGTTATGTATCTCTCGAGCGAGAAAGGATACATTTGACCACTTGGGGTCGGGACTCAACTCATCATGAATTTGATATGTTGGCATGAATTCACACACACGCGTCAAGTATGCATTTAACAGGTAAAGGTTGATGTCATTTTTGCACTGATAAATTTTAATAAAGTCAAATACTTAGTCCAATCCTGAGCTACGACAGGGTATTAAGCCATGTTTGTTCATAATTAAATCACTATCTTGTTTAAGGACAAACAATAGTTCAAGTTTGGGGGGTTTGATAAGTGTGTTTTTGCACACTTATTTGGATCACAAATATGACTTAATTACAAGAAAAATGTTTAAATTGTGACTTAATCTCGTTGAATTCATGCAATGTAAGTGTTTCAATGGAAATAGTGGAATTTAGGAGAAAAGAGCCGAAAAAGGACTAAAATGGAGCAAAGTGATAGTTTAGGGACCAAAGTGCAATTATCCAAAAGATGATCCGAAGGACAAATCAAGGAAGTGAATGAGCTAAGTACCAATTTGGTGATATTATGAGATGATGGAAATAAAAGAAACAAGTAAAAAGGACCAAAATGAATCAAACTGAAAGTTTGGGGACCAAGTTGCAAATAATCCATAGATGAGACGGGAAATGGAATGAATATTCAAGAGTCTTAGAGGTCAATCGGATGAGGAAAGGAGTCAAAGAGGTGAAATATGGTCGAAGTATTATCAAGTATCAACTTTCAGGCGAAAAAGCTATGCTCGTGATTTTTAGTCTCTATTTGAGATCCATTTTTGGCATAGTAAAAATCAGAACTTGAGAAATCCTATTTCTATCAAAAGTGTAGATCCTTGAGTTTTCTTCAGAATTCACTTTGAATCACTTCAATCGGAGATCAGGAGAGAACGTTATGACCAAAATACTAAAAGTTGTCCAGCGAAAAGAATGACATAACCATGCGGTTGAATAGTAGAAACTCCTATGCGGTCGCATAAAGGCACCCCGAGAAATTATTCTCAAATCATTTTTACTCTATTCTATCGCATAGAAATGTACTATGCGGTCGCATAGAGCAATTCGGAGGCCGAATCTGCAGTTTCCTTATTTCGCCGAAACTCTTATGGAAACAAGATTTTTAGGGTCCTATATAAATAAAAACTCGACTAGAACGAAAGGGACACCGATCTTACAAGAAAAAAGGAGATTTTGAAGGAGAAAATGAAGAGAGAATTGGAGGAAAACATCGCGCCAATTGAAGAACTGATTGAAACTTGATTCGGGTGATGATGTTTCTTCAACTATTTTTGTATTTTCTTCTTTTCAGTATGTTAAGCTAGATTTTCATGTGCTAGGAGATCGATATACCATGTAATTTGATCATTAATTTTCTAGTTTTACAATTTGACATTAAGACATTTCTATTGTTTTGAATGATTTATATGCAATTATTATTTTCGCGATTAAGGCCCGTAATTGTGTGAGTTTGGGTGATTTATTCTTGCATTCGAGATAATCGGAATAGCTTCGACATAATATAAATCATCGTAAGGTCTGATAGGGGATAGAAATATACCGTTATGCCCTACATGAATCTTTAAGTGTTTATAAAATCGCATGCATTTTTACTTATGCACTTGTCATAGAAATATAGGCTGGCGGTATGTAGAAATAGGTTCGATACATCTCGAGAGAGAATATTGGATAGACTTAGGAACATTAATTCGTCACAATTGAAGTGTGTTATCACATTGTGAAACTAGGGTTTTAAAGTGATAATTTCATGGGAAATCGTGATCCTAGTGTGTTTAATTTCTATTGATTACAACAAACGCGCGTTCTCAACATTTGATTTCATTTTAGAGTGTTAAAAATATTGTTTTGCATATTTAATTTAATTCAATCATAAAAATTGCATAATTAGGGCTTTCTTTCCAAAATTAGGGTTTTAATTAGGTTCACATTCACTTTAGTAATTTAGTTTCGATTAAGGCGACGATAGATAAAATTGAACTAATCAATCTATGTGAGACGATATTCGGACTCATTTAATCCACTTTATTACTTGTTAACGAACCGTACACTTGCGGTAGTTTTAAATCGAAAGAAATAATTTCGTGAACACTCGTCTTGCCATGTTCTACTTATCTGACCTCGAGCTCTTGGCATGTGAGGTGGTTTTCTCCCTTCCACCATTCTTTGCAAACCTCCCTATTGACTTTGCAGCTTGAACATTTTTAATACTTTATAGCACCCATCTGTGTTATGATTCTTGGGGAGATGTATCCTACAAAATTTTGCTTTTTGGTCCTTGGAAAGGTATGATCTTCGTTTGCTTTGGATGTGAGAGCCGGTGATATTGTGTGGACCCTATCCCTAGATTCCACGAAACGCAAATTCTGTTGTTTTGGAAATTTTAAAGTATATGTGAAGGTCTTACCTTTAATTTTCTCGGTTCGCTCTTTCTCTGTCTTCATTTGGTTAGCGATAGTATCTTTTGTCTGAGTTTCAGTTTGAATTAGATTCAAGAACTGGTACTAAGAATTAGGATTTTTGTTGCAGACATCACTCCAGAAGAAATCTCCATTAGAAAATCATTCCATAAGCAGGGGCGGACCCAGACAACTTGGCTTAGGGGGGCAAAATTAAATTTATAGGGTATCTTCTAATAAAAAAAAACTAAGGAAAAAAAAAAAAAAAAAGCTAAGCAATATTTTTTTTTCCCCCAAAATCTAGGGGGTCAATTGCCCCTATAAAACCCCCCTAGTTCCGCCCCTGTCCATAAGCCGTCTCATCCGAAATAGTTTCACATGCTATTAATTCGGCATTGAATTGTGAAAAAGAGCATTTTAGAGATTCTCCTTCCTCCTGCCGCATGGTCCGTCTCTTTTGACAAGAGAACTAGCGATGTGTTTTTCTTCATTTGCTCTTGAATTCTCCCGCCACTCGTTTGTAGGATTTTCAACTTTTGCGCGCAATGATATGCTTTTTGCGGCTAACATATTCAGACTCCCTCTCATTTCTTGTATTGTTTTAGCAATAGAGACCTTCCTTTTCAAGCGGTGGCATTGAGCCGGAGAAATACTGGCTGTAAGTTTGAGCGATTTTTTCTCTTGCTGACATTTTAGGTTGGCGTCACTATTCATGAGCTTGTCACTGCTATATCCCCTAACTATAGCATTTGGCAATGACGACTACTCTAGATTTCTTTCCACATGATTCAATTCTTCCATATCTTGAATTTTTTTAGTTATAATGGAATTTTGTGTTTACTTCGTTCTAATTTTCCATAGACAACGTCAATTTGTTGACGGTAAAAACTTAATCAAATGATTTTATTAACAGACAATTACAATCAATGTATATAGTAAATACAATCAACAAATCATCTTACCTAAGTTTGCTAATCTATATGTTTAAACAAGAACAAGAGGAAAAATATCTATTTGAGAAAGATATCTAAATTGCATACTTTCTTCAAATGGGGAGGGTATTTATAGATTTCTCTCCAATTTGTTGGGATAGTTTGGTTATTTTTACTTTGAAACTGGTGAATGATCCTTATTGGTAGTCTGATAACTGATTTCGATTAAGAGTCGCGTTTTATTTATTCACGCATGTGCTCTTTATTGACATCTGTTCACGAAATTATTTATTTCGATTCAAAACTCACCGCAATTACACGGTTCGTCAACAAGTAGTAAAATGGACTATAAGTCCAAGTATCGATCCCACAATGATTGAATTAGTTCAATTAAACCTATTATGACTTTAACCAAAACACGAAAGTGAAATTGATGTGTTGTGATTTAGCTAAGGATATGTAAACTACAATGCAATTATGAATGAAAAATTATATTAAATGCAAAATAACTTGGATGCAATTTAACTCGAATTTATATAATTAATGAATTTACTAACGCACTAGGATCACGAATCCCCAAGCAATACCCGTTCAATTTTCAATCGTGCAAATTTGACACACAATTCGAATCAATATTCATATTTTAATTTAGTAATCTCTCTCGAGCAATGCCAAACCTATCCCACTATGTGATTCGACTATATCTCTATGACGAATACTAACATACCGAAATGCATTATAAATTCATGAATATCCAATAATTCACACAAGGCATAGAGGTATATTTATATCCCTTATCGGACCCTATGATGATTTATACTATGTCGAACCTATTTTCCTCCTTTCGAATGCATAAAATAGGTCACCACAATCATATAATTACGTGCACAATAATCATATAAAAATAAAAATATAATAAATCATTCAATTCCGAAACATGTATTTTAATATGTCAAAAATCCAAAATAAAAAATCAAACATAGTATTACAAGATTCATCGATCTCCTAACAATGAAAATTCTAGCCTAACATGCTAAAAAGAAGAAAACATAAAAATAGTTGAAGAAACGTCATCACCTGAATCAATCTTCAATCGAATCTTCACTTGACGCGATGTTGTCCTCTTGTTCTTTCTTCGTTTCTCCTTCAAAATCTCTCAAAAACTTGTAAAAACGGTGTCCCCTACATTCTGGTCGAGTTTTTGTTTATATAGAACCCTAAAAATATCATTTCCATAAGAGTTTCGGTGGAAAAAGGAAACTATAATTTTATCCGAAAATTGCTCTATATGACCGCATAGAGCATCTCTATGCGGTCGCATAGAGCAAAAAGTTTGGGGCCATTTAGCTTCGGTCTGCCTCTATGCGACCGCATAGAGGGTAGTACTATGTGGTCGCATAGTGCTACCAACTATGAAATGTGTTCATTTTGGTCCTCCTACTTGAATCCTTCACTTGTTGACATCTTTTCTTCATTCTTTTCATTCCATTATCCCAAGATATCATTAATTGACAATTGGCTTAATCAATTTCTCGATTTGTTCATCGGGTCAACTTTTGGATAATTGCACCTTGGTCCCTGAACTTTCACTTTGTGTCATTTTAGTCCTTTTCACGTCTTTTCTCCTGAATTTCACCATGTTCATCGTTGTTCCCTACAATTCACAAATGTAACGAGATTAAGTCACAATTTAATTATTTTGTTCGTTATTAAGTCATGTTTGTGACTTAAATAAGTGTGCAAAAACACACTTATCAACATCTAAAGCCAGCATGTTCATGTTGTATGGTTCGCGACCCTTGGGCAAACCCTATGCTTTTAATCCTTTTTACATGTTATTTTTGTATTTCCTGTGAGGGATATTTTTAATGAACCGGCGTTGTCCAAACACGCGGACTTCTCTGCTAAGTCTGACATAAAGTATCCATTTCAGTATGCTGATAACCGACAACAAAATGCATCACCCAATAGTGATACTTCAAATCGTGCTATAGATGAAAGATATCGTGGATACACATCATCTTCGTCCAAAACCTTTCCAATAGCTTGATTCTTGGTTGGATATTAATCCTCACAAAGTCATTTCCAAGAAGTCCACATTGATAAGATGACTTGGAATTATACGAAAACAGTGAGAAAGATGGTGATTTCCTTTATTACCAATACAAGTTCACAATATCACTAGCTAATAATACACTCTCGCGGAACCCCGTTGTCCTCAGAAGCCTCGCCATCTGAAAATCCCAAAACGTAAGCTCCCCCTTCACCGTCTTCATCACTCTCAATATCCTCTCTGTTATATCTTCTTTCAATGTACACCTGCGCTTGCCTCCGGTGCAGACGCAGAACATGCATGATCACGTCGGGAGTGAGAGACACCCGTGAATGGTCCTCTCGCCCTCTTTTATTAGCTTCCATTATCTGTTCATTAATCCGCAAATTGGTAAATGTCAGCAATGGGAATTCAAGTACGTGAAAAGCAAGGTGCCTGCTTAAAAGTTGTACCTCGAGAACATTTTCAGGCAGAGGTTCGGAAACATTCGTAGATGGAGCCCAGAGCTTTATGCTCTTCTCTAGTCCACAGGTGGCAAGGACAGGAATGATGGGGTGGGGCTCCAGCTGATTTACAATGTGTCTATCGCCAACCATCAAACGAACAAGTTCTGCTCCCTTCTTCTTCCAGATAAACACATGACCACAATCTGACCCGCTTAAGACGTATTCATCATTTGGACCAAAGAAATTCACACCTTTAACTGTCTGTGAATTCCGATGACCAGAATAAGTTTGTACTTCTACCAATTTTTGCAAATCTTCAGGCTGTGAAGCGAAGGGATTAGGGCCCAATCCCAAATTTTTTTGGAACAAATATATGAGCTCGTCATTGTAGGAGATGAGCAGTTCACTTGTGTGGGAGTAAGCCAGTGCTGTAATATGAACATCGTTTGTCCGAATCAAGTGACGAGGGCAAAACGTGTTGAAGGGGCTTCCTTCTTTAGTTGAGGCACCTAATTGGTACTTTCTTATGTCATAAACACGTGCATACGCATCAGCACCTCCTACACCAAAATAATTAGGATTCCTTGGGTCGATGACAATTGCATTTAGCCCAATATTACTGCTTGAAGACTGCTTGTCTTCTGTGAACGATGAGCAATTGAAAAGCTTCGTAGCGGATTTACTCCGTAAATCATACTGCAAAAGAGAGAGAAGCCAGAGGTGATAAATTATTAAAAGGAAAACTTTTAGAAACACAAGAACTTAGAAAGCCCACGTGTTGGACAAAGCCATCTTCGCCGCAGCTATAAAATATATAAGGACTTCCGGGTTCCACAGCAAGATTGTGCACACGACCTTGGTGCTTGGCCAATCTCTTTGTCTCTAGCTGACCATTCTCCAACACCTCGCCAAGCCTGACCTGCAATGGGAAATTTTTTTTAACACAATTAGATATATTTATGCCTCACTCAAGTCAACGGAGATTCATAATCAATGGGGTCATTTAAGGAGGAGAACTTGTTCATAGTGATACGACTGAATGCAAACCTCTCTCTCTCTCTCTCTCTCTCACACACACAAAATAACAATATTTACTAACACAAGAAACACTCGATGTATGTTTCGGTTGTATTTTATATTGTTGCATTTGCAGGTACAATGCGAACCAGTGGGGTTTGCAATCAATTATTAAATAATCCAACTAATGATCTTTACAAGAGGGAACGAATAGCAAGCTCTTGTTGCCACAAAAACATTACATAAAAATAAATTAAAAAAATAAAGATAGGGATAACAAGTGTGAGAGAGAAACAAAGTTACAGAGAGGTATTAAAAGCCCTTCTATTTCCATAAGAACAGAGCTGATCTTAATCAAGCTTGCCCAAACACAGTGCAAGATGAAAGGAGGATTTTTTTCTTTCACTACTAATTATAGCATAAAATTTTTTTCAATACAGTCCCACAGAATCAAATTTCTATATGAGGACATCTTGTTGAAGAATTAAGAAATGACTTTTTTTATTATGAATTGTCCAAAATATATTGCTCTGCATTCTAAAAAAGGGGCAAGTCATAGCTGTGTCTTGTAGTAATGGCCTTTGGCTGAAACAGACAGAAATTGGGCATGACAAAGGAAAGTAACATCAGATCTTTCACCATTCATTTTCATTCTTCAAACTCATTATTCATTTCTTTGTTTCCTCTCTTTCTTTTATCCTCGTGAATGTCTATAAACCATCAGACACTTTGATGTAGGTTCAATTGGGATTTCAGCAGTCAAATTATAATCAGCAGAGAATCAGCAGCAGAATAATAAGAAATAGGCAGCAAGAAAGGGGGAGCAGCGGAGAGAATGGGGGAGAAGACCGGAGAAGACACAAGGGAGGAGAAGGGGAGAAGAGGGAAAACTCATGCAACAAACCAAGCCATTTACTTCATCAATTCATTAACTGTCCCAAGTAAACTTGTTGAAGATATGTTGAAGGCATGAAGGAGAAAGTTTCGTGACAAGGACAGTAAACTTGTTGGGACCTTATTCCAAGCTGCATAGTTTGGTGCGTATGGAAAGAAAGAAACGGGCACTGTTTTAATGATGAGATAAAGACTTTAAAGAAGTTTAGAGAATTATTTTATTTGATATTGTATAATTGGTTTAATGCTGCAGCTTCTAGTCACATAGATGGATTGCCTAATTTCATGACGTTTATTTCTTGTTTAAGTGTATAATACACTTCCTGTGTATTACCTTTTGATTAATAAAATATTTGATTACTTAGCAAAAAAAAAATCATTAACTGTCCCAAGTAAACAACAAAACAAAAATAAATAGCAAACAAAACCTTAAAGATAAAGGGCTTGGGCCAAACCTATCATACAAGACTAATTACGTAATTAAGAGTCCAAACATAAATAAAGGTCTTTGATGTAGGATCAATTGGGATTTCAGTAGTTAAATTATAATTAGCAACGGAATAATAAGAAATAGGTAGCAAGAAAGAGAAGAACCGGAGAAAATGGGAGGAGAAGACATAGGGAGGATAAGGGGATAAGAGGGAAAACTTAGGCAACAAACCAAGCAGTTGACTTCATCAATTCATTAACTGTCCCAAGTAAACAACAAAACAAATATAAATAGCAAACAAAACCCTAAAGATAAAGGGCTTAGGTCAAACCTATCATACAAGCCCAATTACGTAATTAAGAGCCCAAGCATATATAAAGGTCTAACAAGAAAAATAAATAAAATGGATGCCCACATCAACTCTCTCGCGTTGAGAGAAAACTCGACCCCGTCAAGTAGGTAATCACAAAATACTGCAGTCAATTTGATACCAAAAATGCTTCAAGTCATGCCATAGGCAAGATCTCTCCGAAGAATCAAGTATCGAAATTCCATGATTGATAGTAATGAAAATTGCAGCTTATTCCCAAGAATATGATTTGACCAAGGAGGACGATATTTCTTTCTAATCAAGTACTAATATTGAATTCCAAATAACCAACAGTCATGCACCTCATCTCCAAAATTTTCACATGATTGTGCATAATGAGGAGAACAAGAAGCTAGCATCGGAAACTGGCCTATAGAGACAAAGGATTGCAGCATCGAAGGCCCAAATGGGCCTTTATTGGGAAATAATTCTTCTACATTGAAAATATAACTTTCATTTAAGCAAGATGGTCAGTCAAATGGAGAACCTTTACACGAGTGATCCAAAAACTTTTTCTTCACATTTTTAGGAAATCGGATCAAAGAGACTTGCAATAAAGTATAGTACTTGTCAATAGAGTACTCTAATTTATATTGCACATCGAAAGTAAACTAAAAAATTTTATGATTGAAAATGATTTGATCTTTTGACTTGGCATGAAATTTAAGAACATTGCCAACATAATGATGAGTTAGCACAGCATGTCAACAATTAGTGGCAACATCCTAATGTCAATAGGAAGAGTGTGCAGTAGGGTAATGACCATAGAAAACGTGGCAACCCGTGGAGTCTTATGTAATTGAGGAAGAACTAATATAAAGTCAACATGAAAGTCATGCAACATAGTAGGCACAAGATTTAGAGCATCTGAAATGTTTGACTTCGATGGCATTGTTTTAGGTATTATCGCAATTGTGTCAATGTTAAGTGTATCGACTACAGGTGTGTTCAAAATAGGGGACACATTACACTATTCACAACTCTTGACTTCTATAAAAATGGAGGAAAGAACTGCACTATAATCATCTAGACAAACCCTTAAAAATTTTATGGTTTGTGACAAGGTTTGATTGTATCAGCACACTTCTCAAAAAGTCTTTCCACCACACTAAGGCCATGTTTGATTGGCCCTTTTTCCATGGAAAATAATTTCATTTTCTACCAATTCTGTGTGTTTGATAGCAAAATTTTTTCATGGAATTCATTTTCCATTTTTTTACCACACGTGCATTTTCCATGATTTGGTAGCAATGGGAACAAATTTGATCAACAATTATAAAAATTTTCATCCATTTAGTTGACAATTTTCATGAAAAACAAGGTTAAACGAACACCAAAAGATAAAAAATTTCAATATTTTCTGGTGAAAAATTATACCAATCAAACACATTAATTGACAATTCCCATAAAACAAGTTCTAGGCAATTCATTTCCCTGAAATTCGTTTTCTTTCCACCCAAATTCCATCATTGCAATCAAACGGACCCTAAATGTAATAGGAGAAACATCTTTGTGTTTATTTTGAACACTATCCAAAAGAAGGGCAATCAAATCTAGAGGAATATTGTCACTTTCTTCTAATGTAAAGGTCATGATAATCTCTATGGATGTGAAGACATTCCCTAAATGATTTCTTTTTAGAGCCACAAGGAAGTGTTTGAACATGTTAATTATCGTACGTTCACAATCTAGGTCCAACATGATAAGGCAGTATTTCGCATTAGACATGGTATCTAGTATCCTAACTACCGTAGCATACAAATTGATGGATGTGCTCGTGAGATATGCATATGATGATATAATCAAGGGAGAAATATCTTGCATTATTTCATCACAAAAGGGGGGGATTGGGTGCTGTTACCAAGACAAGAAACAACTGGTACTTGTCTAGCAACTGCAGGATGTCTTAATAGCTTATTTGAAACCAATGCCATGCTAAGTGTATTAATAGATGTAAGCATGAAAACAGAAGATAATTGGTCTACTCGTGAAAGCAAATACTCAGTGTGCGCAACTAACAATAGGAGTTCATTAGAAGGCAATGAAAATTGAAGAAGTTTGGTCCATTTGTCAACAAGTGGACTCCTAACGTTTGATATTCACATCATAACATTTTTTTTATTGACAAGCCAAGGCACTAAAATAAAAGCATATATTCAATATAATAAAATTGTTCCCTCAAGGGACTTACAAGAGTCAAAGAATGCTCCAATTGCAATTT
Source organism: Olea europaea var. sylvestris (assembly GCF_002742605.1). Taxonomy (NCBI): domain Eukaryota; kingdom Viridiplantae; phylum Streptophyta; class Magnoliopsida; order Lamiales; family Oleaceae; genus Olea; species Olea europaea. Next base: position 15,065,199 of record NC_036249.1, on the reverse strand, counting down.
TCAGATTGGCACGGGCTATGGTGGCTAAGCTGTCAATCAACATAATTAAAAGATCACCTATGAATAATGATGGAAATTTCTCTCTCTCTTTTTTCTTTTTTTCCCCCATTCACTTTCTCTTTTCTGTCTTTTTTTCTACTTTCTGTTTTCTTTTCTTTTTTTAACAAGATCAAATGAAATTAGATATAAACAAACAGGGCAAAAATTAGCCCAAATTACAACTTAGGGAAGAAATAGAAATAGAACAGAGGCCCAACTCGTAAAGTCGATTGTGTCTGGGCTGCCAACGAGGTGACTTAACCACCTGACTGGGGTGATAATGGACGTCGGCATCGCGAGGGTAACCAGCGACTGATGTCCTTGGGTGTCATGAGTGGAGGTGAACTCGAAGGAGGCGATGGCTATACTTCTAGGTTACTAGGACGATGACCAGGTTTGATGAAGGTGACTAGATATGATGCAGTGACTGTAGGAGATAAGTATTTCCCAACCTGGCTGGAGGATCAAAGTAGATGTTGTGGAAGTGGGCCGGTTCAAAGTGTTTGTTTAGTGGGTTCGGTTAGGGTTCTTGTCTATAGTGGGCTACATGGGCTATATAAGTATTTGGGCCTGTTGGATTTGGGATTAATTCGGTGGTAAAGTTAAATTAACAAATAGGCATATGGGCTGGGTATATGGTGTGTTTTGTACATGTTGTGCTATTATGGATGTAGTGAGCTGTTGGTTTGGGAAGGGGGAGGGGGTTGGCAATTGCAGATTACTCTATGTACAGGTATTGGGCTGTTGATGTAGGTTGTGGGAAGATTGCTAGTTGTCAACAGTTAGAGGAGAGGCTGAGTATTGAGATTTAGTGGTTAATGGGATATGGGAAATTATATGGTGGCGACTAGTATGGAAGCGTTGTGACTAGGTTTTGAGAATAAACAGGTTGATTATTTGGAAGCTGTCTGGATTGGGGTCTGTGTGGTGCATCAAGAATTAACTTTCTGGTTGATATGATAGTGCACCATAGGGTGGTATATATAGGAATAGGTTCTGTGAATTTTTGATTTGTGGGTTAATGAAGATGTTTGTGAGATTTGCAATAGCGGGTATCGGTGTATGTAGAAGATGATGCTGGTAATTATTGGACAACGGTCGAAGCTGATGCAGAGTCAACAATGGCAACTACGAAGTAGTTGTGTTGGTGGCGGTGTCTGCTAATTTGGGACGATGATAGAGTTGAAATTTTCTTTACTCTTTTTTCTAGCATATTTTTTTGACGAAGAAAACCAGGTTTGGCTCTAATACCACTTTGATGTAGAATCAATTGGAATTTCAGCAGTTAAATTATAATCAGCAGCAGAATAATAAAAAATAGGCAGCAAGAAAGTGTGAGAATCGGAGAGAATGGGGGAGAAGACCAGAGAAGACAGAGAGGAGGAGAAGGAAAGAAGAGGGAAACTTAGGCAACACTGAGCAATTTACTTCATCAATTCATTAACTGTCCCAAATAAACAACAATACACATATAAATAGCAAACAAAACCCTAAAGAAAAAGGGCTTGGGCCAAACCTATCATACAAGCCCAATTACGTAATTAAGAGTCCAAACATAAATAAAGGTCTAACAAGAAAAATAAATAAAATGGATGTCCACATCACACATATATTATTCTCTTGCCAAAAAAGCATATATTTAGTCATAATGTTAAATAGATTCCAATGCACCTGTCACCCCTCAACAACAAATACATTATTGAAGCAATAAGCCCCATCATCCATTTGATACTAAATTTTTCAGTACTTCACCTATACTACGGAAACTGAATGCATACTACGGCATATATTTACAAGAATGTAAATTAACGCCCAATTTGAAATCCTTCATCTAGTTACAATAGCTGCATTTGAAGGTTTTTTCTTTCAAATTAATTGGTAAACTAAGAAATTACTCTTACAACATAATCAACAGTTATACAGTGCGCTTTAAACTGCAAATGTATGGAGACTTACCTGACAATCGGCAGATGAAGTTACTATTTTGCGATCATCTGTGAATGGCATGATTCTGGCCTGGAATATATTGTCCAAGTGACCAGATGGATATACAAATTTTAATTTCTGTGCTGCCCAATCCCAAAATATTATTTGTTTGTCATCAGAACCTGACACGAGAAGGTCACCACTGGAGTTGAACTCAATGGTATTTACACATCCTTGATGACCATTCAGTTTACCATATAGATCCATCCGCTTGACCAGGCTCTGCACAAGAAAAAAGAACAAAAGCTACCTTACATGATTTATCATCTAGAGCATAAAATATTTGGCATTCAAATCCATTATACTTGAATTAGAACATCGCTGACATAGAATTTAACAGGATATCTAAATTACCTAAATATAAATTGTGAAAACATGAATATATCGTGCCTTTACACATCTAACCGCAACGATTTTCCTGGAAATGTAGAAAGGCCAAACGCCCGGGATTTATGCCCTTTCTTAAAAGTCAACTAATGGTGAGTTATGCCTCATCTCAAGAGGAATAAACTGAATAACATATTTGCTTTACCTTTTTTAAAAAACTACTTCACTACAATTTCATAAGCAAACCCAAGATAACCCAGAAAGAAAACTTATAGGGATGAAAATATTTTATTGAAGGGAAGATTGAGTTCAATTTATAAAATAAAAATCACAGCAACAGACACGTTCCATTAATGAAGTGCTTGAATCAGAAATTCAGAGAGCCTGAAATTAGCGAATTTGAAGAATATTTCTTCCACAAGAATAAAGATATATTGCAGGTATAACACAATTCTTTTCATATTTTGATGAGAGACAGCATAGGTAAGAAATTAAGTCCATTCCCCGTCTTCATAAATAATTTTTCTGAAAGCAAAAGAGGAGAGTAACTGATTTTGTCATCAAATTGTTGCAAAACTCGTAATTTTTTTTCCTTGATAGACTGGACATCAATAGAATAGTCATAATCCTTTAAGAGTCTCTGATATTCATAGGCAGTCACGACCATACATATAGATAATCAATATTGATCTACACGAGGGCACGTCAGTGTAGCCAAAGAAGGTGTGTGACCTTATTGCATGTTCATAGTACCGAATAGGATTTAGAAAAATTAGCTAAATAAGCATTCCGCGCAATACTGTCAAATACAGTTTACCAAACATGTTCTTACAGCTATATCTCGACCCTAAAGAGTAAAGAACCTATTAATTTCATCATAGATCAAAACTCTCACTTTTACTCTCAAACAACCATTGAAAACTCCATAACACCATCCGATAAAAATTCAATCGGATCCACCAATCCATAAACTGACCCTATCAACAAACTCAAAAAGAAAGAAAAATTACATCAACACGTACCCTTCATTAAAAAAATAAAATAAACCATAAATCAGCTGAATTAACTTCTCAAAAAGTTTATGCGTAAGAGTAATCCGATAATACATAGAAAAGGTGAGTTGGGAGACCTGCGAAGCAGAGATGCGGCTGGAGAAAGTTGAAGGGGGAGAAAAACCCAACTCCCTCTTGAAGAATTCGATCAACCCATTTCCAGAATTCTTATATGGTTTCTCCATATCACCTCAGTTTTCGCTAGTGAAAAAGTGTTCCTACTGTATAAAACCGCACAAATAAGACACAGACACTGAAAGGACATTTGTAGAAGAAGCAGAAATATGAAACCAATAGGAGTTCATTATCAAATTAATAAAAAGTGAATTATACGAACATTTGGGTACAAAATATTCATTTTTAGGGAGGAACTGGAAAATTCATTACGCCTCATGATGACAGATTTGAGTAGAGCCTTCGAAAGAATGGACTGCTCGTTGTAAGTCGTCGTTATAAGGGGTAATTTTTAGTTTGGCTTAGTCAAAGGGCCAATTTTTCACTTTATCTATCACCAAAATGGCCTTTTATTGAGTAAAAGACAAAAATGTCCTTAAATAGTTTATACAATTACAAAAATAGAATTTTGTTTCAAAAGACAAAAATACCCTTAAGTTACAAATTAAAAAACCAAACATTTTTCACTTTATATTTAATTATTTATTTTAAACAATTACTCAAATTAAAAAAATTAATACATTTTTATCAAAATACATTTTTCTCTCTCTTCTTTTCAACCACACATTCTTTATTAAAATAATATTACACGTAAATCAAAAACTTTTTCTTATTTTTCAACCACACATTTTCCATCAATTTATTATTTAAAAATGCATTTTCACATAAAAATTCCTACCAAACACCCTCTAAATTTACTTTCTTGTTTAAATATTTCATTAATTAATTATCTTAATCAGTTATATATATTATTTATTTAATAATTAATTTCGTTATTTAATTATTTATTTAATCACTTGCTTAAATAAAAAAATTAATATTTAATTTGATTTCTCGTTTAAATATTTCTTTATTAATTATCTTAATTGGCCCTTATTTAATTATTTATTTTAAAACCTATTCAAATAAAAATTAATATTTAATTTAATTTCTTCTTTAAATATTTCATTAACTAATTATCTTAATTGGCCCTTATTTAATTATTTATTTTAAAACCTATTCAAATAAAAATTAATATTTAATTTAATTTCTTCTTTAAATATTTCATTAACTAATTATCTTAATTGGCCCTTATTTAATTATTTATTTTAAAACCTATTCAAATAAAAATTAATATTTAATTTAATTTCTTCTTTAAATATTTCATTAACTAATTATCTTAATTGGCCCTTATTTAATTATTTATTTTAAAACCTATTCAAATAAAAATTAATATTTAATTTAATTTCTTCTTTAAATATTTCATTAACTAATTATCTTAATTGGCCCTTATTTAATTATTTATTTTAAAACCTATTCAAATAAAAATTAATATTTAATTTAATTTCTTCTTTAAATATTTCATTAACTAATTATCTTAATTGGCCCTTATTTAATTATTTATTTTAAAACCTATTCAAATAAAAATTAATATTTAATTTAATTTCTTCTTTAAATATTTCATTAACTAATTATCTTAATTGGCCCTTATTTAATTATTTATTTTAAAACCTATTCAAATAAAAATTAATATTTAATTTAATTTCTTCTTTAAATATTTCATTAACTAATTATCTTAATTGGCCCTTATTTAATTATTTATTTTAAAACCTATTCAAATAAAAATTAATATTTAATTTAATTTCTTCTTTAAATATTTCATTAACTAATTATCTTAATTGGTTATGTACATTGTTTATTTAATATTTCTTTACTTTAATTAATTATTTATTTAATCACTTATTCGAATACAAAATTAATACTATATTTAATTTATTCTTCAAATATCTCATTAATTAATTATCTTAATTGGTTACATATATTATTTATTTAATATTTAACTATAACATAAATTACATGATGCATGAGAATATCTAATAGAGATGGAAGTCGAATATTAGGCACAATCACATTTTCAAAACATCGAACATTATTCAAGCATGTCGAAAATATATTTCTTCTACTAAATGAAGTCAAGTGAGAAGTTCTCGATTATAGTATGTTACTCTCTACCCAACGGATGTGTAATATCTATTTAAATCGTATGTACTCTCTATTTATAGTATATTATTGGTTTCCTCAATTTTCTCTATTTATAGTATGTTATTGATTACGTGAAAATTGACCCGACGAATATGTAATATCTATTTAAATTGTATGTACTCTTTATTTATAATATGTCACTGATTTCCTCAATTTTCTTTATTTATAGTGGGTTATATATGTAATTAAGAGTAATTGGTTATTTATTATATAATTACATAAAAATTAAAGTATTATAAACGTTTTAAAAAAATGTTTACGTTTTAAATTATTACAACTATGGATCACAATGTAAAAAAAAAAAAAAAAAAAAAAGCTTACATTTTAATGTGTGTTTGGTTTATCAGCTCTACTCAAGTCTGATGCTAAAAATTCAATATATTTCAATTTGATCCGAATCCGACGAAATTAATGGGAGATGGATTTAGGGTTTTAATCCGATGACCCAATCGAGATTCAAATTCGATAATTCGTTAACTAAATAAATCAAATATGGATATAGATCGATCCGATCCGATATCACTAAAACATTCCAAAAATGATATTTTAGACCTTCTATTATAATAAGTGAGCCCATCAATATAGTTCAAATATTTTTTAAAATAAATAATTAATTAAAATCTTGTTGGGGCTATGATTTTCAATGAAAAAATAAATAAATTTTTTTTTTCTAATTTTTTCAATTTTGGATCTAATTTCCGATAATATAGTAAATCGGATATGAATTTAACATTCAAATATCCGTTGGATTATTAGATTGGATCAAATAGGATAATTATTCTTAACAGATCGAATCGAATTTGAGTAGATCCGATCCATTTATAACCCTAACTTCAATGCAAAGATTCCACAATCGTCCTGATTCGAATTCTCGAAAGAGGTTGGGCAACGTACTGTCAACGAATGTTCTCTTCTTTGCCTCGATGGTGTACGGAAAAACAATGTGTTGTGATAGCAATCTAGTCCTCTTACTAACCATTTGTTTTGACACGTCAATAAACATATTTCTTACATAATGTCACTTTCATCGTCTTCTCCGGCATAATTATCACATTATCCAAACTCGCGACATTATCTGTCAAGTTGGGGGGTCATTTTCGGCATAGTTATGTATATTAATGTGTGTTTAGTTTATCAGCTCTATGCCACGTTCGATACTAAAAATTCAATGTACTTCAATTAGGGCTGTCAATAGATTGGATTTTGATCTGAATCCGATGAAATTAATGGGAGATAGATTTAGGGTCTCAATCGGAAGATCCAATCGAGATTCAAATCCGATAATCCGTTTACTAAATAAATCAAATATGGATATAGGTCAATCTTCTGATAAATAAATAAAATCTTGATTTATCTATTTTTT
>NC_036249.1:15056788-15057264 GCF_002742605.1 Olea europaea var. sylvestris | reverse complement strand
TTTATTTACTTATTTAAATTGTGTATTAAATATTTAATTGTTAACTATTTATTTAAATTGTGAATATTTAATTGTTAATTATTTATTTAAATTATTTATTCAATATTTAAATCTGTATTTAAATTATTTATTTTAATTGTTTGGTTGTTTATTTAATATTTATTTTAATTGTTAATTGAATGTTTAATTGTTTATTTTGAATGTTAATTATTTATTTCAATTGTTTATTTAATATTTAATTACTTATTTTTATTATTTATATTCATGGTTCATTTAAATTATTTATTTAATACTTAAATATTAATTATTTATTTCAATTGTTTATTTAAATTGTTTATTTAATATTTAATTACTTATTTAAATTACTTATTTTTTATTATTTATATTTATTGTTAGTTTAAATTATTTATTTGATGTTTAAATGCTAATTATATATTTCAATTGTTTATTTAATATTTAATTACTTATTTAAATTA
>NC_036249.1:15034157-15056687 GCF_002742605.1 Olea europaea var. sylvestris | reverse complement strand
TTATTTCAATTCATTATTTTAATTATTTTATTAATATTATTTTAATTTATTTCAATTAGTTATTTATTATTTCAATTCCTTATTTTAATTATTTTATTAATATTTATTTAATTTATTTCAATTAGTTATTTATTTTTTATTTAAATAAACAATATACATAAATAATTAACATAATTCGTGAAATATTTAAATAAACAAATAAAGTATAAAATGAATAATTATATATTAAACAAATAATATACATAAACAATTAAAGTATTATTTGATTTATTAAATTACTTATTAAATATTTAATTTAATATTTATTTAAATATCTCATTAATTACTTTAATTGGTACATATTGTTTGTTTAATATTTAATTACTTATTTTAATAGTTTATTTCATATTTATTTACTTCATTTAATTATTTATATTAATTTCTCATTTATTTGAATTGTTTATTGAATATTCAATTGTTTATTATATTTATTTCATTATTTATATTTTAAATAAAATGAAATAAAAAACAATTAATTATTTTACTAAAATAAACAATTTACATAATTCATGAAATATTTATAAACAATTAAATTCAATATTAAAAAATTAAAAATGATTAAATATTTATTTAAATTCTTTATTGATATTTATTTAAATGCTTTGCAAATAATTAATTTGATTGATATTTTAATTTTCTAATTTAATTGCTTATTTTTATTAGTTTATGAATGTTTAAATATTTATTCAAATTCTTTATGTATATTACTTATTTAATATTTAATTATTTCGTTTAATTTTTTTTTACTAACACTTATTTTCATCATTTATTTAATATTTTAATTGCTTATTCTAATTATTTTACTAACACTTAATTTAATTATTTATTTTTAATTAATGTTTAAATACATTTTTTAATTCTTTATGCATATTGCTTATTTAATATTTACAAATTTATTTTAATTGATTTGCAGAAATTTAATTTGATTGATATTTTAATTTTACAGATGTTTAAATATTTATTTAAGTTCTTTATGTATATTACTTATTTAATATTTAATTATATCTTTTAATTTTTTTACTATTACTTAACATAAAATAAGTAATTAAAACTAAATTGGCAAATAATAAATATTTAGATAAATAATAAAACATTTATATTAAGCATTTCAAAGAAATAATTAAATATTATACAGCACAATATAAGTAATTAAAATAAATAGTTAACTTAAAAAATTAAAGGAAATAAATAAATAAGCAATTTAAAAAAAATCTGGGCCTCTGGCGGTCGGCCCAGATGACTGGGCCGTCTGGGCGCTAGGCAGCCCAGTCAATTGGGCGCCCAGGCGACCCAGTTGACTGGGTCGTCTGGGCACAGTTGACTGGCTCAGACGGCCCAGTCAACTGGGCGCCCAGACGGCCCAGGCCGTCTGGGTGAATCTGGGCATGCCTAATCGGTCCAATCAGCTGGGCTTACGTCTCCTTTGTGGAGATCGTCGGAAAACTCCATTTTCGGCGATCTCTACTCCATTTTCCTCCACCAAAACTATTATCCTTACCCAAAAATCATGCATTTTTCCAAAAATCAACATAAAAACTTTAAATATGGGTCGTCTATTTTTCCTTTTTTATCAGTGCTACAGTAATTTTTCTCTTTCCTTACTATATTCTCTTTCTTCTTTAAATAGTAAGGGTAAATTTGGATTTCTCTTGATTTTCAATATTTTAAACATTTTGCTTTTTTTTAATTGGTCAAAGGCCTCTTTGAAAAACTGGCCGGGTCAATCGGCTGTTGGCCACTAATTCCTCTCGTTATAAGGAAATGTCATGTGATAAAGGTGATTGACGTCATATGATATGGAACCCACCGTTCCATCTGTAATGTGTATCGAATAAGTTTTTTTATTTCTTTTTATTTTTCCCTTTGCGAATTGCAATCAATAAATAATGTAATGTTGACACGAGCCAATTTCGGACGGAGGAGTGCGAATTTTCAATTACCCTGATAATGATAGCGATTTTCATTGAACTATTTAGAATTTAAAAAAAATACTTATTAAGTTTAATATATATCTCCAACTTATTTAAATATGTAACATTTAAGGGAGTGTATTCAATTGAGACTTTTAAAGACTTTGGGAGATTTGAAAAGTTTCGGTATATTCAATTGAGATTTCTAAAGACTCTCTAAAAGTCTAAGTGTATTCAATAGAGACTTTTAAAATTTTTTAAAAAGTCTATAAGTTTCGGGATATTCAATTAAAACTTTTTAAAAGTCTCTACAAGTTTCGTGGTATTCAATTGAGAAAGACTTTTGGAGAATTTATAATTTATTAGATTTTCAGAGACTTTTTGATAGAAAATGTACATACAATTCTCACAAGAAAATCTCTCATCCATTGAGAGATTTCTCATAGAAGCCAACCTGTTCTTTTTCCTTCTAGAGTTTTCTCTTCCATCTCCTTCAATCAGGTAATAATCGAGCTTTATACATCTCTATCTCTCCCTCTATGAGTTTTTGTTTGATTTATGAATAACCCATCTCCAAAATTGCAAAGTCGAATAAGATGATTCTAGAGAGTTTTTGATTTATGAACCAATTCAATATACCCATAGAAAAACATGAATTCTTTCCAAATTTTCAACGGTTGGCCTGAAATGCAACACCCTCTGCCCTTAATACCCTAACCCGAATTTGGACCCGTATTTCACCCATCCCTACCCAGGTTATTCCATGAATCCTAATTCTGATCCCTTGAAACCACCCATTCACACCGGACATAGAGGTATTCTCTAGCAGCGGACATGTGGAATTATGTTGGAAATGTTTGATATATATACTTGATATAAGATGAAAAAGTATTTTATGTTAGGCAAAAATCTTCTTTTTTTTTTTTTGTTGGGGAAAAAATTGACATGGAAAATACAATTTATTACTTTACATTTTCAATTATATGAGTTGTTGACGATTTGAATATATAAGAAGTTGTTAAACATATTACATTATATATGTTTAATATTTTCTTTTAAAAAAAATAAAAAGTTTTCAAAAGTCTTTAAAAGTCTCTAGTAAAAGTCTCCACAAATTCAGTAAACACTTTTACTAATTCCTACCAAATCCATAGAAATCACTTAAAATTTCACGGAGTCTACAAAAGTCACCCACTTGAAAAAATCTCCAAAATTCTTTAAAAGTCCCAATTGAATACACACTTATAAATCTCATAAATTGTCAATGCATATGGTTAAAATCACTTATGATTTTAAAGTTGTACGCTAAGTAATTTGACAATTTTGTCCTCCAATTTTAATCACAATTCACAAATTTTAATAGATTTAAAGACTCTTAAGTCATACTAATTGAAAGATCGGGAGCCTGACCCTTATTTATAACCCCTAGTCTTTAAGTTTGCATTATCAAATACCTTTAAAATTATAAACTAAATGAACAAACATGAGATTTTTGCACTAGTATAGTACACTTAGAAAACACAACTCAACTATCTGAGTGGAGTCGAGAGGAGAGGAGTATAGAGAGCTCAAAAAGAAGAGGAGAGAAGAAGCAAGGATGACAAAAATACCTATCCAACCCGATACCCACCAGGGGTCTCGCCCTGAACGAGGCAGAGATTACTCACTTAATTTGGTAATCGAGTTGGGTACAAGACGAGGAATTCTGTCCCAAGGTGGGTACGTGGCCGATATGAGTAGCAGGAGCCCTGCCCTGCTTCGCTCCAGACCCGCTTAATAATAATAATAATCAATACTTTAAATGAAAAAACTTCACGAAATTTTATTAATTCTAATAAAAGATGACTTCTAAAATTATCTAAAGAATATAATAAACTATAAAACCCTCAATTTACCAAATTTGTTCGAATAATTTAACTTTTAAAATAAATAAATTAATTAAAAAATTTAATAATTATATTATTATCTCACTGGAAAAAAAAAGTACGATAACGGGTCACCCGCCCTTGCCCCATCTTAAACGGGTAACGGGATGTGTACAAGACGGGATGAAGGAGCCCATCCTGCCCCAAACTCGCCAAGTTGCCAACCCTGAGAAGAAGAAATGGATTGAGCAACAAAGCAACTGGACTGAGCAGTTCTCCAAGCGTAAGAATTCTCATCGCTGGATTAAGACAACTGAGCTACTTGTCCTAAAGCAAAAACAGAATAGGAATGCGACAAACTCCTTTCGATAAAGCTGGAAAGGAATTGAAGCAATTGAATGAGTATACCTTAATCCATGTTGATTGGTATTCTGTATTGTGTATCAAATTACAACATTAAACAGCTTGAATTCAGAACCCAAAAAAGAGCACTTTGGTACAGCTTGTAATGTCAAACTGCATAGTTAGATCAATTTATGAATTAAGAATTGAGTTCAACTACTTTCGGAAGTATTGTTACAAAAAGAATAATGTCCAACATAACCTATCAAAAAACTACATTGTTTAGTTGGTTACCAAATTTACAATTCCTTAATCCTAATAGAGATTTGACATATGATAAAAAGAATTACAAGCTCCCTTTTTATACCATTGCATCTAAACAATCTTCACCCAGGATTTTACAATTCCATGTTAAAGGGAAGAAGCATAAGAATTTCTAATTGCCACCAAAATATTGTTCTCCCTGTCCTACTTTTGCAAAACTTCAGGAAAACCAAAAGAAACTAGTCTTCGTCATCTGTTAACAAGGTAAAGGAGAAAGGCCTAAATTTATAGCCATCGCCATTGTAGAACTTGTTCTGAAATTCGACCCAATGGAGACGTAATGCATGCAGGAAAGCACTTAGACTTTCCATCATTAGTAGTATAAAAGCTGTAGCAAAAGCAAAAACTGCCAGACCAATCAATCGTATGACGATATTGTCGTACCTGTATTCATCAACAAAGACAGGTGTAAAGTTCTTGCAGTTGAGCATAGGAAGAAAATGAGAGTATAATGAGCTAGAGGCCGGATTATCTCACTTCCACCTACGCTCCATTGTTTCCTTTTTCATATAGATAAGCGCATTACTGTTTGAAGCATTGTCATCAAGACACAGGAATATATTTACATCGTACAAGTACAAACATTGATCATTTGAAAGCACAAAAGGAAAATGCTTGGAATCACTTCCTATTTGAGTAAGATTACGTGCTGTCTCCTAACACCTAGCCCATAAAAATATACCGCGGCGAATAACTAAGGTGACAGCAAATTTGCAATAAACCAAAATACTTGAGTTATAAATAATCAGCTAGGCATGACACTGAATTCTGGGGCGGCTTGGTAATTGACACATCAAGTATAACTTATAGGGAAAAAAATAAAATTATGCTGATGGGCCTCAAATGCCATGTAAAAGTCAGCAGGATGGTAAGCTAAATTGACAAGGAACAGCATGCACAAGAGAGATCAAAGTAAGAACGTACCCCCAGGCAAGGAGGAGAACTTTTTCATAAAAAACAGTTGATAATTCTGAGTGGGCCAAACTGCAATAAAACAAGGATAATAATTACAAAATGAACAAATTTGAAAATGAAAAATACGCTGAATGATATATTTGAAAATTACCCTACCTCAAAGCCCACAGCCGAAGATATGATGCAGTATTTGAAACTGCACCCAGTACAAACTCGATAGCGTGTATCATCTGATGCACAAACACCTCACTAAAATTGAACTCATCAAGGTTTGGTTGCCTTGCAGAGTCAGGTTCCTCCTCAATATACATGTCAGAAGTTCCAAGAATTCCGTACGTCCGACCTTGAAATCTCTTAGATAAGCAAAAGAAAATGGCAGAGTCAACCACTGATTCTAATACTGGTATAATACAGAAGTACAAACTGAAATTCAACTTGCAAACTATATTATTAAGACTACTGAGAGCCATCATCTACTAATTACATGCATTTCTTTTGTTTCTCAGGAAAACGTAGACATGCAAGCTCTTTAAAATTTCATACTTTCAGTATTAGAATCCACCAAACCAGCGAGCGTATGATGATTAACTTCATCAAAGCAGTTTTGATAAATCCACATGAGATGAAAACTTCAACAAGATGCAGAAACAGTATAAGATGATACTTTGATTCAGCACCACTCTTTCATTTCCTTTATCTTCAATAACATATTACAAATGTATCTCATGAGTCATAGATAATATACATTCTTGCGAAAACATGTATATGACACAAAAAATAAACTGTTAGCAAAACATTTACAAGTAAAAGAACGAAAAATATTGTCTAACTTTCAAACCAGACAAAAATTGGTTTGCTGTAGGTTAATGCACACAGGTATACACCTCCAAAGTGAGATTTAGATCCATGGTTTCCTGAGATGGGTTACTTAAAAAGGCACCTACATAGATCTATGATATATGGGAAAGAATAGTTTAGGCCAAAATTTCAGGAAAAAGGACGGAAACGGAGTTATATATTGAAACATTTGTGCAAAAGGAACTGATCGTACTAATATTAACAATAATTATTTCTTTATACAGGAAAAAGGAAAAAGAAACCATAATCGTACAGAGAGGAAGAGAAAAACTGACCACAATTGTACAGAGGAAAAGAAACACTCGAAAAGGCAGTAAAAGTTCTTAACAGAGGAAGTGATGTGTATTTTTGGAAGGGTAGAGAAACAAGAAATACTGAGGCTTAAACAAGAAGAGAAGTTTTGTGTCCCTTTACTTTGATGGATAAAATGAGAGTAAGAAAGATTCTAGTTGAATCCAGTCAAAAAATCAACACATGGGAAATAGACATTACCTCGGTGTGGAGTCTCTTCAAAATAAAAGGTTTGGGGAAGAGCATCCAGGGAACAGCAATAACTGCCAAAAATAACAATATGACCTGCAAAACTTTCAATGAACAATCAAGGCTGAAAATCATCTAAGTTCATGATAACAAAATATACAACATAAAATAGATATCATGCCTGAAGTACACTCTGACCCCAGAATAGTTGATTATCACGCAGATCCTCAAAAGGACTTAAGAACATGTAAATCATCACGTGGTACAGGTCTGCTTGAGAACCAGTACACCATTTGATAATGATGAGAAGAGAAAGATATCCAAAAAGGCTGTTAAGAAAGATCATCTGTGGCACAAACTGATACCTAAGAATAAAGCACAGGATATCCCTTACACTGGATTTCAAACAATTAAAAAAATGGGAAAAGAAAAGGAAAGAAAACACACTTAATATCGAGTGAGTTGCCAAAGTAACGTGCATTGAAATAACTTAGTATGATTCCTAGGTTCATCTGTACCACCCCTAACAAAATAGACATTTTCATCTTGAGCGAATTCAAGAAAGGCAACTCAGAACGACTTCCACGCCAACTTGGATCGACACCAAACGGGTATGCATCTCGATATTTGATTAAACCAACTGAATAAGCATCACTGTCAAGGTCAACAGACAGTAACAGTATGAGAGCATGATTCACAAAAATAAATGAGGAAATTTAAAATATATACATAATTGTACAACAAAGGAACCTTCACAAACTTGCTGATGGTCTAGATGAAACGGAAAGGCGGGAAAGAAAATGGAAACTTATGAAATTATTAGAAGGCTGAGCAGCCGGCTGAATAATCTTGTCTAAGATTGGGTTAAAATAAAAGCATCTTAGAGATCATCTATTTCTTAGAAAGCCAAATTCGGGTTGATAAACTTCAAGTACCTAATTCAACTTGCTCATGTTCAGTTAAGATTTCAAGAATACAACATGCCCTCGAACAATTACTCAGCAAATGCCAAGTATACTACTGTAGAAGTACGAGTAGGAGGAAGATGATTCAAATATACTAAATTTATTTCGTAAGTACATTTCAAGTACTGTATGTATTTTGCAACTATTTTTCAATTACTGAATGTATTTACCCAGTTCTACCCTTACTCTCCTTTTGCAGTCTCAGGTGTTTGTTTGGTAGTGCTTTTAAGTGATTATAAGATGTAGATCCTACAAAGTGTGTGGAAAAAAGTATGTTTGATCAGCTTACACTATAATTCAAGCTTTGCCAAACATGTTTTATATCTGTTCTTTTCTCACTATTCATTTGTTTCCCCCCCCCTTTTGATGCTCAAATCAAATGCCCACCAAAAAGAAAGTGCCGCAAGATTCAAAAGGACACCGACTCACATTACCTGCACGTGGCATCTCGGCATTTGTAGGCAGAGTTACCAAATATGTGGAAGGGAACAGAGAAGAATTCATTGTATATCAAGCCACAGTAAATTGAAAACAGAGACATCAAAAGGAGAATATAACGGCCACCAAATAGCATCTCCATAAAGCTGCCAAGTTTCTGGGGGGAAACAAAATATTATATCACACATTATAAATAAAGCAGATAGTGAGTAAGAGAGAAACAATAACTAACATGTGCATAATTATTTCCAGGAAAATTAGGGGTTAGTGAAGATAACAATAATAGACATTGAGATCCGAGACGGTCAGTCTACTTCATTATATGTGTAATCAATCAAATGAGGCTTACGGGATAAAAGAGGAGAGCAGTGGACGAAGGTAGAACAAAGAGAAAGAAAGAACTCAGTGAGAGGGACCCCTTTCTCGACCAATTGATTTGTTCTTACCACAAGAACCAGCAGCACTAGCTAAGTAATGTTATCCGAAAGAAATTATGAAATAACAATATAAGATTGGGGCATTAATTTGGCTTGCTTCCATATTTTTCTTTTGTAGTTTACGTTGCTTACCTTAAGCACTTAAATTTCCTGGTTAAATTAGCTTCTACAACTGACTTTGCAAGGCAGCTAATCCTACCAAATTGAAGGACCTAATAATAAGTTTTAGCACATACGGGAAATAGTTTACATGGTTTGTTCACGTCACATATATCTAAGAAAATGATCAACGTCTGAATTGAAAACTCCACAAACCCCCCACCAACAAACTTTTCCTATGCATCAGTTAATGATTTCAGTATTTCTTTACATGATGAGGAAAATTTTACTTGTTCTACCTCAGAGGAAACAGTTACTGTAGTCTGTTCACATCACATTGATCTAAGAACATGAGCTATGGCTGAATGGACGACAACATCCCACCACTGACAAACTTTTCCTATTTATTAGTTAATGATCATAGGATTTCTTTACATGATGAGGAAACTTTTACTAGTTCTATCACAAATGCACTATGGTATAAAATCTCTCTCTTAAAAGCCACTTGATAATTTCCTTAGGCTAGTTACTGTAGAGTATCGTGGCCAAAATAATTAAATATTTGAAATTTCCTTCTACCCCGTCAAATTGCATCTGACCCTCTGCTTCCAGCTACCTCAGAAATAAACTGTCTATTAGAGCAGAACTGGTACAATTCCATGAATTACATTATGAATAAGAGGAAACAAGGGTAGACACTAATCTTTTTACCACCTTGCACATCCAAGATTTGTATGTCATAAGAAAATAATAAACTACGTAACATACTCAAGTGCACATATTAACATCAAACACAACTACCTTAAATTCAACCCATATAATAGGACATTGTTTTTACTAAAATATCAATATCAGGCAACTCTAAAAATAAAAGAAGATCAGCAGATAAAATGTTCAGATCCATTATTAACAAACCTGCCATAGATAAACAAAACCATTATATTTTTATGGAAAAACAAAGCTTTTTAAGCAACTATATTATAAACAGATAACATACCTGAGAACTGAGCTTTTTCTCCCGGGCTATAAGGACTAAGGCTCCCACTAACAAGCATATACCATGGCCCCAATCCCCAAACATCACGGCAAAAAGAAATGGAAATGTAATGATAGTATAAACTGCAGGATTTGCCTCCTGATACTTAGCGACACTGCCAAAATTTTTATTGTTGCATCATTCCTTTGTTTAGTTATGCGTAAAATATTACTTCTATTAAAAGGATGTTTACTAAGAGCATGTTTGGTATGGATTAGAATTCGATTTTAATCTAAGTCAAAGTCAAACAATCGTTATTAACCACATCTTTCATGGGTCCCACAACTTTTCAACTATACATTTCAAAAACTTCTATCACAATCTATTAAAAAATCTAATTTTAATCCTTACCAAACACCCTCTAAATATATTTGTTGCGTAAAGAAAATGTCTAATGTCAAAACAATAAATCACATCAACCACAATCGTAGAATTGTCACAAGTTCAATAAAAACCTGACAATTTCACTAAAGAGGCATGTCGTCATCTCAACTTCAGTCACATATTTGTAATCCAGGTGGAATAGCAGGTTCACTAATTCACATATTTTTAGTGAATGATAGTATTTTTCGCAACAATTTTTATAGCTTTTTGGGAACAACCCCGGCATAAAGTCACTAAACAAACTTTTGGAAATTTTTTTTTAACAAGAAGCACAGGTGATCTGGTGGTCAAGGCATGGAAATGGACTCCTAAGGTTGCAGGTTTGATCCAACGGCAATAGAGTCTGACATCTTACTTAGAGGACAAGACGAAACCAAGAATTTTATTGCTGCAAAAAGAAAGTGCAGACTGTGGCAAAACATTGTATGATGAAAAACTTGGCAGCTTCAAGTAGAGACCTGATCAGCACTCCCGTCTGCAGAATCAATTCTAGCGGTATGGAAAATTGGGACCTAACTAAAGATGAACTCACCAACTGGGACATGAGCGCAGGTTGGGTGGCTAATGCTCAACAATATCCTCTCTATTAACAAAAAATATTGCTTTCTTGATAAACAGCAATTACCAGTCTACTAGAGACACCTGACAAGAGACTGAGGCTTCATTTATTCAGAATGAAACAGGGGTAATATTAATGCCCAGAAAACAAATCCTTCCTTATTATTATTTTTTTCCTTTTGTCAGACAATCTAGAGAAGTGGCAAAAAGAAGCATTATTGATACTAACGGATCGACAAACGTAAACATGAATTTCATTGTTCATAAAACTTCAACATGCAGCTAAATTTAACTTCCTCCATTTTCCCCTTTTTGAAAAAATTCACTGACTTAACAAGCAAGAGAAACTATATTGCAATAGTACCACAAAATATAAGCAAAGGCAAGGCATAATGAACTGAGATACTTCTTAAAATTTTAACACATTGTGTGTAAAATTGACAAGAAGAAAATATCAAAACAAACCACAGTTAAGGAGAAGATTTTGAAGTCCAAAATACGGCAAAGCATTTTTGACTTACCCATATGCATCAACAATTTCTTGATATGCACCTGTGAAATGGTTGATTCTAAAGTATGTCGGAGGTGACTCGACTGCATCCATTACGTGAAATATTATACCCACTTGAGAGTTACTGTCAAATGTTGCACGTTGCAGGGTTTCTTGAATCTGTAATATTGAAGATATTATCCCTCAACCAATATAATACAGTGATGACAACTATCCAACCCCGAAACGATAAAAAAATAAATAGAAAGTCAAATTACCCTAGTTTTTGCAAAAATCAGGCACCAACCCTCACCGACCAGACACTTCTTTGTGACATCAAAATTCAGCATATTTAATGTGTCATACACAGCCTTTTCCCTTCTAACCTAAAAAGGAGTTAAGGAAATGAAATAAGTTTCAAGAGTTTTCATCTCAGATCGTATCTATAGATATCGTGATTTTAGTTTGAGAAGCAGAAAATTTTGACAGGTGTATACTACCATGTTCGTCCACTTTGAAAGGTGAAAACCAATGGAGGTAAGAGCCTTGTCCCGATGACGTAGGCCAGCCTCAAGGGTGGCCTCTAACTCAGACAAACGTGACAATACCTGAGAACGAGAAATTTTATTATATGAATGCACCTAGTATGGCATCGAAAAAGTGAAGATAGTACATCCTAGGAGCACAAGATATTTTAACATAATAATGCTAGTTTCAAGGGTAATGCACATTGACGGGATAATATTGAGTTTAATGCACATTAAAGAATTTGATACTAGTATGTCGGTTCAAGGTTAATGGATTTCAAAAAGAGGTTCAATGCCTTTGCTAGATAGTTCTTAGTTCATGTAACATCAAATGACAGTGAAAAATGAAGCCTTTTTCCTACATCCTGTCATAATAACGAGACAAAACTCAACCAGTGAGGAATAACTAAAATAATACAGACAAGTAGATCTGAATCTTTTCCCAGAGCATCAGAGTGTGCAAGTGATAACTGTAGAAACATACTTCTCGGGTTATTTGGCTCCGTTTGGTTAAGTCCTCAGGAACAGGATAGCAATTCGCACCAAACGATTCACAAATTTTAAGAATTTTTGTCCTCGCCTGCTCACCAGAGAAGAATACAACAAAAACAATTTTCTCAACCTGCAGAAGCAACAGCCACAGGTCAATTCTCTAAAAGACTTCATAGCTATTCATCAGCAAGGATACAATGCAAAATACAGCACCATCATATAATTTAACAAGTGAAAACAATTTTGGAAGGGTTGATTATGATAAATTGATTCCCTTCTCTTTTGATCTTCAGTGGCAAATCTCCCTCTTTAAAAATTTGGATTGTGGTTTGGAATTGTAATTAAAAATAATATTAGATAAGTGGATCTGGAAAGAGAATTGAAGCAAAAAATCACCATTTCATTTGATGCAGGATCCACGATTTGATCATCAGCTGGTGCCTGATTGAAAAGCATATTTCCCCTTGTAGCACGAAATAGCATCCTTTCGAATCTAAGAATATTAGATTTACAGATAATGCCACTTATAAATCTTACGCCAGATTGATTCGATAGGCCAGGTTGTATTTCCTGCCATTGAAAACATTATACAAATAAAACAACGGAGATCATTTATCAAGTGCAATACCATTTCAGAGACAAAAATCATATAAAATGTTACCTCTTCCAGAAGCGATGCTGCATCTGCATACCCATTATTGGTATATACATTTTCACTTAATTCTGTCTCCTGGGCTGCAGCGTGATTCCCACTTGACACAAGGAAATCGCCAGCCTGTAATTATCCATGACAGCTCAAAACACAATAACATGAAAATGATGAGTAATTTCATAAAAGGACAATGCAGTAATTTCCCCTTGGCATCGATTCCATTGTAAAGCATACATTAACACTTTCTGAAAATACAGAAGGTATATTATGCATGACTAAGTTTTAACAAAAATTTCTGAAGCCCCCCGCTGGATCTACAGAGCTATAGGAACTATTAAGGCTTTTCTGAAATTTCCATAAAAATTTAGTACCAGGCATACAAAGTAAGCACACCGATCTTCCTTGTGTTTCATGCAATATTTTTCTCCTTACCTGCCTCTGACTGCAAAGACCTCACCAAAAAATCTCTCCCAAAACTTACTAGATTTAAGTAATTTTGATATGCAAAAACAGAGGTTCCTAGACAAGTCCTCACATTAACTTGAGGGTTTTGTACATGCAAAGGAAATAAAGAAAAAGCAAAAATAAACAGGCGTATGTCAAATTACCTTCTGTAAAACCATCTTGAACTCTAGAAGCTCATTATAGGTTTGCCGCAGTTTCTCGCTGTTGGAATTCATTTCAATAAGCTCATGCTCGTGCTCCGCAAGTTGAATCTAAAATTAAATTAAAGGAAAAGAACATCCCTAATTAGATTCAACCAGTAAAAAAGAAACGGAATTTCTAACATAGAAATGGTCATTTTGCAGCAGTCTGATTGCCTTCACCATGAAAGGGCATCCAGGTGGAAGGAAGAAAAAATGTTCATATGGAAACAATTGAAGCCCATCGGAAAGAAAAAGACCTCCAATTCTTCTAACACAATATCAGGTTCAGATGCAGGGTGAGGGGAAGGCACTAGCCCAGCTTTATTTATCTGATCTTTGAAGAATCGTAGTTTTCTTGACATCTCAGCACATCTTTTTACCTGAGAATAATTTACCAAAAATAAATCAAAAGAACGAGAAAGACTTGAAGCAGAGAATATCTTTAGACAGAACCATTGATCACTTACAGAACAAAAACATTAAAGCCTTACTTACTAACCCATAATGTGCAGTGGAGATCACATCATATATAAAAAAGTAAGGTTTGCTCATTTTTAGCTATATGTAATATCTAGATAATTTTCAATATGAATCCACAAACATTTCTTGTAATAGGAAAGAGAAGTTGAGAGGCACATACATTAGGCACCAAATTCACACATGAGAATGACACATTCACTTTTCAAACTATCATTTTTCAACCCCTAAAATGATATCAAACAATCAACTGCATGAAAAGAATTTCACTTATCAAGCACTAAACTCATGCTCGTAAATTATGTTAAGTCTCCAAAGAACACATAGAACTTCAATATTGCTTTAAAAAGAAAAAATGGAAATAGAAGAATTTGTAGCCACAGATTTGCCCTATCTAATTACCATCATACACCCCGTCCAACCAACAAGGAGAAGGGACAGTTTTCAGCAAACGCTGATGAATTTTCAGATAGGGCAAATTAGCCCAAGGTACCATTCTCTAAATTTCAACAGACAACAAATATATTGGGGGAATATGGAAACAAATGCCAAAAAAAAAAAAAAATAATAATAATAATAATCAAACAACAACTAGATTTTCTTTCGAAGTGTATGATTGAACATGTAGA
Organism: Olea europaea var. sylvestris; assembly: GCF_002742605.1. Lineage (NCBI taxonomy): Eukaryota > Viridiplantae > Streptophyta > Magnoliopsida > Lamiales > Oleaceae > Olea > Olea europaea. Next base: position 15,042,123 of record NC_036249.1, on the reverse strand, counting down.
AGAAACAAATACAATTTAGACTCATTAAACAGACAACAATAGATACCTGATTAACAAATGTTCGTTGGAAAGGGCTCTTACCATCATTTAACTGCCAATCAAAACCATACAGTGAGTCCTTTGATCAATATTAGGACAAAGCAGAATTTAAAATCAACTGCAAGATCAGAGACATCATTTATCCAATCTTATAAGGATAAAGATTTTCAGAATGTCTTAATCAGAGAATACAGAAGAACCAAGAGTACACATTTTTTACTGAAACAAAACATTTATTGTCTTTAATCATCTTTTCTTTAGAACATTCTGAATTAGACATTTCGATATAAAATTCTTCAAAGACCCTAGGACCTTAAAAAAGATGCAATGGGCAACAAGATTGGCCACACTTGAGTAAATCTCTTTTTGTTTCTCTTTCTTGTCTATTACATTCAATTTAAAGCAGGTGTTCAATAAAACACAAGTGTGATGGTTTTAAAGTCATTTTTGCACAATATGATCTGCATTGCGGGCTTGAGGCTCAGACTTGAGATTTTATGAGCTTCCGATTATTCCAGTTCTAATATCCTAATTCTGTGCCATCAGAGACAAATAAGCCAAAACTATGACAAGTTACATTTAAACTAATTTTCAGATAACGTTCAAGTTATCATTCACATCATTAACATAAAAATAAACCCAATTCAAATAGAAAAATATATCATTCCATCAAATGAATAAAGGTAAAAGACTCTGATGGACATCAAATCAAAAACAATTATAACCATCATATAAAAGCCTTGGAGCACAAAACAGCAAATTATGTCTTCATTTCACTCTGCAGGCAGATACTAGCTTCTATTCGCAAGAATCCTAGCAAAATCCAATACTATTTATTTCCAGCCTCCACTCTCTATAACTACTGACACAACAATCGATCCGAACACTAAAATTAAATTTAATTCATGTGAACAATTACTGAATCATACAAATAGATAGATCCGATCATACGTCGCGAAATTGAAGGAGACCGAGTTGCCCGAGGTAAGATACCGCGCGGAGAGCCGACTCGACAGGGATAATGAGTTGTACAAACGTCATCTTCTCGGAGCGCATCAGATCCATGGTTGGCAAGTTGTCTATGTTCTCCATTTTCCATGAACCAGAAAACACCCCTTAATCAATTCCAATCAGATCAATCACTCAATCTCTTCACTGCAGTTTTGAATTTGATCAGTTCATGTATGTGTGAACATATATTGTATGTATAGGTTCTCGCCAAGCTCGTGGCAGTGGTTTATGCAACTGCCGAGGGAGCGTGGGGGGTTTCGTGGCGGGTTCAGTTGTTGTGGGGTAAAATGGAAGGAAAACTATTCATAAATTAATGGCCTTTTTTGGGTCAAAATTTAGAAGTGAAAAAAACATGGAAGATTGAAGCAGATATCTCAATATATGATTTAAATTACAATTTAGATAATAAACTGAGCAAATGGAAGATGAAGCAAATGTGGGGATAAAACTGCAATTGGAGAAAACACAGCAACAATTTACTCCAGTCCCGATTATATAGGCTGAATTTTCTTTTTTTTTTTGTCCCAAATATATAGACATGTTTCTTAATTTAGAATATTTTGTTTTATTCATTTACCAATATATCCTTATTTAATTTTCTCCACTTAATATACAAATTTCTTGAAATCATCCAAATATACAAATTTTTCACTTCTTGAAAACATGAAACAACTCTCATTTCTTATTCTTCAAATTTTTTGCTAATTCTAACAATAACTTATTACTATGTACTAAAAATTAAATAGATGTAAATTAAAAAATATTTTGACAAAAATTAATTTTTCAATGACATTAAAAAAGACTTTTTAATCCGTGTAAAAATGAAACAAGCATATATATATATATATATATATATATATATATATTCTCCTCCCCTTTATTATTAGGCACAACCCCTGGGTACTGTTCCGATCACCTGAACCTGACTTGACCGTCGGAGTGTATACGGCCGCCACCACCCCTGCTGATCCCGACCGTGTGCGTTTGACTGCTCGCTGATTGTGCACAGGGAGGAATACGTGGAGTAGCTCTCAGTTGGCCACGTGGAAGGACCAATTTTTTAGGTCAACAGATTGGCGCCGTCTGTGGGAAACACTTCCCATTCGATATATATATATATATATAATTGGGACAGAATGAGTAAGAAATTTGGCTAAAGAATAAAGAATATCATGTAGTTAGTTGGCACGTAAATGCGTGGATCATGTCTATTTTTTGTAGCACAGTATATTCTTTACTGATAAAGATTCTTTTTAAAAATTAATGACTTCTTTAATGTGAAGCATAAGTGATTAAAAAGGAAAAAAGAGATAGAAATCTTCTAAATATAATTCAGTTCAACGTTTTCCAACAATTCATGTCAAATATGCCCTACTTGCAATCCTTAGTAATAAACGAGGTACTTATTTATCACGAAAAGAAGTAGATGGTGAAATTTTTATCTCGAGAAATGTTAATCATGTTTAAGGAGTAAAACGACCTTTATATGTTGCTTATTATAGCATATTTAAACAAGCGATGCAGATTTTACTCTAGAAATATCATCGTAAAATAGTTATTTGTTTAGAATGTCAACCTTTAAAAATGATCGATCATTTTAACTTCAAATAAATCTAATCGTTCGTATAAGAATTTAAATATACATCGAGAATTATATATCAATTTAAAAAGTCAATGTTATTGATAGGAGTACACTTACATTGAGTGGGCATTTACTCTTAACAAAACAAGTCCTAACTGCATCACTAAAATCAATAATGCTTAGTTGTCTTATTTTATGTTCTCTGATTATATTCTAACTTTTAGGCATTGAGAAGGCTATCCTCTAAAGATGGTGGAAATCTTACTTGTGATTCTTCCACTAAAGTTTGGTTTGTAAAGAGAATTAATTTTAATTTAAAGATTCATGGAGACTTCTATTTTATAGGGTTATCCTTTGATTATATGATCTTAAAGTAGTGCGCTATGCATGTGCACAGTCACTATCCCAGCAGTGTGCATTATTTTTTTAGTTCAAGTATATATAATACATAACTTTAGAAACTATAGTAAAAGTAGGTTGTCCAAACATAGCTTTTTAGCCATTCTTGAACTGAAATTCTTACTTCCTGAATCATAAACATACTATACTCGATGCCTCAAAATGATTTACGAGCGTAAGAACTTGAAGTCTATTCGTTCTAATTGATCATACAAAGTTTAAAAATGTAATCCGGTTGAAATTTTTAGCCCCACAACAAAAGAAAGGCTTTTTTCACATTTGGGTATCAAGGGACATCTAAAGTGTAGATGGCAGAGAATCCACGGAAAACCAAGTATTGTTAGCTAGTTGGCTAGCAACTACACTCGACTAGATTCATCTCATCTTCTAAATTAAACTCCGCCCTTTCCTCCTACTAATGAGCTGGACATGTATTATCCCAAAAACTGCTTCCATGGTTATTTGTTTTTAAGTTACATATCTTTTCAAATAACTGTTGGGCAAACAATTTTGATGTATCAGAAACGTATATATCTAATTACATGTAATTTTCATTATTTTGAATTACTTTTAATGAATCTACATAGACCGTTTATTTAAATTTCGATCGTTACAATTTTCCATTTTTGGTGCATCGTGGTCTCCATCTCATACGATACGTTATGTGAGTCTTCTTTTAATAAAAGAGGTTACGATTAATTGAATTCTCTATTATCATCTCCCTCAACAACCCCTCATGCACCTCACTCCACCACCAATGCTACCACAACAACTTAATCACCTCCACCATCACATGTCGTTGCCTCCATACCGTCACCACCACCATAATCAAGAGGGATTTCTCCCTCTGGTTCATAGGCAGGGAGAATTCCACCCCATCCCGAGGGGTGGGGGGACCTCAAAATTGACTGATTTCTCCCTTGTTACTGCAAAGTTAAAGTGGTTTTTGTTGAGTAATTGTCTCAAAAGTCAAAAGTTGGAGGACACATACTATAAATAATAAAAAGGTAGTTATTTTATGGAAAACTTTTAATTAAAGTTGAGAGTGGACTCTTTGCAGAATTTGGTTTCCAATTTACTGTCGATTTTGAAGTCTTACACAAAAAGAAATCCTTGTTGAGTTAAAGGAGTCTTTTTTGAGTTTAAATTAAACTTTTCTACTTGGTTACTTGGTTATTAATTCTATAAATAATGGATATATTTTATTATTTTGTGTATGGCCAGAGAGTTGACCTAACATTTTGAGACTCTTCGTACATTGGGTAGAAAAGTAGGTGTAGTGAAACTCGAGTTTATTTTTTTCTTTGTAATTCTTGGGGATTGAGTTGGTGAGTGAAATTTTATATGGTTGTAACAAAATTTCATATAATGAAAAGTTTTGACGGTCTATTTAATTTGTGTGTTATATTATTTATTTTTCTTATTTGCTAATATTCTTCTAAACAACAAAAGTTCTTGCGGGTAAATCAAAATAAAGAAAAATTGACGTAGAATTCCCAACAAGCGGTATCAGAGCGTTAGGTGGCTTGGAGTATTGGAGCAACAGAAAAATATGTCGTCGTTGAAATATGACGTGGACAATACAAATTAAGAACTTATTGATTCAACCTGGATTGCTCAAGGCTTTGAAAGGAAAACCAACCAGGAGTTCTGACAAGGAAGCTAAATCCACTATAAGCGATGAGGATTGGAGAGAATTGGATTTGAAGGCAGCAAACATAATACGTCTCTGTTTGGCTAAAAGCATTCTTGCAAAATTCATGGAATATCTGCTGCAAAGGAACTATGAGAGAAGCTAAAGAACTATATCAAACGAAGAGCATCTCAAATCTGTTGTACCTAAATGAGCAGTTTCATTCATTGCGCATGGAGGTAGGTATGAAAATCTCATACCCTCTAAGTGTTCTCAACGAGATTGTTTCATAACTGGAGTCTATTGGAGTAAAGATAGATGATGAGGATAAGGCACTACGACTCATCTGGTCTCTTCTGTCTACCTATGAACATATCAAGCCAATCTTGATGTTTGGAAAGGAAACCGTGAGTTTCGTAGAAATGACAAGCAACCTGATCTTAGAAGAAAGAAGATTAGGGGGACAGAATATTCCATCTGACAATGCAGTGCTTATAACTGAAAATGGGAAGAAAGGCAACTCCATGAGGAAAGAAGCAACTTGTCGGAATCGCGGTTAGACTGACCACATGAAGAGAAATTGTTCAAAAGGTGGAGGAGGATTAGCTAACTGCTTAGGGTCGTACAATGCGTCTCTCCTGGCCGAGGAGGACGCGGATGTGGTGTTGTAAAGTAATATAAGAATATCCTCATGGCATGTGGCCAGTTGCCATGATAGAGGATGTGTTCTTATCGAGGCGGGTCAACATATCTGCACATAGCATTGACTGACATTTGATGCAAGGTGTGTAAGTATGTGGTGGTGTTGTGATGTCGATGGCTAATGAGCTCTCTAGGAAAGTCGGAGGGAGAGTTGCACCATAACTATCAACAAGGTTGTTTCGACATGTAGTCGATGAAATGCTCGGAGTTCGCAGATAATTTTGAGTGGTTATACTCATATGGTGGAGCATGAGACCATTAAAATGTGTAAAAGGCTTATATGTTTTTTTTTTTCCAAATATTATGATTAAAAGTTGTACACGATATGACAAGATTTTAACTCATTTTCGGTAAGGTGGAAATTGTTGGATAATTACCTCAAAAACCAAAAGTTGGAGGATTTTTATTGCAAATAATAAAAAGAAGTTATTGTATGGAACACTTCTAATTAAAGTTGAGTGCAGACTCCTTACAGAATTTGGTCTCCAATTTACTGCTGATTTCAGAGTCTTACACAAGAAGGAATTATTGTTGAGTTAAAGGAGTCTTGGTTGAATTTAAATTAAACTCTTCTACTTGGCTATTGATCCTATAAATGTGGATGTATTTTATTATTTCGGGTATGGCCAGAGAGTTGATCTGAGAGAAAAAATATTATGAGCCTAATATGTTGAAACTTTTCGTACATTGAGTAGAAAAGTAGGTGTGATAAAACTCAACTTTATTTTTTTTTTTGTAATACTTGGGGATTGGATTGGTGAGTGAAATTCTATATAATTATAACAATTTTTCATATAGTGATAAGTTTTGACGATCTGTTCAATTTGTGTGTTAAATTCTTTATTTTTCTTATTTGCTAATATTCTTCTGAACAACAAAAGGTCCTGTGGGTAAATAGAAATAAAGGAAAATTGGCGTAAAATTCCCAATAGTTTTCCCTATGGTTCATGGGTGGGGAGAAATTACGAGCTAAATTCGCAAAAATTATGAGGACAAATCTCCCTTCCTAAATTTGTAGGATATGGGGGGTTTACCTCCTGATTTTTGCAGTCAAGAAAAATGATTTTATTTAGGGATGAAAGGTGAAAACTGTAGTGGTGGGGACGCTTCAGAGGGGTGGTGGTGTTCAACATGTTAGGTGGATGAATTGAAGAAAGAGATGAATTTTCCTTTTCTCCTTTCTTTGTGTAGTTATTTAGGCCTCGATTGGCCCATTAAATTAAATTTTATTTTTTCTCTCATCTTTTCAATTACACAGCCTTTCATAAAATAATATTATATATAAATCAAAAATTTTTTGTGTCTTTTTCAATCACTCGTTCTTCGAAAAAAATATTATTCCACCCATTAAAATTTAAGAAAATGGGGACCAAACGGGGGCTTTCGTATTTCTTTATTTAAAGACTAAACTTGACAATGAAGGGACTGAGTTTGCTATTTATCAAAGTTCGGGGATAAAAATCTAACAAAAAATTAGTCAAGATAGATATTACTAGCTTTAAGTGGCAATTCTTTTCAAGAAGAAGAGTTTTGAATAGTATTTTTTAGTAGAATATGTGGTTAAAAAAATAGGTTTGCATACAAAATATTTTAGTATGTGAATATATAGTTGAAATGAGTATATAGAGAAAAGGAATTTTAAAAGTATTGGAATCAAACAAGAGCTAAAGATGGTGCACTTCACACGCAAAATTAACTATTCTCTTGGACAAAATTCATCTAAAAATGGTGGTGATCTTTGCCCACAATGAGCATATGTTATTATGCCCATCGTGAATATGACAACATTTAATGTTGCCACGTCAATAGTGAGATATAACATTGTAAGCACCAGATGTTGTCACATCTATAGTGAACATAATAACTCTTCACCACTTTAGGATAGGAGATCAAATCCATCCATCTAAAAATGACCAAATATACAAAGATCGTGAATATTTGAGACCGTTTACACCAAAAGTTTAATATTCGGTCAAAAAATGCAAGATAGGCAAAGGTTTGAACCCTTTGCGCCAATTTCGTGTTGAAATTAAGAGATTGGTTCGATATTGGAGGATCCAAATCATTCTCTTATCATCTCTACATCTTTGAAGTTAAGAGCCTGCTTGATTCTTATTAATTGGGGAAAAATGAGTTTTGAATAGTACTTTTAGGAGAATGTGTTATTAAAAAGTAAGAATTTTTTGTATATGTGTAGAATATTTTATTGTGTGAATATGTAGATAAAAATAATCTTGTGGCAAATTATAAAATAAATTAATGAGTATCAAACGGTCACTTAAGTTCACTAAATTCAAAGAGAAAAAAAATTAAGAAATAAGATCATGCCAAGGACATTTATAATTAATTAATGAAGTATGCGTTTTTTTATTATTTTCTATATACAAACTAACACGGAATCAATTATGCGTTGTTTTTTTTTATTCTTTTTGAAATACAAATTAGTTCAACTTATAAAAATTGACGTGATCGGCTCGTTCAACTTATAAAATCAAGATTCCCCAATTTCATATAACACTGAAAATTTAAAAAACAATTCTTACTTAATTAACATATGTATTTTGAGCAAGAAATGTGTTCATGAAATATATATATATATA
>NC_036249.1:15025469-15031461 GCF_002742605.1 Olea europaea var. sylvestris | reverse complement strand
AAGAACTAGAGTATAGACTCATGGAAATCTTAGAAAAGATGAAAAACCAATAAATGAAGCAGTTGCTGACACTCTAGTGTGTGTAATATATTCAACGTCTAGCTAAGAATAATTTAATTTATTATATGTACTACTTGTTAATATAAAATTTGAGTTCCATGATTATAGAAAATTATTGAAGAGTTTGCCTAATCAATTTCTGATATACCAGCAGAAGACTCCGTTAGCGATGATGCTGTTGCTCGAGTTTTAGGTCTTGAGCGCCATGGAAGAGTTAGAGGACTTGGATTCGGAGTTGCATCATTAAAAGTGGATGTACAAACTCAATTATATGTAGATTTACTTTCATAATTTTTGTATCTTCTTACGGAATATAAAGGATAGGAGTCCCCGTGCTTTTACTACTCAGGTTTTTGTACCCTACATTACTAAATGTTTATTCAATATAAATCCAGATTATATAGCATACTAATTTAAAAAGGTATTTTTTTTTACTGTGCATTTGTGGTCACACCAAAGAACTAGTGTCCAAGGAGATACTGCACATCTAGAAAATGCAAGGTGTCAGCTATTGCATCGTTACATGTTTGAGGAGGAAGAGATTGTAGTGGAAGGGAAGATTGCAACAACAGACCCAAGTGCAAAAGTGTATCACTTCCCACTCGGATGAGACTATTAGAAGGTTTGGGTTAAAAAAAAGTGTATATAGGTAAGTTGACCTTGTACAGACCTACATATGAACTTCAAACTCTTAATGAAGCTATAAGAAGTACTGTTGCTTGGCCAAAGAGTAGTATTAGACTTATTTGATGAAGGTATATTTCGTGGACGAATTACATATATGTACGAATCTATTCCCATTTTTGAAATCAATTATAGTTCTATTTACATATATGAGTTATGAATCAAACTTTACTATAAAATCAAGCAGAGCTCCTACATTTGTACACGACAGGGCAAATTTTGTTATTATGTTAATAGTGCAAGAAGAAGATTACATCTATTTCCATTTTGTATTTTGTTGTGTTAAAAATGTGTAATGAAATTTTAATCTCAGTTTCGTGCACTAGTTAGTTCGATGAAATGGAGATTCAATAAGAAGATGACATTTGTTTCCATTTTGTATTTTTTATGGCTTAAAAATATGTAATGAAATTTTAATCTCAGTTTATGCACTTTCAAAAAGATCTTTAATTTGTTGCTTAGCCCTCGTTTGAATTTCATTACATTAAATTTCATTTTTCTCTATTTTATTTTCAACCACACAATCTTCCATAAAATAATATTATACGGAAATCGAAAACTGTTCATTCTTTTTCAACCACTCATTAAAAAAAATACTATTCCATCCATTTTCATTTCCGAATAACGGGGACCGAATAGGGGCCTAATCTGCATATTTTAGTATAGTAATTTAAAAAAATCTCAAAATATATTGACTAATATTTAAAAAAAGGTGAAACAATTAAAAAACAGCCAAAAAAGTTGCAAATGAATTAGAGAAAAGACAACGTTTAAAAAATGTTGCTAAATAATTTTTAGCGACGTTTTATACACATTGCAAATAAGTATTTGCAACGTTTCTTGCTTTCTAAAACGTTGCAAGTATTTATCTGCAACGTTTATAAAATGTTGAAAATAGGATATTTGTAATGTTTAACATTGCAAAATGTGCATTTGCAACGTGTGTAAAAGTTGACGTATACTTCCGTTGTACTGCAACGCTGAGTTATGCAACATACGTTCAAACATTGCAAAAGGTCTTCGACAATATTTTTCAAATGTTGCAAATGACTTTTTTTGTTGTAGTGAATCCCCAATTTAAAATCAAGAATAATCGAAATTTAATATACAATTGAATTACCCACAAACTTCAAAAGTCAAAGTTCTCGTGGAGTGAAATTTACACAAAAAATTGGATTGAACATAAAATATTAACAGTAATGCAATTTACCTTCTTCAAAATAGATTTGCCACTGACACGATTTGCTTGCTTTTTTTTTTAATCGATATTCTTGTGGAGATCAGAACTTATTTCGCGCGGGTTAGTCGCTAACAATTAAAAAGGGTCAGACGATTGTGTAAGGGACAAATCTCTTGAGACAAAGTTCCAAAAAGGGGTGTTCTTTTATTGGCGATGAACTTTACAATTGGCAATGAAAAACAATGTGCCTCCAAGGGGCGCAAGCACACGAATTACAGAAAGAAAAGTGTTTAAGTCTAAATACTAAGGAAATGAAAATTACATATTCTTTGTTCGAGAGTTTTGGATTTTCGGTCCTTTGCTTCTATGTCATTTCTCCCTTTTATACTTCATAGGCGATCTCTTTGTGATCAACTACTCTGAAAACTGCTTGATCGTCCTATAACTGCCCACTTTCTTCGTAATGGCCACCTTGTCATGAAAACCGTCTTTTAACTGCTACCATCACCCTTCATCGTTCAACCGTTTTCGATTGAATTCCTTGAATCGTGGAACGTGATAGGGCTGCTTTAATAACTGCACTTCTTGATAACCACGACGCGTTATGTTTGTTAATATCTTGGGCGACTTGAAGGTTTGGGCGAGAATAGAGTAGCAGCTCTGGGCGATTGTATGACACTCCATTCGCTCAGATTCTGGGCGACTTGCAAACTTGGGCGATGGCGTTACCGCGTTCTTGGGCCTCATTTTTTGGGCCTTCATCTTGATTTGTTCGATTGGGCTTCGTTCTTTGGGCCATCTGATTTGGGAATTCTCCAATTGGGTTTCACTCCTTGGGCTGTTCGATTTGGGCTGAATTTTTATGTGTCAACAATTACCCCCAATATGGCAGAATTAATAATAATTATTAAATTTTGCCATATTCACTTTGTGTTTCCAGCAACATTCAAAATTATCAAGAATTTCAATCATTGTTTCCTTCTATAACTTGAAAAGGTGCGTCGTTTTGCAAATCCTTATAAATTCCAAACACGCCATTTCACTGCTATCAAACTACGCTTCATATTTTTTGCGTCTCCTTCACGATTCACTGTTCATCTTTTGCTTCCCTGCTACGTAACCCTGCAAAACTTCGTTCCTTCTCAAATGGCTGCTTCACAATCTCAAGCTAGCGATTCCTTTAGTTTTGATGACTTTCAGAGACTTCTGAGTCGCCCATACATAACCCCAAGTTTTCTCGCGCTTGCCGACGTTGGACGTAATGAGTTTTACTTGGATCCTTTCTTCAACAATGCGGAGGCAGTTGAACAAGCGGCGGTGGGTCAGCTGTTTCCTTGCACTCAGGGTCCTCCATTTCTGAACTCTCTACCGCTGGGGCCACTTCGCGAAAGAGGTATTCGTACTTGGCCTAAATCTGATGTAGCTTTCCGTAGGTGGCATGATCGCCTTATGGGTCATGGTCCTACTAAGGCACTTTTTGATAGCGCTAGGATTTCGGATTTGTTGGAAATCTCTATCCGCCCCCCTACTTTCGATTCAGCACTCTTTTCAATTACTTTGAGTTTTTGGTCTTCTGAGTATAACACTTTTATTTTCCCTCTTGACCCCATGTCTATTACCTTAAGGGATGTTGGGGCCCTGGTGAATCTGCCACCTTTGGGCGATACCATTTTTCCTGGTATCTTAGTTTCTGGTGGTGCCCCCAAAGTTTGGTAAAAATTACACCGATTCTTATTCAAGCCTGCAGACCCTCCACAATCATTCGAGCGCTGAGCCTATCCATACTGAGCGAGTGGCCTTCCTTTTAGTTTGGCTTTGTAAATATATTTTGTGCGTGTCAAGTATAAAGCCTTCTTTGAGTTATTTACCTATAGCGNNNGCCTTCTCTGAGTTATTTACCCATAGCGCACGAATTGGTGTGTGGCAGGCCTTTGAATTTATGTTCTTTGTTTTTGGCTGCCCTTTATAAAGGTATGGCTTTTCTTCAAGCTCAATTGAAGAATGGTGCATCTCCCACTGGCAGTGGACCTCTTTGATTCACTCAACTGTGGTTGAGATCCTATTTTCCATCGCTGGGTGCTCCATCCATTTCTCGCTCTTCTGCTAGGTGTTATGGGCTAGCCATGGAGCCCTTAACTCCTGTAAATATGTCTAGAAGGGACATTTTTTCATTCTTTTATTCTTTGGATTCAATTTCTTCCTTTTTTCCTTTTCCTCCTTTTTTGACTCCAAACTATGTACATCCCCCTTCCACCATAGATAGCGCGAGCACCTCCCTGCTCATTTGGATTCAGTTTTTAACCGGGAGGGAGCTATTTCATGATATTCTAACTGGGACTAATGCCAAGGCAGGGGTAGAGATTTATGCTCCCCAATTTTTTGCTCGCCAGCTTGGTTTTGGCCAAACTTGGCCTGTTCCTCCTTGCTATTCAAAGAACTTAGTTGACCGTTTTCATACCATTACTAAAGCGGAGGCAAAGGCTATAGATGCTCGTAATCTCCTTTTAACCAGTCATTTTTCATTGGCCCCTTTCAATTCTAACCACGCCATTCACCTTCTTTTTGAACAACTCTGGCCATCGGTGAAGCGCAGATTATTTGCGACTGATGCCAATCGTGCCTTTCATTCATTAGACCAACCGAGTATTTCTTCTCCTCCTCCTGTTTTGATCACTCCTTTGTTTGTTCGGAGCCCCTCTCCTTCTCGTCGCACTAAACAATCTGCTCGTCCATCTTCTTCCCTCCCCGTCAAGCCTACTACGGCCAAGAGTGCTCCAAGCCACAAACGGCCAGCCTCAGCGTCTCCCATTCTGGAGGATGATGTCGATGATGATGATGATGATACCCCTCTTATTGTCAGGAGGAAGGTAATTAAATTGGTTTACTTACAAGTATACTTTTCCACACTTGAAACTTTTCTGTGTGATGATGATCTTTTGGATTTCTCAGAAAAGTTCAGCCTCTCCTTTAAAGGTTTTGACATCGACAGCTTCTGCTCCATCATCTTCTGCTGAGGCTACTTTATCCAAACCGGTTGATGAGGGGGCCGTGCTTAAAGAGACATCTTCAGTCCCTGGATCCTCATCACAACCCATGGATGAGCCACCTTCTTTCCAGGACGTCAACCCCCAATCATCGAGGCAGAAGGTAATTTAGTCTTTTGATGTCTTACCTTTGCTCGTGCTGTTGGTTTCTGATTTATTGTTCTTGAGCTTTGCAGATACTCCTATGAGTCCGCCCGTTGTGGCAACATCTTCTCGCTCGGACAAGGGGAAGTCCTCATGAATGGATGAGTCGTTGGTGGCAAGCTTGGTTGAGGGCGAGCCATCTTCTACGATTGTTGATGAGGTAGTCTTTGCTTCACTTCTATTTCTATTCTGTTCGTTGTAGTGAGCATCTTTAATATTGGTAATTTCCTTTGCAGGATGCTGACAGGATTGTGCGTTCTATCCAAGATTTGTTCGTTTCCTGGGGGCAAGTCCAGATGCCTCGCCCTGCTCCATCTGATTGTTCTGCTGCTTCTTCAGAAGAAGATTTGAAGTTCCTGAAGGAGTCGGTATTTGAGTACTTATCCTTCATGGACATGGATATTGGAAGGGCTAGTGCTGCCAGACACAAGGATGAACTTGAGCACTTGAGTGCGAAGTTGGAGCAAGCACTGACGCTTCCATCGCTCAATCTTTCTGCCGACTTTAAAGCGACGTTGAAGGTCATCCACTCCGAGGTCCCTTCTATGCTGGCCAAGAATGCCGAACTAAAGGCTAAGCGTACTCAATATCTTCGAGCCGTAGCTGAGAAAGAGTCTTTGCGTATGGAGATTAACAAGGCTGAGGACGAGTTGAAAGAAATCTCTTCCGAAGTCATGATTGAAGACTCTTTGATGGTTAACGTGGCTGCTCAAATGAGGGAACTTCAAGCTAAAATGGACGACTGCAGGGCGAGGATGGCTGCTAAAAAGCGCAACGCCTCCCAGGGAATTGAGCGAACTAAGTCCTTGGTCAAGCAGTACAAGAAGTTGGAAGTTGATGATGATGACGTCGCGGCTGAATTGAACATCACTTCCTCTCG
>NC_036249.1:15022083-15025022 GCF_002742605.1 Olea europaea var. sylvestris | reverse complement strand
AGCAGCGAAGTTCTTTCCTGCAAAATTCTTCCCATCGTCTCTTTGTTCTTCACAAGGAGTCAATGATGGAAGGCAATTTTTGGGCTGCTTGTGGGCCACTTTGCTTGCTGAGAGTGCTTCTCAGCTTGCCTGCTGAGAGTGCTTCTCAGCCTCTTTGCTTGTCATTGCAGCGATGCATTTAGGAAGGTGGTGAGGCCAGTACACCCTATTACTCGGCAATCCCACCATTGCAGCGATGCATTTAGGAAGGCGGTGTGAAGCTTACTCAGCGATCAACCGGGAGATCATCTTATTTTAGTTGTATTTTGTAGCACATCCATTATTTGTATCTTTTGTATTCTTGTAATGAACGTTTGATAATAAAGAACTTTATTCGAACGTATTTCGCTCTGACCTTATTATCTTTTGATCGTTCAAAATGTTTGGTTATGTTTTTATCTGTTCGCATTCCCATAAAGAAGGAACATATTTTTTCAAATATTTGCCGTTAATGAATCTTACGTGCTTGGTACCGTCTAAATCTTCCAAGTGGTACGCCCCATTGGGCAACACACTGTTTATTTTGTATGGTCCTTCCCAATTGGGCGACCACTTCCCATACTTTGGATCTTTGCTATCCAAAGGGAGTATCGTCTTCCAAACTAGTTCACCCAGGCTGAACGACTTGGCTATAACTTTTTTATTATAAAACTTAGCCATTCTTTGCTTTTGAACTTGCAACCTATCTAAGACGTCCAACTTCAATTCGTCTAAACTCAACAAATTTTGAACTAGTGATTCGGTATACTCATCATCATTCAACTTATGTTGCAAGCACACTCGAATAGATTGCACGTTGATTTTCATAGGCAAAATGGCCTCCTGTCCATAAATAAGTTGGAAAGGAGTAACTTTGGTACTTGACCGAGGTGATGTTCTATAAGCCCATAAGGCATTGTTCAAACATTCGTGCCAATTTTTGGCGTTTTCATCTATCATCTTTCTGATAATATTTTTTAGAATCTTATTAGAAGACTCCTGTCCATAAATAAGTTGGAAAGGAGTAACTTTGGTACTTGACCGAGGTGATGTTCTATAAGCCCATAAGGCATTGTTCAAACATTCGTGCCAATTTTTGGCGTTTTCATCTATCATCTTTCTGATAATATTTTTTAGAATCTTATTAGAAGATTTCGCTTGTCCGTTGGATTGAGCGTAGTATGGTGTGGAGTTTACTAATTTAATTCCAAACTCGCTCAAAAATTTGTTCACTTGATCCCCATTCAAAGATGTTCCGTGATCTACCATTAAAATTTGTGGAATTCCAAACCTATAAATAATGTGATCACGGATAAACTCTATAACATTTTTTTTGGTGATCTCTTTCAAAGGTACCGTCTCTACCCATTTGGTGAAATAGTCAGTTGCAACTATAACAAAAGCATGTTGGTTGGACGATGGGGGGTAGATCTTTCCTATCAGATCTATCGCCCAACCTTTGAACGGCCAAGATTTAATAATAGGTGCCATCTCTCGTGCTGGCGCCCTTTGTATTGGACCATGCTTTTGGCATGCTAAACAACTTTTTGCATACTGAATGCATAGTTCTCCCATCTTTGACCAAAAATATCCACTCCTAATAATTAACCATCTCATCCTTTGGCTAGCTTGATGAGCTCTACATATCCCTTCGTGCACTTCAGCCATGATCGTCTTGGCTTCTTGCAAACTTACACACTTTAGTAATACACCATCAGAGCGTTTTTTAAACAACTCTTCATCTATTAGTGTGTAATTCAGTAAACATAACTTTGTTTTCCTACTAATCCCTCCATTAGGTTCTTTAAGGAACCCTTTAATCTCTGTTCTCCAATCCACTGCATCTCCATCTTGTATACAGTGAAATTCAAATTTTCTCGCTCTTCTTTGAGTTACGGGCAATATGGTTCCATACTCACAAGTAGATTTCCAATTCAAGACCTTCGAGTACCCTGAAGCCATTTGGGCTAACTCATTTGCCACGTCGTTATATATCCTATTAACGCATTGAAGTTCTACTTGATCAAATTCCTCTAATAATTCTTGGGCGATCTCATATTGACTTATAATGGAATCACTTTGGCATTTGAAATCACCGATCAATTGATGTACCACCAATTGAGAATCGCCCCTAACGATCACATTTCTTACTCCCATATCTATCATTAGTTCTAGGCCTACAATTAAGGCTTCATATTCGGCTTGATTATTGGTGCACATTCTGTCTAAGGTGAATGCAAACTTGTAGCATATCCCTAAAGGATTAATCAATGCTACTCCTACTCCTGCACCTTTAGAGGTTTTTTACCCATCGAAATACAACACCCAAGGTTTTAATTCGAATGAATTGATTTCTAATTCGATTTCTTCAGGCATGTCAAGGCATGGATGATCGGCTAGAAAGTTAGCCAAAGCCTGATTTTTGACTGCCTTTTGAGGTATATATTGTATTTCGAACTCTAATAAAGTTAGTGTCCAAAGGCTTACCCTTTGGTGTAAAAGAGGGCGCGAGAACCTATACTTAACTAAATTTACTTTAGAAATTAAATAAACGGTTACGGGCCGTAAATAAGTCCTTAATTTTGTACATGTGAAATACAGTGCAAGACACAATTTTTCAATAGCAGAGTAATTACATTCACATTTCGTTAACCGTCTACTTAAGTAGTAAATTGCCCTTCACCAAATTGGTCTTCCTGTGCGACCATTCCAGCTATTGATTCTTTTTCAGCCGATATATACACTTTCATTGGCCGTCCTTGGATTGGTGACACCAACACTGGTGGACTTGATAGATATGTCTTCAGGCTTTCAAAAGCTTTTGATGTTCTTCTTTCTAGACGAATTCGTCCTGATTTTTCAGCTTTAATAGCGGCGAAAAGACTTTAGTTCGCCTTGCACAGTTAGAAATAAAGCGTCTT
>NC_036249.1:15015860-15018180 GCF_002742605.1 Olea europaea var. sylvestris | reverse complement strand
TGGGCCATCTGATTTGGGGATTCTCCAATTGGGCTTCACTCCTTGGGCTGTTCGATTTGGGCTGAATTTTTATGTGTCAACAGAACTATAATGGGGGAGAGATTCGGGAAGAATGGGAAAGAGATGAGAATATTGATAGAAAATAGCAAGATAAAGACCGTAAGTTGAGAGAGATATTATGGAAAATAAAATTTTATATAATTTACCTTAATTGTAGGATTCCTGAAATTATAAAATGAAATATTAAAAATAAGATAAAATTTATAATTTTATAATCAGTATCTAATTTTTGGAAAAAAAAATTCTATATATAACCTGAGTAGCGTAAAGGAAAACTAAAGGTATGGTTTTAGTTAATTTTCCCTCTTATGATACTAAAATTCAATTGGTCCATTGAGAAGTGACAGTTTCTTAACTATAAACTTTGATGAAAAGTGGACAATCTTAAGACCCATTAGAAACTGCCTCTCTTTGCCCATAAATGTGAATGTATCCCATCAAATTATACACGGACAATTATAGAGAGGAAAAGAAGAGATAATTTTCTTGTTTTCCTTTATTTTGCATATCCTAATCTTCTGATTAAGTGCTATGGATTAATGTATTTTTTCTAAAAAATTATTTATATGAAGATTATTGAATTTCAAAGATCTGAGAATTAGGGTTGAATTGCTAATATGTGCTATCTGCGAATTCTTGATTTTCCTTTAAAGATGATCATTTTTCAATTATTGATTTATTGATCAAGGTCTGAAATTAGAATGCAATTAAGATTCCGCTGCTGACTCATTTTTCACCAATATTAAATTGGTTGTTAAACTGAATTAAGCTCTCTTTGGTTCTCTTGTCTGACATTACGTTTACATTAGACATATGTTCTGTTCAAAAATAACAATTTCATCGCATAACGGTGAGATAGTATACATTCCTTGTCTAAATCCTCTTTTAAACAGCATACCACCTCCAGGTCGTCAACTGAAGCGGAGTACAGGGCCATGGCTACAGTTGTTTGTGAAATAATTTTGCTAAAAAAGGTGTTAACAAATTTGGGAGTAGATCATCCTAAGGCTGCCCTTTTATTCTGTGATATTCAAGCGGCAATACACATAGCAAGCAACCCCGTCTTCCATGAAAAGACAAAATACATAAAACTGGATTGTCACTTGGTGAGGAAAAAGGTGCAATCATGTGGCATAAACCCATACATTTATCCACAACAAACCAACTGACAAACTTGTTGACAAAGGCTTTAGGAGGAACCAGGTTTCGAATGTTGTTTAGCGAGATGGGTGTCTTGAACATTCACCAGCCATCTTGAGGGGGATCCTTGCAAGTCATGTAGCATTGAAGGTATTTATGTACTTAGCCAAAAGTTAGTTAAGTTAGTTGAAGATTGTTAGAGCTGATGAGCTGTCATCTACACATCTGGCAATTATTGAACATATAGAATTGTACATAAATGATTGTATGTGCTTACAAAATCAATGAGAAAATTCATGAGTGTTTTCTCTCCCTACTTGTGAACAAATTCTCTCAAATTAGGCATAAAATTGATATTTATGACATGATGTAACGATAAGTTGATTTTAGAAAAGTGAGACCAGTTTGATTTGATACTAACCATCATAATGATCCATGCTATTGCCCAGACAAATTAAAAGAATTTGCAATCTACCAACTCGTCTTAACTTTTCGATATCTATTACTTTGTATTTTAGAGTAATAGATTATAAGTTCTCCTTGTACTTCTTTGGTGAAGATAATCAATATTGCATTTGAATTCTCTCTATAGAAGTTATTACAAAGGTACACATGCTGAAAGCAACGTCCCCAAAGACGTCGAGAGGTCTTCGACCAACTCCAAATCAGTTATTCTTGATGTAATGTTAATTTTTATTCTTGTTGAAGGTTTACTTCTTTGTTGAATTCTTTTGTCGATTTCATTATAAAGTTTTGAATGCATTTATAAATTCCACCAACCTTTGCATGTACAATGACTAGATGCATACGAGCATTCTATTTAAAGGTGCTGTAATTTTATTTTATTTTTAATTTAAGATACCAATTTGTTGGTTATGTGGTGTTTACGTAATACTTACATTAAGTTGAAACCGTTAAGGAGGATACTTAAGATGCTAAATCCAAATCCGTTGTCTTTGCTAGCTTTAGTAATTGTGGGTACATTATTCGAAATAAAAGAATTCTGATATTCAAGTTTTGAATGAAAATATTTCATTCAGAATTTTTGATGAATCATAAATATCAAGGTTTTGTTGATTAAGGGCTTGTTTGAGCCCCCCCCCCCCCCCCCCCCCCCCAA
>NC_036249.1:15009707-15013925 GCF_002742605.1 Olea europaea var. sylvestris | reverse complement strand
TTTTTATTTTTTATTTTTTGCATTTGCATGATTCATCAGTACCACTGTTCAATTGGCTTAATCTCTGAGACTGGTGTGAACAAGTTCCATTCAAGTTAGGTGTGTTGGACTTAGACTTGTCACTTCAAGTTGAGAAACTTGCTGATCTCACTAATGAAAGCACTGCTTATGAAAGATCTTTTTATAAGGCTTGAAAAATAGCAAATTTATTAAGCTAAGGTTTATGAGGCTGACTTTAGTAAAGAATATCTAGTCCACTATCCCTAAAACTTAGATTGCTAAGGAATATATGAAGTTTGTGGAAGAACATTTCCAAATAGCTGACAAAAGTCACTTGCTGATATATTGATAGATACCTCAACCACCATGAAATTTGATGGTTTTCTTACCATGCATAAGCATGTTATTGAAATGAGTATCATCGACTTATTGCCTCCAGAGTATCGTCCATTCGAAGTGTACTATAATACCTTAAAGGACAAATGAATGAAAACAAGGCTTAAGAATCAAAGAATTCATTCCGTTCATTTCGAAGTCATTGAGAAGATAAGGATTGAAAAGTTTATTAAGCAAGTACCACAAAAGATAAATGAGTCTATTGTCCAAATCTACAATATGGAGCACAAGAAAGATACGTGTCATTTTTATTGCAAACCTGGTACATATAATAAGGACTATGAAATGTAAGGAGTGGTCCGAAAATAAAGGTAAGATTATTACTTATGTATATTTCGAATTTAATTTGGTAGAAGTTTATTATAATACTTAGTAGATTGATTCTGGATGTACCACCCTTGTTACATATATGATACGGGGATTCATTTCAATCCAATCCATAAATCCAAATGAAAAGTTTGTTCTTTTGGGCAATCGAGACAAAGCTTTAGCTGAAGCCATTGGAACCTATCGTTTGACTTTAGATATTGAACATCGTTTAAATTTATTTCAAACTCTAGTTTTCATATTGAAGCTTGATTCTTTTGGATATTTCTATAATGGTGAAAATTAATGTTTAAGCTTATTTAAACAAAATTATCTTATTGATTTCACTATTCTTTATGCTAACTTATATTAATTAAAGTTTGATAACCTCTTTGTCGAGACTCTTTTAACATTGCATCATGATATTGGTACTAAACGTGGATTATTGAATGAACGATTTACTAACTTGTAAGCATTTGGGTCACATATTCAAGGAAATGATAGAAAGAGTAGTAAAGAATAAAATCTTTAATAACTTGGATTTCAACGAACTTGGAAACTCTATGGATTGTATTAAGGGTAAACAAACCAAACACATAAAGAAATGAGCCAGAAGAACCATGCAGCTTCTTAAGATAATATACATTGACATATGTGAGCTTTTTGATGTTTCATTCTTTGGTAGAAAAAAGTATTTTATTGCCTTTATTGACCATTTTTCAAGTTATGGTTATAGCTATCTACTGCATGAAAAATCACAACCAGTAAATGCTTTAGAGATTTTTATCAATGAAGTTAAACGATAATTCAATAGAAGGTTCAAAATCTTTGGATCTGATGGATGCGGTGAATATTATGGAAAGTGTGATGAAACTTGATAACACTCTGATTCATCTGCTTAATTTCTTGAAAGATATGGCATATGTTCTCAATAGTCGAAAGGTGTAATCTACTTTAGTAGAAATGGGTAGGTATATGTTAAGCAATTATTCTTTACACGTTTCTCTGTGGATGTATGTGTTAAAGATTGTCATGTATTTGCAGAATAAGTTCCTAGTAAGGCAATCACAAAGGTCTCTTCTGAACTGTGGATTAGAAGGAAATTCAGTTTAAGGTACTTGCATATTTGGAGTTGCTAGGCAGAAGCAAGAATTTATAATCTACATGAAAAGAAATTGGACTCAAGAATAATCAGTAGATTTTTCATTTGTTATTTGAAAAAATCAAAGGGATATAGATTTTATTGTCCTAACCATAGTATTAGAATTATTAAAACTGAAACAATGCTAGGTTCATTGAAAATGACGAAGTAAGTTGGAGTTTAGAACCACGAAATGTGGTTATTTAAGAAGTTATAGTTCAAGTTTCTCTACCCTCAACTTCTTCTAATGTTATTATTCCTTACATTGTCCAACTGCATAATAGTTTACCAGAATAAAAAAATAAAATAAATGATCAAATGCCTTACAATGAAGTTACTACTAATGAACTTACAATAAATGAACCACAAGAAATATCACTAAAAGGGTCACAAAGACATCATAGACCTTCTATTACTGATGATTATGTTGTTTACCTGCAAGATTCTGAATTTGACCTAGGAATTGTTGATAATGATCTAGTTTCGTTTTATAGGCCATTAAGAGTGCTAATTCTAATCAGTGATTTTATGCTATGATAGATAAATTGAAATCTATTGAACATAATGAAGTATGTGATCTCATCAATTTACCTAAATCCTATAAAAGAGTTGGGTGCAAATGAGTCTTTAAGACTAAGTGCGACTCTAATGGCAATATCGAATGATATAAAGTTAGACTTCTTAAAGGTTTTACTAAAAAGATGGCATTGATTATAAGCGAACATTTTTGTCAGTCTCCAAGAAAGACTAACTTAGAATCAGTGTCCTAAAAGGCGTAAAACATGGCTAGGCGTGAAGGTTAAGATTCAAACTTTACTAGCCTAGGCGAAGACTAAATGTAAAAAAAGTGTTTTTCTTATTTTTAATATTATTTTAAATTTTTAATCATTCTAAAAATTATTGAATAATTAAAATAACATAAAACATCTAAAATTATAAAATATTATGTTTAATTAATAATTCATACCATTAGTCAATTATACAATTTTCAAGTTATCAAAATTTGAAAGTTAGACTATTTTTCATAATTTAAACTATTCAAAATTGTAATGATTCTAGTAGCTCACTATGACTTAGAGCTACATCAAATGGATGAGAAAAATTGCATTTCTAAATGGAAATTTGGATGAAGAATTTTGTATGGATAACATGAAAGTTTTTCAATTGAAGGAAAGGAACACATGGACTATATTTAAAAAAATCAAAATACGAACTTAAACAAGTTTTCAGTCAATGACATCTTAAGTTCAACGATGCCATTACTTCATTTGAATTTAAGGAAAACATCGTTGATAGGTATATATATATCTAAGGGTTAGTGGAAGTAAGTTTATATTCTTGATTCTATAAGTTGAAATATCTTACTAACTACTAATGATCTTAATATATTATACGAAACTAAAAAATTTCTCTCTAAAAATTTTAAAATGAAAAATATGGGAGTGACAACTTATGTGATTGAAATTGAAATATTTCCAAATAGGTCACAAAGATCGCTAGAATTATCTTAGAAAGCATATATAAATAAAGTTTTTGAGAAATTTAAGATGAAAAAATTTCAACAAGTATCGTTCCAATTCATAAAGAAAACAAATTTAATTTCACGCAATATCCTAAGAATGAATTTGAATGCAAACAAATGACAACAATTCCTTATACATCTCTTGTTGAAAGACCACATGCTCATTTAAGTATCACATTCCAATTCCAAAACATTGTAAACTTGGCAATCCGGAGACATTTGAAAAAGTTTAATTAACCCCCAATCTCATCTTCTTTTGGGCCAACACATTGGCACACCCCTATATTCTGACGCTCTTGGCTTATTCCTGAGCTTTCGGTGCACTGGGTCTTAAATATTCGCATAGTCTTGCTATCGACTATCTCAGTAGACTTTTTTCTTGAAAATTTGCTCCCCAGCTGGTGAGTTTCTGGGCCCGATTTCACATATTTTGTACGTACATTAGGGTGGTCATAGCATTGTCCACTCCCTCACATGAAGGGAATCCATTTCGAATAAAATATAATATATCCAAAGTGAGCCCTCCATGTGAGAAAGAAATGTTAACACCGCATTATATATCACATTCCAATTCCAAAATATTGTAAAATTGGCAATCCGGAGACATTTGAAAAAGTTAAATTAACCCCCAATCTCATCTTCTTTTGGGCCGATACATCGGCACGCCCCTATATTCTGACGCTCTTGGCTTATTCCTGAGCTTCCGATGCAGTGAGTCTTAAATATTCACGTAGTCTTGCTATTGACTATCTCAGTAGACGTTTTTCTTGAAAATTTGCTCCCTAGCTGGTGATAGAGCTACACAAAAAAATCGCGAAATCGCAAACCAAATCGAAAGCGTTGAGTTGAAACC
>NC_036249.1:14986673-15009440 GCF_002742605.1 Olea europaea var. sylvestris | reverse complement strand
ATTTAACATTATTAGTTCTTGTTTAAACTTATATGTCAACTTATATTAAATATATTATTATAATGTCGATAGGTAAAATGCGGATTAAAACCTAACCAAACCGCAAATTATGATTTGATTTGGTTTGAAAAAATTTCAAACTGCATATAATTATTTGAGTTGAAAATATAGTGAAAATTGTCCAAACTGAATTGTGTTCACTCCTAGTTGGCGAGTTTCCGAGCCCGCTTTCACATATTTTGTACGTACATTAGAGTATTCATAATGTAGTACACTCCCTCAAATGATGAGAATTAACTTCGAATAAAATATAATTCATCCAATGTGAGAACTCAGTGTGAGAAAGGAATGTTAATACCGCATTATATAAGTGTCAGATTCCAATTACAAAACATTGTAAAATTGGCAATTCGGAGATTTAGAAATAAGAGAACTATATTGTATAATCCTCAGCTCAATAATCTGAGTGAGTTCTTGGCTACTGCTATATATATATAGCAAATATGTATTGTTATAAGGATAAGATAAGGAAGAGAAAAGATTACAACAAACTATTTTAAATTCAAAAGTCCTAACAACATTATCATAACTAATCTCCAGGATAAACATATGATTTATCTTTACTAACATGCCCCCTCAAACGCAGGGGTGGTTGAGTCACTCCAAGTTTGGACTTGAAAAATTCAAAACAAGATGAAGTTAATGCCTTGGTTAAACAATCGGTTATCTGATCACATGATGGAACATATTACCTCTAACACTTTTTGTAACCCCAGATCACGAATGAAGTGAACATCTATTTCAATATGTTTCGTCCTTGCATGAAAAATCGGATTCGCAGTAAGAGAGGCAGCACCCATATTATCACACCAAGCAATGGTGGTCTTAGGTAGCGGAATTTGGATTTCACTGAGTAAAGAACGTAGCCACACCAATTCAGTAGCTAAGTGAGCCAAGGCACGATACTCAGACTCCGTACTTGATCGAGCAACAACATGTTGTTTCTTTGATGACCACGAAATCAGATTATCACCAAGAAAAACACAATAACCAACAATAGATTTGCGATCATCAGGACTATATGCCCAGTCTGCATTAGAATATCCAATTAACGTAATTCTCTCACTTGGTTTAAAATATAACCCGTGATGAATTGTCCCCTTTAAGTATCATAAAACTCGTTTCACTGCTTGCCAATGAATAAGTGTAGGAGATTGCAAAAATTAACTTAGTTTATTTACTACATAAGCAATGCCTGGTCTAGTGAATGTCAGATACTGAAGAGCCCCAACTGTACTTCGGTAAAGAGTAGGATTTGTCATGACTTCCCCCTCTGAAGTCGATAGGGATTTGTTGACAACCGCTGGTGTAGCATAGGGTTTGACACTATCCATATCAAGACGAGTAAGAAGATCTGAAATATATTTTGCTTGTGTTAAATAAATACCTCCAGAGTCATGAGAAGCTTCAACACCTAAGAAATGATGCAATGGACCAAGATCCTTGAGAGCAAAGTGAGAATTCAAATCACATGTGAGTTTGGAAATAAGTTTAGTATTGTTCCCGGTGAGAAGAATATCATCAATATAGACCAAGAGAAGAAGAACTGTACGACCATGACGAAAAATAAATAAAGAACTATTTGACTTGACATTGTGAAATCCCCATCAAAGTAGTGTTTACCTTAACTGATCAAACCAAACACGAGGAGCTTGCTTAAGCCCATAAAGAGACTGTGGAGTTTGCAAATGAAATTTGGTTGCTTAGGATCAACATAACCTTCTGGCTGATACATATAAACATCCTCCTATAGGATGCCATTTAAGAACGCATTATTGACATAAAGTTGTTGAATGGGCCAATTGAAAGTGATTGCAAGAGATATCATAACCCGAATTGTGGAAGCCTTGACAACAGGACTAAAAGTCTCTTTGTAATTAATGCCTAGAGTTTGATGGAAACCCTTTGCAACTAGTCAGGCCTTATGTCGAGAAACGGACCCATCAGGATTAAGCTTAAGCTTCAGGACCCATTTGTTACCAAGGATGTTGTAAGAAGAATTATAAGGTACCAATGACCAAGTGTGGTTTCGTTGGAGAGCCTGAAATTCTTGATCCATTGCCTGCTTCCATTCAGGGACCTGCAAGGCAACCTTAACAGAAGAAGGCTCAATTAACGGAGAAGAAACTAAAACATCCAAACTAATAACCTCACCCGAATAGATCTTAGGCTTGAAAATTGCATCTTTGCTTCTGATAGTCATTGAATGGGTACAAATGTGTGGTCGAGGCTTACGGTGTCGCATGGGAGGTGAAGAAGACGAAGCTAATGGGCTGTGAGACATAGGTGGGTTAATGGGTGGTTCAGGGTTAGAGGTATTTTGAGGTAACAAGGATGGATTGGTTAGATGAGCATCGTCAATCGATATAACTATAGGTGAAAGGTCTTTAGGTGAAGGATTTTTACAAGGAATGGTTGTAGTATGGTGGCGTTATGTTCCATTGTGTGAGCGAAGAGACTTGGATTGCACATGTGGACCTATAGCAAGAGAACTTGGAGATGAGCCATTATCATGTTGGAAAGAAGGATCACTCGAAGATGACATGATGGGAGAAGGAAGGCTAACCCATGACATTATCATATTACAAGGAATATGCTCAGACGAAGTAGAAGTAAAAAATCCTAATTGAAAAGGAAATTCTGACTCATTGAACACAACATGACGTGAAATATAAACTCGGCCACTAGAAGCAAGACATCGATAACCTTTATGTGAATCACAATATCCAAGAAACACACATTTATTAGTATGAAATTGAAATTTTTGATTTTGATATGAACGAAGATAAGGATAACAGGCACATCCAAAAACTTTTAGAAGCGAATAGTTTAGTTTAGAATGATTGAGTTGTTCCCATGGAGATTTATTTTGAAGAACCTTAGTTGGTAAACGATTTATGAGGTAAATAGCTGTTTGAAAGGCTTCCCATCAAAACTTTAGAAGCATTGAAGATTGAGCAAGTAAAGTGAGACCAATTTCTACAATATGACGATATTTACTCTCAGCTACCCCATTTTGTTCATGTCTGTGTGGGCATTGGTGTTGAAAACCAACTCCAACTTGTGTTAGAACATTTGTAAAAGAGCGATATTCACCCCCCAGTCACATTGAATTGTTTTAATGCACAAATCAAATTTATTTTCAACAAGGGCTTTGAATTGGACAAAAGTGTTAAAAGCTTCAGATTTAGTACAAAGAGGATATATCCAAGTGTAACGGGTAAAGTCATCAACAAAATGTATATAGTAACGAAAACCATGCGTTGAAGCAATTGGGGCTGGCCCCCACAAGTCCGTGTGAATTAGTTCCAATGGTTTACTAGTTTTAATTGTTGATGAATAAAAAGGCAAAGCATGATGTTTTCCAAGTTGACAAGCATGACAAAAATTTATTTCATTAGTCTTCAAATCTTTATTGCATAAATGAAGAATACTGGAGAGAACTTGACGCGATGGATGGCCTAATCTCTTATGCCATAAATCACAATTTTCACTAGAGCAAACATTTAAAACTTCAAGGGAAGAAATTAAACTAAGACCACAAAATTGACTTGACAAGGATGAACAAAATGAACTTGCTAAAGATGGTAGATCCAACTGATAAAGGTCATTCCTAAGTTTCCCTTGCACTAGAACCTTCTGTGAAACCTTGTCCTTCACAACACAAAAATCAAAATGAAACTCAACAATCAAATTATTATCTGCAGTTAATTTGGAAATGCTTAACAAATTTTTTGTAATATTTGGTACATGCAGAATATTAGTGAGATGTATAGCGGAGGAATTGGTATTAATTCTAGAATGTCTATCATGAGCGATACTCAACTTACTACCATTACCAACGATGAGTTTTCTTACCATAGTAATCAGACTTCATAGAAAGATTATTAACATCAGATGTAATTTGATTCGTTGCACCGCTATCGGCATACCAGGCCGGATCCCCAACAACATCTGGCGTCGCAATAGAAGTTGAGGTAGTATTGGCAATGGTGGCATTTGCTTGGTTATTTGGTTGATTAGCTTGATTATTGAAATTAAAATCAAACCTGTAGTAGCAAGTGGTAACCAGATGACCCACTTTTCCACATAATTGACGTATAGGTCGAGAGTTATTATTGAAACGGCCAGCTCTACCACGTCCTCTGCCTCGAAAACCTCCTGGATTTGGTGGTCGGTTTCCTCTACCATGACTGTGCTCAAAATAATGATTGGAGTTCATTGGTGTTGAACCTTTATTGAAGCGATTTCCCTGTTTGTTCATTGTGACAACATTAGCCCCGGAGTGAGTGATGTTGTTCATAGTGTTTAATTGTTCAATTTGACTTTCTTGAGTGAGAAGTATTGACTCAACATCAGACCAAGTGATGGTAGCCTTCTGATGAGTAATAAGAGAGATAGCACTATCATAATCATGATCAAGACCAGCAAGAACAATTGTTATTCAGTCAGATAATGGAAGGGGCTGGCTAGCTACCCCCATTTGATTGGAGTAATTCTTCATTTTGGTGAGATATTCATCAATCGACATAGAGCCTTTGATGGTCCATTGCAATTGCAGCCGGTAGTTGAGAGCATCTGCCATTGACTGGTTAGTATAAACAGTCTCTAACTTATTCCACACCTCATGGGAGGTCGACAATCCGACGACTTTTGTTAAAACTAAATCACTCATCGAACCAACGAGCCATCCAAGTAATAGTTGATCCATAGTAACCCAATCCTCATACTCTGGATTAGGATGAGTTGCTAGAATAGGTGATGCCCCATCCTCAGTTGTAGGTGCCGTCCTTGGTAGAAAGGCTGGTGGACACGATTTCTTGCCAAGAAGATCGCCATCTAACTTATGGCCTCTAATGATAGGAAGAACCATTGATTTCTAGAGAAGATAATTGTTGCGATCCAGCTTGACCACAAAGGCATGGTGGAACGTTCCACCAAATGGTGATGAGATTTTTGGACACTGAACTGGGAGAATTTCAGTAGCTGAGGAAGACATTATTTAGTCTTGCGGATGAGAAATGATGTTTGCCTTAGGAAGCCTCTGATACCAACTTAGAAATAAGAGAAATATATTGTATAATCCTCAGCTCAATAATCTGAGTGAGTTCCTAGCTACTGCTGTGTGTGTGTACATATATATATATATAGTTACAAGGATAAGATAAGGAAGAGAAAAAAAAAAAGATTACAACAAACTATTTTAAATTCAAAAGTCCTAACAGTATTATCATAACTAATCTCCAGGATAAACATATGATTTATCTTTACTAACACGGAGACATTTGAAAAAGTTCAATTAACCCCCAATCTCATCTTCTTTTGGGCCAACACATCGGCACGCCCTTATATCCCGACGCTCTTGGCTTATTCCTGAGCTTCCGGTGCAGTGAGTCTTAAATATTCGCGCAGTCTTGCTACCGACTATCTCAGTAGACTTTTCTCTTGAAAATTTGCTCCCCAGCTGGTGAGTTTCCGGGCCCGATTTCACATATTTTGGCAGATTTTTGCGTCTCTTCCCTGGACTTTATCAAAATCAAATTCTTTAATGGTTTTACGATTTTATACTCTAATAATTTAAGCACATCGCCTGTTTCTTGCGAATACAACATGCTCGATAAAATGTTACAATGAGAATAAATACTCTAATTGTAAAACTAGTTTATTTTCTGTGAGCTTGATTCTGTTGATTCCATTATGAGTACTATCGTAGCCAAATTCCAGATGTAGGCAGGCTGTATAATATCCTTTTTCACTCATGAGTTTTTACCAATGCAAAGAATGTTGTGTCCTTTTTTTTTTTCGTGTGAAAAAACTTAAATTAAGTGATTTCAAAATTAAGTACAGGATTGCGATCTGTTGCATGTAGGTCGTAGCAATTAAGATTCTATCCAAATTTAAGTATTTATCTGTGGATATTGTCTGGTCTCTACTTCACTGCGTATATTGTGTAGAATTTCAGATGCAGAAAATGTTCAGGGAGAAATTTTTTCATTTTTATCCTTTGAGATGGTTGATTTCACATCCAAACTTAGCCGCACAATACGACTTATAGATGACAGTATATAATCAGATCACTTTACATCTTTTAGTTTAAATGAAATGGGATTAAAATTTCACACTCTATAATAACTTTAAAAAAATAACATGAGAAGAAAAAAGAGAGTGTGCGATGAGAAACGCGCATTTGATATGCTTGTTTCCAGAAAAAAATTCAAGGGTTGTGTTCTGCTATCATTCAAAGCAATATGAATTAGGTAATCTTGTTAAGTCAAAAAATTTAATGAAACTTGAAATATAGAGATTACTTGATTTAAAAGTTGGTTGAAAGACTTCATATTTCACCCAGTTGATGTTCTTGAACCGAAGGAGGGGTATTTTTGCATAGCAAACTTTTCTTAGTGGCAGGGTAAACTCACCATGATAAGATTATTATGTTTACCCAAGATTGGAAGAAATGTTTTATTAGTTGTGTAACTGTGGAAAACCTATTTTATAGACCTCTGATATGAAATTAAATGGCATGATGTTTGTGGTTTGTCCATTTGTTGATAATATGCTGCAATCCTTTACACTCTTTTGAGTTTCCAACCTAAAACCTTTTGGTTGGAACATCATGAACTTGCAAATTGTCCTCCTTTTGCTGATGATATTAACTTAATTTGGACCACTCCTGGTTCTTTTGCTTGGTAACCATTTCTGCATTGTAGGCATAGTCAGTGCATCTCTTTATCTCTGCGTCAGAGTCTAATGATCTTGCATAGAACATCATTCTCCTGGGTCAAATGTGAGGGGGAGCATTGAGAAGATTTCTTTTTGAAACCTAAACAGTATACACCTGTTAATTGAACTCATAGCGAATTGCTGATGAAATAAAAAAGCATAAAATTTATCCTGCTAAATGATTCCTGAACTTACAAGCAAAATAGCTCTCGTGAATTGATTGGAAAACTCAACCATTTCATGTTGTATGTCTTGTGTTTCATAATTGACATTGAGCCTGTTAGATAGGACTGAATAGAGATGGCAACAGGAAAGGAAAATGGTCCCTAAGGTGATTTATGGGAAAGGACCCTACACTGTGCATCAGGCTCCTGTCATTGCAGGACCTATGGAGGCTTAGATGTACATAGAAAATAAGGTTCTCATTCAATCTGTAATTATTGTTCCTTGTTAGTATCATTGATAGAAAACTCAAATTGCTTACTCATGAGTCATGTCCTAAAGATACATGCCTATTCATGCACCTGATCCTCAAAATCTGTTTAGCAAAATATGTCATGGCATAGTTGATCATGTGCACTTTTTTGGTATTTCTATTGACCTACAAATCCGGCCTCCTCAGTAATTGATGTGCTGTTTGGTTTAATTGTTTTTAATTGTACTATTGATTCATGATGTTGACCTCTCTTACATTTTTAAAAGTTACAGTGATTCGTGAACCAACTTTCTTGAAAGAAAAAGCACATATCGATTTATTACATAACCGAGCAAAATCCACCTGACTAATAAGTTTACTGCATAGGATCCTGCATGCAAAAAATGTTTTTGGTGAAATTTTCCCTGCAGCAAGAACGGAACAGACAGCTTGCATGAACAATATGTTTAATGCATAAGCTTTAGAATTTGTGTGCATATTTCACAAAAGTTAAAATAAAATTTGTGATGGATGAATGTAAGTCTTAACTTACAGCTGTCAGTGAATTTAAGATGTATGTAAGAAAATGTAGATAGGAAAGTAGATGTTAAGAATGAAGACGGAAGGCAGGACTATACTTTTTTACTGAATCTTATGAAGGCTATTTTTCATTCTTTGTCACTTGAAAACGTGTTATAGTGTGTAGCATAACTGTATATTGTTTCAGTTCATAAATTTCTTCAGCTTTAAATCACATGCCGACCTCTTACATTAATCAAATTTGTACTGTCATAGCTATAATAGGTAACTGAAGCATGGCAAAAGCAACTGCTGATGAGAAAATTCTCAGTTACAACGATGTTGTTCTTAGGCGATCAGATCTCGACATTCTCAGTGGCCCACATTTTCTCAATGATCGCATCATTGAATTCTATTTTAGTTATCTGGAATCCTGCTATCCTTCTGAGGACATTCTTCTGGTACGACCTTCAATTGCTTTCTGGATAAAAGAGTGCCCAGATATTGGGAGCCTCAAAGATTTTGTAGAACCTCTACGTCTGTCCTGCCGGAAGCTAATAATTTTTCCTGTCAATGATAACACCGACTTGGACATAGCTGAAGGAGGGAGTCACTGGAGTTTACTTGCATTTTCGAGAGACGCTAACGTGTTTGTGCACCATGACAGCAGTGGTAGAGGTATGAACAAAGAGCATGCCAAACGAGTCTATAAAGCTGTAGTTTCTTATACAGATACCAGAGCTGCTTATCTTGAATGCTCCAGTACCCCAGTGCAAACGAACGGTTATGATTGTGGTATATATGTTACAGCCATTGCAAGATGTATCTGCCATTGGTATCGAAGTGATGGACCAAAAGATTCAGAGGATTTATGGTTCTGTGCCATCAAGGAGCAGGTTAGTCCATTTGCTGTTTCTGATATGCGGAGCTCAATTCTGGAGCTAATACGTAGTCTAATGGCCAATCAGTGAAAAAGTATTTTTTGGTAATTCAGAAAATGCATGTAATATATACATGTAACACGGAAATTCTTGTTTATGTACCTCAGAAGATTTTATGAAGTGCAGATTTTGATCTAAAATGACCTTGCTTTTTTTTTTTCCCCCCAAGAATATTTGTCTTCTAATTATGGTAATTTGTGAATGTAACATACATAGTTATAAACTTTTCTACATAGAGGTTTCAGCTACTTAATTTAAAGCGAGAGTGCATCCAAAAAAATTCGACCCGACCCAGATCATCGATCCGAAAAAACCATTGGGTCATTGGGTCAATGGTTCAACCGGGGGTTAGTGGTTGAATTGGTGGGTCAATGTTAGTGCTTAATTTTAATTACAAATACTTTTTAAAATAAAAAGACAGTATAAATTATATTTTATGTCACTCTAGTTAAACTAAATATATATATTTGGCTTATATTATTTGTTGCAATTCTACATCTACCATAGTGGTCAAGGTTTCAACCTTTCAGTAAGGTAATGCGGGTTCGAGTCTCACTTCATGCAACTTTGATATAAATTTTGTTAGGTACCAAAACATGCCTGGTTTAGGACATATATGAACCGGTTTGGGTGGTTCTTGCCCAGTTTGATTGTAAATGTACCAAATAGTGCCAATCGTACCAGATCAATGTTCGGTTCACCGGTTTTCGAGCCGAAGACTTAATAACTATGTTAACATAGCATTTTCCAACATTGTTGTGCATATATAAGCTTGAGATTAAACCAAATATGTGCAAACTTTTCTGGATAACAACTTAAAAATCCATTTTATTTAATTTATAAGAAGGCTACCCTGCAAAAATAGGAGCTCATATTTTTCCATGAAGAGTGATTTTTATATAACGCATATGTAGTTTTGATATTAATATGTGATCTGTAAATCAGCCCTTGTTCGAGTCTCATTATTTGGTAAAAGTAGATTTTGGAATATTGATTTTTTAGAGAATATTTGGTTAAAAAGTAGAGAAAAATTTTAAATTTACGTGTAAAAATTATTTTATTAAGTGCTTGTTTAGTTTAGATTTTAAGCCAATTAAAATTAATTTTTTTACCGTTATTTCATTATTTCAGCCGTCATTTTTGAATTCTTCTCTCACAGGTAGGATCCACTTTATCTCGAACGATAAAAAAATCAATTATTAAAATCCCTTCCAAACAAGCTATAAGAGAATGTATGGTTGAAAAATAAATTTGGAAAATATGTGTTATTGAAAAATGGGGCTCAAACAAGGGTGGTAAGCCCCTTTTTGTTTTCCATTCATTAAAAATTCTTTTTTCTACATAATCATTTTAACCACATTAATACAATAAAATAATTTATATGTAAATTCAAAATTTTTCTCTATTTTTTAGTCACACATTCTTCCAAAAATCATTAGTCAAAACCATGTTTTAAAAAAAAAAAAAAAAGACACCAAACAAGGGCTAAATTTTTGAGTTCAAGATTAAGAATTTTTTTTTTTTTTTGGGGGAATAATATTCCTCTTGATGTGTATATAATAACTTATAAAAGGTATGCATGTAATGGGCTAAACAAATTTGGTTGGATATTCAATTAGACTAAAGGTAGATTTGGTGATGGGGAATGAAGATAAGAATATACTCACCATCATCCACCCTATCCAATTTCACTCCCAAATCCTAATTATTTCCCTCCCTCTCATTTCTCTCTCTATATGTCTGCATGAAGTGGCGTCCACGGCAACAGTGCTTTTAAGCAATGAGGACTTGATACCGACTTAAAGAGACTACGCTCTCGCCAATCCTCGCTTTGCCGCAGTGGCATTGTGGCTTTAGACTTTTGCATTGCAATTACCATACGGTGGTGAAGTGATGGTCTGTGTGGTTTTTTGTTGAAGTGCGGCTGCACAATTAGGTATTGAGGTGCAGTTACTTGACGAGGTGCTCTATCTCGCCTATTTATTCTTGTGTTGATTATTGTGGTGGTAATAGTTGATAGTGCCTACGGCGTATTTGGGGAACTTTTTTTTAATTTTTTTGTTTGTGGTGTGGTAGAGATGAGGAGGCTGTTGGTAGTGTGGTGGTGGAGGTGGCGGGGGCTGAATCAGTGGTGATCGAGATGGCAGTGGTCTAGGATTGTTCTCAATGACCGTCGGAAGGTTAATATTAGCTGGAGTGTAGTGGTGACTATCCATTGGTGGTGACGATGATGGTAGTGGACCATGTGGTGGTGTCGAGTAGCATGAAGGACACGAAAAAGAAGCATAGAGGTGGTCACAAATTATTTGGTGTTGGTGTGGTGGCATGACGATCGGGGTATGGTGATGTGGATTGAGGTAGTGGTGGTGGAGAGAGATGAAGAGTGGTGAGATGGTGGTCACAAATGATTTGATTGGTTGTGATTAATATGTAATAGGTGACCAATAAAATATATAATTTGTGACCTAAAAATTTGTTATGTTGTGACCAATAATTTGATAATCTGTGATATAGAAATAATTTCTAACAAACTAATTTGATATTTTGTGATCATGAAATAAGTTGTGACTTAAGAAATTTGTGATTTGTGACCATTGAATAATATGTGACCTATTATCTTGATAAATTTGTGATCGAAAAATAAGTTATGACCTATAAAATTTGTGATTCGTAACGTTGTAATTGTGTCTAATACATAATCGTGACCATATGACCTTAATATATTTAATTAACAATATATATTTTTAATTAGTTATTTCATAAACAAAATCTTATTAATATTTAATTTTTTTGAAGATTTAAACCTTGTTTCTTAGTTTTGAAATGAGTTATAGTCAATCTATTATATCTGAAATTTTCCCTTTAGCTTATGTAGTTTTCGAGTTTCACTAGGTTAGGTAATTATTTTATAGCTTCTTTGATTTGGGGATATATTTAATTGAATCTTTTAAAGATTTTTTGGAATTCAAAAAGTTTATGGTAATCAATGTACATATCTCGAGACTCTCTAAGGGGGTTATATTCTATTGAAACTTTTGAAGACTTTTTGAAATTTATAAAGTTTACGAGTATTCAATGTAAAAGTTTTTAGAATCTCTAAATCAAGACTTTTATCGAAAAAGTTTTTAAAATTTACGGTGTATTCAATTGAAACTTTTTAGAAGTCTTTAAGTGTTGGGATAATCAAATTGTTAATGACCTTTAAATAGTTTTATAGAAGTACATAGAATACTAACTTTTAAGTAGAAAAGTACTTACAGTTAAAAACTAACCTTGTCCCATTTTTGGCGTTAGCGGCATCTGTTCGTCGTATCCATCTTGGCTGTCAGCATTTCTGTTTAGGTTTCCTTTTGATCGATTTCTATTCAGCATCTAGTGAAATCTCCATCCGACATTTCAATTCGACTTTAACTTGTGGATTGTCAACGACTCTGTAGTATGAAATTTTGTGGGTTTCCGATAATTCTGGTTCTGATTTCCTTGGATATCAAAACTCCATTTGTCAATTTTAAGGCGATCGTTGATTTTTTTTTTTTTTTTGTTTATTTATTTTTTTGGTTGTCAACAATTCTTCCGTGTTGATTGTATACTCCATGGAATGGGAGATTTCTTCCTTGCTGATCGGAATCTGGTCTGTAAACTCTTGGTTGATAGTTTTTTAGTATCGAGTGCTACCGCTAATCTTTTATCCTTGCAGGTTAGTGCATTGGACTGTAGTATTTGGGCTGCTTTATTTGAGCGAAAATTTTGTATTTACATCATTACGAAATAAAAATTCAACTAATACTATGTTACGTTCATAATTTAGAAAATACTCTCTAAATTTGTAAATAATTTAACAAATACTACAAACCAAATTTAGATTTCAAAAAATGTTATAACTGACGTTTTTTAAATCATCCTAACATTAATTACTCTCCAAAATCAATGCAAATTACATAATTCATAATGGACAAAAAGGCACCCAAATTCGTCTCCGCCTAGAATCAAAATCTGGTTTCTTTTCTTCAATATCAATCCATAAAGAATTAAACATTGTTGCAGAAATATAAATTACTAAATTGAATCTTCCAAATTACAAGGAAATTGTAGAAGACCGCGAAGTAAAATGAAATTAGGCTATTATTTTGTGATGATCTAGCACCACAAGCCTAGCTCATTTAAGAAACGATGATGTGAATCCGAATAACTAGATCGCTATTAAACCCACAAAAAAAAAATGACACAAACCCTAAGAAAGCAAAAAATCAAAGTTTAGGACTCAATTCACAAATTTGCACACCAAACAACCAATAGTATATTAAATTATTGACCTTTTGATCGCAAAACTTATAAATTTAATTCGGATTTGGATTTAACCCAACCAATTAATGAATCAAACAACCACAAGGTAACAAAGACACGAAAGACCTTTTGATTAAACAATTAATTGAATCTTACCCGAGTTTTGAACGTTACAAGATCGCGAAAACTTGATAAATTTGGTTGTTCCACACAAGAACAAATATTGAAAGTGAAAAAGTCTCTCGAATTAATTCTCATAATATCAAAATCTTAAAAATACAATAATGAAATAAATTTCCTATTTATACTAAAGTCTAGAAATATGGAAAAACCTGATTTAAGAGTCCTAAAATAACAAACTTGCCAAAAATAAGAAATTGAGTCAAAATAGGATTCTCACGAGAAAATTGCAACTTTGGTCCCGAAGTATACTATGCAGCCAACTATGGCCTAACTTGGATCATATCATCATCTCTCTCTTCGAAAAGATTCAACCCCGAATCTGCACCTGGTTCACAGACTATGCTCATTCCATCTGCTTGACCACTATCCAGCCCTCACTTGAAACTGTCATATCCCGCGATGCCATGGTTGATTGACCCCTCGTCGATGCTCCATAATTGCTCCAATTATTGCTCCTCAATAGGATACTCAAGTGGCACTTCTTCACGTAATAAATTTTTATGCTCATGCACCATAGAATTATACAAATTGTGGAGGGATATGTTAGCCTTCACCAACTCACTTCCACCACCAATCCCACTCTTCTTTGCATATAAGCTCTCCTTTTGTTTTTTTTTCATTTTTCCTCCATCAGCTTTCAATTTCAATTGATCATCACACACTTGTTGGGGTGTTAAAGGTACAAGTGTAATGATTTTTCCATCAATGTCAAAACTGTACCTATTTCTAAACCCATCATGCTTCACCTTTCTATCATATTGCCATGGTCTACTCAATAATATATGTCCCGCATCCATAGGCACAACATCACACAACACTTCATCCTTGTACCTCCCAATTGATAAATTCAATAACACCCTCTTGTTCACCTTAACCTCTCCATGATCATCCAACCACTATAATCTATATGGTTTTGGGAGTTTAATTGTTCTTAAACCTAACTTCTCAATTAATGTGGTATTAGCTAAATTTGTGCAACAACCTCCATCAATTATTAAATTACATACCTTATTTTCCACGTGGCATCGTGTGTGAAAAATATTCTCCCGTTGTTGCTTCTCTTCATTCACCTTGATTTGTGAACTGAGTGCACGCATCACTACTAATGCGTCCCCTTCAACTGGATACTCCACCCCGTCATCATCACTAACATCTTCTAACTTAGGCATTACATCTTCATCACTATCACTCACCACTTCCCCACTGTCTTTCAAAATCATGGCTCATTTGTTTGGACACTGAGAAGCAATGTGTCGTGTTCCCAAGCACTTGAAGCACTTGATGTCCCGATTCCTAGGTTGACGTGGTTCCGCCTTTGGTGCAGCCTTGCCAGCATTGTTATCCTTTCTCCTAGGTGGTTCAATTTTATTATTGACAACAGCCTCATCAACCTTTGCTTCTTTCCACCTAGACTTCCAAGATGAATTAGGCCCCCATTGATTACTAGCTCCCCGTTTTCTCTTCAACTACCTCTCAACCTTCATTTTTGCATGCAACATATCTTCTAGTTCCACGTAATGCTACAATTCAACAACATTGGCGATGTCCCTGTTCAACCCATTCAGGAATCGTGCCATGGTGGCTTCCCGATCCTCCTCCACAGTAGCCCAAATCATTAGAATTTTCATCTCTTTATGGTAATCCTCCACACTCCTCGACCCTTGGTACAACTCCTGTAACCTTTGATGAAGCTCCCTATAATAGTGGCCAGGCACAAACCATTTTCTCATCACCGCTTTCAGCTCATCCCAAGTAGTTATCGGACTATCCCTATTCCTCAGTCATGAAGTGATCACTTGATCCCACCAAGTGATGGCGTAATCAGTGAACTCCAAGACTACAAGCTTCACTTTCTTCTCCTCCGAGTAGTCGTGGCACTCAAATATCAACTCCACCTTTTTCTCCCACTCAAGAAATGCCTTTGGGTTACTCCTACCTCGAAATGTCGGAATTGACATTTTAATGCTACCCATACCTCCATCACCGTCGTCTCCCCCATAGTTTCTGCCCCTTCGTTCAAACCTTCCACCTCTATTCCTCATTCGTCCCTTCTCTACTTCTTCGAATTCATCATCATCCCATTCACTGCCACACCCATATTCATTTTGCACATCCACCCTAGTCTATCATCTACCCGGCCTCCTAGCATGTGGTATGTCTTCCCGTTGACCCCGGCTAAGGTTTGTAACCGTTGCGTCAAGCTTGTCCAACCTATTTTCCATATTTATCATCATCTGCCCAAACTGCTTCACTAAGTCATCCTGCATGTTGATTTGATTACCGTTTCGGCTAGAATTTGATCCTTTCCTATCAGACATTGCTCACAATTTTCTGCCTCACCAAAGTTTACTTGGGAATCACTCAATATTAGGCTTTTACCCCCAATTGAACTCACCACTCAGCCTTTTACCACTCAAGCTTCTCAATTCACAAAAAACGAACAAAGCCAAAGTTATCATGAAATCAAAAGACACTTTTCATTGATTCGATTCCAATCGAATTAGTCTAGCAATTCACCAAAAACAAACAAACCCGAAGTTATCATGAATCAAAAACCACTTTTCATTGGTTCAATTCCAGACGAATTAGACTAGCAATTTGCCAAAACAAAACAAACTAGAAGTTATCATGAAATCAAAAATCACTTTTCATTGGCTCGATTCCAATCGAATTAGACTAACAATTTGTCAAAAATGAACAATCCCGAAGTTATCAGGAAATCAAAAGGAACTTTTGATTAGCCCGACTCCAATCTAATTAGACTAGTATTTCGCAAAAAATGAAAAAAGCCAAAGTTATCATGAAATCAACCTAAATGATTCTTGTGGAATTCCAATTGAATTGTTCAGATTCAAGATAAGGAAGAAAAAGGACTAAAGTATTAAGCAGAATTTTTGGAGCGACTAATGTTTTTTAAATTAATGAACAGTACGTACGGATGAACAGTAAAAGTAATTTTTTTCCAAAAACACAAAACAATTAGACTATTAAAAACTTTTAGATCTAGGACTCAAACTTAATGGGAAACACGAAAAGCAATGAAGAAAAACTCAAACAAAGACTAAAAAAAGAAAAATGATATGACTTTGATTCTGTTGCCCAAACTCTGATACCAAATAATGCGAACCTGGTTAGCAATGTTGCTATCGAACCCATAGGAATTGACAACGGATCCCAAGAACGCCCAAATAATGATCAAGGTTTAGCAATCGACCCGCAAAAGTGAACTAAGCAATCGAATGTATATGAGACGAATGATATCTTAATCACAGAATCTTGAAATCTCCTCCAAATTTGGATTTGACCCAAAGAATTAATGAATCAAACAACCTAACGATAATGACGATGTGAAAGACCTTTTGATTACACAACCCAAAGAATCTAACCCGATGATTTGTTTGAACGCCACAAGATATTAAATCTTGATAAATTCAGTATTTTAAAGCAAAAGCTTCGAGACGAAAATCTCCATTCAATTCATGATAAAAGTCTTGGTTGTTTTACAATGAAAATAAAATCCTATTTATATGGAAAATATAGAAACCTAATTAAATTGGAAAACTAACACTAAACATGGCAAAACGTGATTAAAGGAATTCTAATAATATAAAATTACCAAATTAAGAGTTTTAATTAAGTAAAACTTGTCGCGCAAGAATCTGGAAGATTATGGCCGGTTGATAGCCTATGCGACCTTCTCCGATCAATTAATAAATGCTCGGTAGTTTGGCACGCATCTTGGATCATATCATCGATTGGTGGTGGAAGTGAGTTGGTGAAGGCTAACAAATCCCTCCCTAGTTTGTATAATTCTATGGTGCAGGAACATAAAAATTTATTACGTGAGGAAGTGTCACTTGGGTATCCCATTAAGTTGCAACAATTGGAGCAATTATGGAGCATCGATGAGGAGTCAATCAACCATGGCATCGCCGAATATGACAGTTTCAAGTGAGAGCAGATGGAAGGAGCATAGTCTATAAACCAGGTGCAGACTTGAGGTCGAATCTTTTCAAAGAGATAGGGGATGATATAACCCGAGTTAGTCCAAAGTCGGCCGCATAGTATACTTTGAGACCAAAGTTGGAATTTCCTCGCAAGAATCCTATTTTGACTCAATTTCTTATTTTTGACAAGTTTATTATTTTAGGACTCTTAACTAAGGTTTTTTTTTTTTTCATATTTCTAGACTTTAGTATAAATAGGAAATTTATCTCATTATTGTATTTCTAAGACTTTGATATTTTGAAAATTAATTCGAGAGATTTTTTCGCTTTCAATATTTGTTCTTGTGTGGAACAACCGAACTTATCAAGATTTCGCGATATTGTGATGTTCAAAACTCAGGTAAGATTCGGTTAATTGTGTAATCAAAAGGTCCTTCGTGTCTTTGTAACCTTGGGGTTGTTTGATTCATTATTTGGTTGAGTTAAATCCAAATCCGGATTAAATTTATAAGTTTCGTGGTTGAAACAACCGATAGTTGTCCGTAAATTTGTGAATTGAGTCCAAAACTTTGATTTTTGACTTTTTTGGGGCTTGTGTAATTTTTTCGTGGGTTTAATAGCGATCTAACTATTCAGGTTCACATCAGGTGATATCAGAGCTAAGGCACCAAAATCGAGGTTATATCTTTTTTTTTCTTTTTATTGAGTCTTTGTTTTCTTATTTTTGTGTTCTTCAAATTTCTGTAAATTTTTTCAGTTTGTTGAGTCTTAGATCCAAAATCTTTAGTAATCTAGTTATCTTTGTGTTTTGAAATTTTTTTTACTGTTCATCCATACGATAAAAAAAAATTGAGTAAAAAAAAGGAAAAAAAGAGTAAAAAAAAAAAAAGATTAAAAAAAAAGTAGTCAAAAAAATGTCAAAGTCAATTCCAAATGTCGGAAATGATGATACGAAGGTTTGAGATGATGGTTGAGAATATGGAAAATAAATTGGATAGATTGGATGTGAAACTGGAAAGGATTCATAGGGATCAATGTGATGAGGAGTTCAATGTGAGGAGACGGGAACCTGGGATGAAAATTTGGGATGCATATGGATATGGTTGTGGCATTGATGAAGTAAGGGAATCGAGAAATAGAGGCGATAGGCATGGGAGAAGGGATACAAATTATTATAGGAGAGATTGGTGAGAAGTCGAATTTAAGGAGAAGTCTAGGAGATGCTGTGGAGATGATTATCCAGTGAAAAAGAAAATACCTAGTGCGAAGTGTGCGGGTAGTGCATCAAGCAAGAGGACTGGGGTGGATTATAAACAGGAATTTTTAAAGATTTGTGAATTGTTAAATTCTCAAATTAATCATGTGAAAGAAACTGAGAGTAAAAGAAAAATTAGTAGGTTGATTAGTTGCGAGAAAAAAAGGAGAAAAGCCGCAAGAGAGTGAAAAGGGTGAAGTTGTTAAAATGAAAGTGGAGTTATGGGATGAAAATGAAAAAAGGGTCTTCGGAGGTGGAAAAGGAGAATGGAGTGGAAGAGGTGTTGGCGATAACTAACACTTCTCTCCCCATTTTGAATAATTTTGTTTTGCAAGATAACGAATATTCGATTCCAAAAATCAATCAGATTGGAATCCCTTACAACCCAGGCATTGATTATCAAATAGTGGATGACATTCAACAACAACAATGCTTCAATCTAGATATCTCTATAATACTGAAATTGATTTTGTTATCCTTGAGGAGACTATGGAGATTCAAAGGCAGTGGAATGAATTTGTATGCAGTGGATTGAATTACAAAGTTGACTTGGTAGGAAAAATGCATCCATTTGAAGTGTCATTACTATTAGTACCTATGCGAGGAAGGACATGGAAAATGCACAGTAACTCATCACATAAAATTATTTTGGGAGTGTCTCAAACGGGCCAAAGTAAGCAATCACAGCATGAGCACTTCAACCATTGTGAGGGCGATTGGTTTACATATGCAAGAGGCGGGTTCGAATACAAAAGCGGTCCAAATTGCATCCTAGGGAGATGGACCGTTTCATGTAGTTGCATTAATTGGAGATAAAGGCTACAATCTGGATGTTCAAGGTTTGGATTCGAGGTTGAATCCTTTCGAAGAGAGAGGGGATGATATAATTCAAGATGCGTGCCAAACCACCGAGCATTTATTGATTGATCGGAGAAGGTTGCATAGACTATCAACCGGCCATAATTTTTCAGATTCATGCGCGACAAGTTTTACTTAATTAAAACTCTTAATTCGGTAATTTTATATTATTAGGATTCCTTCAGTCACGTTTTACCATGTTTAGTGTTAGTTTTTCAATTTAATTAGGTTTCAATATTATCCATATAAATAGGATTTTTATTTTCATTGTAAAACAACCAAGACTTTTATCATGAATTGAATGAAGATTTTCCTCTCGAAGCTTTTGCTTCAAAATACTGAACTTATCAAGATTTAATATCTTGTGGCGTTCAAACAAATCATCAGTTCTATTCTTTGGGTTGTGTAATCAAAAGGTCTTTCGCATCGCTGTTATCATTAGGTTGTTTGATTCATTAATTCTTTAGGTCAAATCCACAAATCCGGAAGAGATTTCAAGATTGTGTGATTAAGAGGTCGTTCGTTTCATATATATGCGATTGCTTAGTTCACTTTTGTGGGTCAATTCCTAAATCTTGATCTTTATTTGAGCGCTTTTGGGATCCGTTGTCAATTCCTAAATCTTGATCTTTATTTGAGCGCTTTTGGGATCCGTTGTCAATTCCTATGGGTTCGATAGCAACCTTGCTAACCGGGTTCGCATCTAACGAGCTATAGAAGCTCAACCCATTTAAGATTGTGAAAGCTCAAGCCATAAGTTAATTAAAAACCCAACAATTTAAGAGATTAAATTTAAGTAAATTTGATTACAAAGATTTAATGAATAATTGAATTGCCTTAATGGT
Organism: Olea europaea var. sylvestris; assembly: GCF_002742605.1. Lineage (NCBI taxonomy): Eukaryota > Viridiplantae > Streptophyta > Magnoliopsida > Lamiales > Oleaceae > Olea > Olea europaea. Next base: position 14,989,410 of record NC_036249.1, on the reverse strand, counting down.
CATCTACATGGTATTTCATATAGGCAACCCAAGTTCAAATCATCATGTAGATATTTTTATAAAATTTTATATATGAATTATTTTTTTATGGCTTAGAAACTCCTCAAATTCTTGGCTAAAGATCAAATTTAACAAATTTAATGATAATACATTTCTTTCATTTAGTTTTTCATTAAAAAGGAAGGTTACAAGAAGAGAAATGTCACTTTTTCACTACACTCCTACTCAAATCCGAATTTACTCTTATTTTCTCTCAAAAAAAATATATTTCATGTTAAGTTAAGTTTAAGGTAATAACAATGGTGAGAAGAAGAAAAATTTCTACACATTTTGTTCTTTTATATCCAAAAAAATTCAAGTTAGGTGGAGGTGCAAGTATTTATTTCGCTTTCAAATTATGATTTTTCGATAAATGTTTGAATGCAATAGTACCCCCCGGGTACCATGCTTCGACACTACAACAGTTTGAATGATCATTCTCCGGCTCTACGTGTTATGATAATGCTATAGTAATTGAGTTTTGTCGAAAATTCATCTACGTGCTACGACATGAATCTATAGTTCGAAATTTCTAATTTGATAATGAAATGCACTGATGATAGCTATTGAGTTTCAAACTCATGAGTTAATTCCCTTTTCTATAGGTTGAATGGATTTTCTTAGGGCGTGAATGATGGTAGATTTCTATGGACGTCATATGTGGAACTATTCTAAGAAAGTTCTTCATGAATAAGTTATGTTTAAAAGTAGATATGTGTTATAGAAGTTAATTTACAAAACACCATTTACAAAAAGAAATTAAAAAAAAAAGTTTTAGCAAATTAAAGTATTGCTGTCTTTTAAAAATTTCAATTTCTATCTTAACTTTAAAAATTCATAGCTCACTCGTTACTTTGAATTTTTAAACAAAACCAATGGCGCTAGATAACTACATAGGTTAGCTACTGAATAAACTTGGAATCATGTCAATCCGATATCGCTAGAATTTTGTATGTCACTTAAGGTAAACTGTACTGGCTAGTGCTGCTGTTTTTTAGTTTCTGCCTTGACTTCAAAAATTCATAATTCAACCGTTACTTGGAATTTCTAGATGAAACCAATTGGATTTGATAGTCTCATGGATTAAATACTGAATAAATTTGAAATCATGTGGTTTTGATATCTGTGAATTTTTATATGTCATTTTAAGTGAACTGCACCGGTTTACCTTTCAACTGAGTTGCTGCTGTGTTTTGAAAAATATTTTAATACTTCATATGATGTTGATGGAAGCTAATTTTTGACTATATCATATTATAAGAAGTTTTCTACTTTACATTACGATTTGATGAAGTTTCGAGATCAATAGCTATGCAAACGAATTTATTTTGACACTTATCCTATGGGATAAAAAAAACAGCTTGTTTAGTTATTGTTAGCGGGAATTTGGGAAATATTTTTAATGCCTCATATGTCACCGATGGAAGCCAAATTTTGGATATGTCATATTATAAGATGTTTCCTACTTTTTCTTAAAATTTTATGAAATTTCAATATTGAAAACTATGCAACGAGTTTATTTTAAAATTTACCTTGCGAAGTTGGGAAATCAAAACAGATTCCTCTCATTCTTACTTCCTAAAATAGTTCACACATGGAAAACTATCGTACCTTTTATTTGTTTGGTAGATATGTGCTTGCCCCTATTCACGTAATAAAATAGCATATGCATGTATTTGCTCGACTCTTTTATTCTTTAATAAATGTCTTTGGAATTATATTAATATTATGTTACTATCTAAAAGTAAATTTTAATGGGAAATTTATTAGTAGTTATATATATATAATTCAATTTGACTTTTAGATTCTCCAACTCCAATTCGCCATATAAAGTATGGTTTCACAATTATACACAGTATTCTCAGTTTTTGTTGATTTGATTGAAAATATATGGTGGCATATATGTATTTGATATTAAAATTGTGCTCTGTCTAATTGTGTGTATAATTTAAAAAATAATTATGACCTAAATCTTTCCATATTATGAATTTGGGTATTCTTTGTGTTACCCCAATTCAAAATTACATGATGTTGATTTTGTGTTGACTGTGGGCTAATCTTTACTCTCTTAAAAGAGAAGCTTTTGGTACTGTTCATTTATGTCACAACCGTTTTCACACTTGAATCCAATTTATCCGATTTTGCTACAGTAGTTTGTCCCTTTTTTTTTTTTCCTCCTTTACATTGTTTTCCCACTTTACCCTTGAAAATCCCACCTTACACTAATTAACACATTGAGGGCTTAATGGTCACTTGCGCCCACAGTTGTTGACTTTACACAGACAAGTTTTTTTTTTAATTTTAATTTTAATTTTTTTAATTATACTATTAATATATTTTTTTTGTAAACTTTTTAAAAAACGCGTTTGATGTAACTTTAACTATTTTCGATATTCATTTAGATCAATTCAATGAGTCCATAATATAGTTCTCGAAACGAGTTCGATAAAATATAGACAATATATTTTTTTATAGATGTTGCGTTAAAAAAAATGATAAGTTATACGCATTTTTTAAATTTGACATCAAACTATAATTGGAGATTTGGAAGGGAAAACGGCGAAATTTGACCTCGAAATCGATGTCCACCAAGCGAAGCTAGGTGGCCATGACGTGCGTGTTGAAAAGAGCTTTCTGAATTGGGGTCATGGGCTCAATTCCGATAACTGTAGCAAAACTTATAGCCAAATTAAAAAAA
>NC_036249.1:14866851-14985997 GCF_002742605.1 Olea europaea var. sylvestris | reverse complement strand
TGAAGATATAGACAATAATAAAGAGATATTAGAAATCATAAACAATCAAGAATCTCATATTGCTCAAATAGAACAAAGAATTCTTAATTGGACTATTCTTAAGGTAGAAAAGAAAACTATCTATGAAATAGAACAATTTAATTTTTCATCAAGATTATGCTATCAAAACTTGAGAACAAACTTTACCCATAAAAAATCAAACTGCTGAAATAAAGTTACTCTTAAGTGAAGCAATTAGATACCATTGGAAGAAACATAAATTTCTTCATGTTGATCATATTCAAATCGCTGTCAAACATTTGTTTAGACTTAGTCTAGAGATACATGTTCTCTTAATTTTAAGAGATAAAAGTTATCTCAAATTTGAGAATTCTCTAATTTTGTGTAAAAATCAAATTTAGAAAGTGGTCTAGTATTCTCAAAATGTTATCCAAATTATACTATTGATCTAAACGATTGAGCTATATTATATTTTCTTACTCTCCAGATAGAAACAAAAAACCTCAATTTTGATGAACTTTTAGAATCATTTGTTGTAATATATCGTATATATTACAAGGTTATGAGCATGAACCTCAATATTGGAGCATTGAGATCTTCTCCAAAAGAAGAAATCATTTTTTTTTTTTTGGAAGTAAATACTCTACACTCAAATACAAATATTCCAAAAAGAATTCCTTGGAATAGATTATCAAAATCTTTAGAATGAGATTTTGAAAAGGTCAATGTTCCAGAAATAGAAAAATCGAGGATACTCCTCATCAAATAATAAGTTATCCTAATGGAAATGTTAACATGATAATTGATGATATTACATCTAGTTCAAGACACTACATCTTTTAGAACTAATTCCATTTCAAAAAGATTTCACCAACCCTCAAGGATTTCAATTTCTTCAGAAATTTAAAAGGAATTGATTTTAATCCAAATCTTCCAATACGTTAATATGACTTTGAGTCCAATCCAGAACGTGCAGAATCAGAATGACCAAAGTCTCCTACTCTTTCAGATATGCAACCTTTTTCTCCATCTGAAAGGTTAGGAAAACTATTAAATGTTATTTCTTCTTCCATAGTGTTGACACATAAAAATTCAGCCCAAATCGAACGGCCCAAGGAATGAAGCCCAATTGAAGGGTCCCCAAATCAGATAGCCCAAAAAACGAAACCCAATCAAACAATTCAAGACGAAGGCCCAAATAGGGAGGCCCAAGAACGCGGTAACGCCATCGCCCAAGTTTGCAAGTCGCCCAGAATCTGAGCGAATGGAATACCATACAGTCGCCCAGAACTGTTACTCTATTCTCGTCCAAACCTTCAAGTCGCCCAAGGTCTTAGCAAACATAAAGTGTTGTGGTTATCAAGAAGTGCAGTTATCAAAACAGTTATTAAAGCAGCCCTATCATGTTCCACGATTCAAGGAATTCAATCGAAAACGGTTGAACGACGAAGAGTAATAGCAGCAGTTAAAAAAGGCAGTTTCATGACAAGTTGGCCATTACGAGGAAAGTGGGCAGTTGTAGAACGATGAAGATTGTTTTAGGCGGTTGATCACAAAGAGATCATCCATGGAGTATAAAAGGGAGAAAAGACATAGAGCAAAAGACGGAATCAAAAACTCTCGAACAGAGAACATGTAATTTTAAATTCCTTAACTTAGCTTTAAACACTTCTTTTAGTAACTCGTGTGCTTGCGCCCCTTGGAAGCATCCTGTTTTTAATTTCCAATTGTAAAGTCCTTGCCAATAAAAGAACATCCCTTTTTGGGATTTTATCTCAAGAGGTTTGTCCCTTACACAATCGTTTGATCCCTTTTAATTGTTAGCGACGAACCCGGGCGAAACAATTTGGCACGCCAGTGGGACAGTGGTGTTTGGTGTTGAAAATACAAAAGGTGAAACAATATGCCTCAGAGATCCGATAAGGAAGCAACAAGTCAGGGAGGAATCCAATCTGTGATCGAGCGATACGAGGAGCAGCATGCCTCTCCACGAACAGATGGACAGAATCAGAGCAGTAACAGTCGTTACAAACCGATGACGGAGTTGAGTCCTCGAACCATGCGTGCATTACTTGGAGAACTCACACAAGACGTCGTTGAACAGGTAAATCTTCGAAGTATTCATAATATGGAAAGATTTACCCAAAATGGGAATGCACATTATGACAACATGGCCAAACAACTAAACACTTTGAACGAAACAATGAATAAGTTAGTAGGCCAAATATGTCAACCGGTTATACCTCTTGCAAATCACTTTCAAACTAGGACAATTGTGGGACATAATCCCTCAGCCCTAAATCCGAACCAAGGGGTAGAACCACTTTCTGGTCCCTCTACTTCAAACCAAGGGGGTACCGCAGTGCCAAATCAAAACGAACCAAAGGGTAGAACCACTTTCTGGTCCCTCTACTTCAAACCAAGGGGGTACCGCAGTGCCAAATCAGAACAATGGTAGTGGTATGCCTAACTTGGGGGGTAATCCAAATATAAGAGATAATGTCCTAAACAATGGACAGAATACCCCACGTGTTAATGAGGGAATAGATGTTCAGGCTAATGGTAATGGCCCTAATCATGGTAACTTTGTTGCCAATCAAGGACCAAACATCAGACCTCATGTAAATCAACCGGTTAACTAGCCTGTAGGAATTCCATATGACCCCAACGTCATGTTGAGGAATCAGATTATGGAAATCGTACAGGATCAGATGGCTTTTGGGGTGCGTCGCATCATTAGGCCGACTTACACAAAGCCATATCCTGATTGTGTAGACCAAGCATATCCATGGCCTAGAGGGTATAAAGTGCTAGAATTCTCACTGTTTACCGGTTTAAGAGAGGTGTCTACTCTAGAACACATAGGGCGATTCACATTGCAAAGTGGTGATGTAATCGATTACCATAAAATGAGGCTTTTCCCTAGTTCATTAACAGGAGTAGCTTTCTCCTGGTTCATCAACTTGCCAGCGAACTCTGTTCAAACATGGCAACAATTGGAACAGCTATTTCACGCTCAGTTTTATAAAACTGAGTCTGAAGTCACTTTGGCTGATTTGGCGAATCTACGTCAAATGCCAAACGAATGGGCAGAAAGTTTTCTCCAAAGGTTCAAGACAGCAAGAAACAAGTGTTTTGTACCTCTGCTTGAAAAAGAATTTGTCAAAACTGCTCAGGGCTGCTTGAGCTTTGATTTAAAAAAGAAATTTTAGGACAAGGAATTTCCTGACCTTTTCCAGTTGAGTGCGAATGTGATTAGGTATGAACGACTGATAAGAGAGGAAGAACAGATGAAAAATTCTAGTAAAGGGACTTATTACAAAGACCTAAATTTTGACGTTCATACCATCAGCGACGAGTCATACGATCAGGCTGAAATGTGTTTGGCCGAATTGGTCAAAGGAGATACGTATACTTGTCCCATAATGGCCAAGCCTAGACCATCGGACAAAGATGAGCCCATAAAAGATGGAAACATAAAGGCTAGAATGTTCTCGTTCGATGTAACTAAGGCCGACCTTATATTTGATAAATTATATAGGGACAAGCAGATAAAGTTGAGCGATAAGCATAAATTGCCAAACCCTGAACAAATTAAGGGTAAAAAATATTGTAAGTGGCATAATGCATGGTCACATATGACTAACAATTGCTTGGTTTTTCGCCATGTATTGTAGGATACCATTGAATCAGGACGAATTACGTTCGACGATAAGAAGAAGATGGCAGTGGATGAAAATCCTTTTCCACAGCCACTTGAAGTGAACATGGTGACGTTTGGTTTCAAAAACAAGTTGTCAAAATTCAAATTGGTCGTAGATGATGGAGAAGAGGATCCTAAACCACATCCCAGTGTCTTTGAACGAATCAAGGGGAAAGAACCAAAAAAGGACGAAGACGTCCTGTGTGCAAGATGTAAAAAAGAAGTGAATGGAAATACGGAGAAACCAGGGATATGGCAGCATCCCCATCGCCCTACTTTCTTCCCAAACACTCAGTCTGGTAGAGGGCGGGGTACATCATTCTATAGAGGATCGTCTTTTGAGAGGCAGTTCAGGCCAGCAGATAATGGGAGAACATTCAGGCTGCAACCTCGCCGGCCAAATGTATGGCATTCATTCCAGTATAATGCAGGAAGGGCAATACCCTTCGATGAGATGACTAGAACCCAACAAAGGTGTTTCCAACGAAACTATGGACGAATGATGAGGCAGCAACAGGGAGTGCCACATCCTAAAGCGCCTAAACTACTCAAGGTAGCCAATCAAAATGTCCTCAAAGATAGCGAAGAGACCGGTACAGATGAATCAATGAAAGAACTGCCAGAAACTTCTTCTGGGAGATCAAAGTTTGAGCGGGACAGAAGGGATGGAGAAGATCCAGATCAGCCCCTTACTATCCAGTTTGGTATGTTACCTCCTGTCGTGGCCAATAATTATTTACTGGCCAATGAATTCAAGAATAAAGAAAAAGAAGAAGAAGAAAGGGAGGACAATGAAGGAGAGGCTTGCTTGCTGGAATGTGAAGAAGGCCAGACTTCTAGAGAGACCTACAATGATGAAGAGGACGACGGGATGACAGACATTGAAGAAGAAATCGACCTAGAAGCAGAAGGAAGAAAAAGAGGAGTATCGCGCGATACTCTGTTGAAGCAACTACATCGAGAGGGAGTTCACGGAGTAGACTTGTTGGAAGAACCATCTGGATGTCCTTTCGATTTCTACGCACTGTACGGGACACCCAAAAGGAAAAAGAGAGTGCCTCGCTCTGAAAAGTATGGATTACCTCCAAGAATAATGTCCCCTCCCACAAGTTGGGTAACTGATGAGGAAGTATTAGAAAACAGTAAGAAGGAAATTCAGGAGACAGAGGCTCAGCGCGATATGCGGTACGTCGACTTATCACAGGCGGATAATTCGATAGAAAACAAGCAGGAAGTAGAAATAGAGGCTGCCGAAAAGGTTATTTTTAAACGGTCAGCCATGAAATTGACTAAACACTTGAGGCCATTGTACGTTAAAGCTTTAGTTAACAGCATCCCAGTGGCAAAAGTTCTTGTCGACAATGGAGCAGCTATAAACACCATTCCATCTAGGATGATGAGGAAGTTCGCAAAGACAGAGGGTGACATGATTCCTACAGAAGTCATCCTTACGAGTTTCAATGGAGGAGCAACTTCAGCTAAGGGAGTTATGCCATTGGACATAACTATAGGGAGGACTACTAGGACCACAGTCTTCTTTGTAATAGATGGTCCTACTAGTTACAATGTGTTACTAGGAAGAGATTGGATACACGGAAGTCACTGTATACCATCATCGCTCCATCAATGCATGATCTTTTGGAATAACAAAGGCAAAGCAGAGGTGGTACAGGCCGATCCTAGGCCTTTTGTCGCAAAAGCAAATTCGGTGGAAAAGTTCATGTACGAAGGAAACTATGGACCTGTCAGGGTAGTACAAGATGGGGAAGAAACTCAAGTTGTCGCGCAAAGGGAAGAGCCATTTTCAATGGACGCACTCACTGAAATGTTCAGACAGATGAGGCCAAATATAGTGGCCCTAGAAGAGCCAGTAATTGGCAAAAGAATAATCAAGGAGTCTTGAATGGATTCTAAGTTACAAAAGCAAATGGCCGACATTCAGGCCTTCAAAGCCAGACTAATGACTTTCAATAAGGAATGCAATGACAAGGCGAAAGAAGAGACAACCCTGAAAGCACTGAAGGACAAATTAGCAGTATTCGAGTTAGAACAAAGCATTGGGCGAGAATTCAACAAGGTGGACTGTTTAGAAGAAGAAGTACTTATAAGGGAATTGGAAGACGAAGTGATGCGGATCATCAAACCTGGATACGCTCAAGCACAAGACCCTCTGATCAAAGTAAATATTGGCAATGAAGGAGAAGACCGTCCAACATTCATCAGCCAGATGCTCGATCAAGAGGTTAGTGATAAATTAATCACTTTGTTAAAGGAGTATAAAGATTGTTTTGCTTGGGAATATGAACAAATGCCTGGTTTAGATAGAGACTTGGTGGAACATAGGTTACCAACTAAGCCTAATTTTAAACCTCATAGGCAGCCTTCTAGACGTTTTGCTCCCAATGTACTCCCTAAAATTAAGAAAGAGATAGAGCGATTATTGAAAGCAGGTTTTATTAGAACAGCCAGATATGTCGAATGGTTGTCCAATATCGTGCTAATACTAAAAAAGAATGATAAACTAAGGGTGTGTGTAGACTTTAGGAATTTAAACATAGCTACACCTAAAGATGAGTATCCAATGCCCACGGTGGATTCTTTAGTAGACTCGACTGCTGGACATGTCATGTATTCTTTCATGGATGGGTATTCAGGATACAATCAAATTTATATAGCTGAAGAAGACATACACAAAACTGCCTTTAGATGCCCTGGGTTTCTAGGATATTTTGAATGGGTGGTTATGCCTTTCGGCCTAAAAAATGCAGGGGCAACTTATCAAAGGGCAATGAATTTAATCTTTCATGATATGATAGGCAAGTTTGTTGAAGTGTATGTAGATGACATAGTAGTCAAGTCCATTAAAGAAGATGACCATTTCGAACAGTTAAGATGCTCGTTTGAGCGAATGAAGCAATATAAGCTAAAGTTGAATCCCTTGAAATGTGCATTTGGTGTTAATGCAGGAAATTTTCTTGGCTTCTTAGTACACAAGAGAGGGATTGAACTTGATAAAAATAAAGCGAAGGCCATTTTAGAAGCCAAACCACCCAGCAACAAAAAAGAATTGCAAAGATTTCTAGGCCAAGTAAACTTTTTAAGACGCTTTATTTCTAACTGTGCAGGGCGAACTAAAGTCTTTTCGCCGCTCTTAAAGCTGAAAAATCAGGACGAATTCGTCTGGAAAGAAGAACATCAAAAGGCTTTTGAAAGCCTGAAAATATATTTATCAAGTCCACCAGTGTTGGTGTTACCAATCCAAGGACGGCCAATGAAAGTGTACGTATCGGCTGAAAAAGAATCAATAGCTGGAATGGTTGCACAGGAAGATCAATTTGGTGAAGAAAGGGCAATTTATTACTTAAGTAGACGGTTAACGAAATGTGAATGTAATTACTCTGCTATCGAAAAATTATGTCTTGCATTGTATTTCACATGTACAAAATTAAAGGCTTATTTGCGGCCCGTAGCCGTTTATTTAATTTCTAAAGTAAATTTAGTTAAGTATATGTTCTCGCGCCCTATTTTACACCAAAGGGTCGGCCTTTGGACATTAGCTTTATTAGAATTCGAGATACAATATATACCTCAAAAGGTAGTCAAAAACCAGGCTTTGGCTAACTTTCTAGCCGATCATCCATGCCTTGACATGCCTGAAGAAATTGAATTAGAAATCAATTCGTTCGAGCTAAAACCTTGGGTGTTGTATTTCGATGGATCAAAAACCTCTAAAGGTGCAGGAGTGGGAGTAGCATTGATTAACCCTTTAAGGATTTGCTACAAGTTCGCATTCACTTTAGACAGAATGTGCACCAACAATTAGGCCGAATATGAAGCCTTAATTGTAGGCCTAGAACTAATGATACATATGGGAGTAAGAAATGTGATCGTTAGGGGCAGTTCTCAATTGGTAATCCACCAATTGACTGGTGATTTTAAATGCCAAAGTGATTCCATTATAAGTTAACATGAGATCGCCCAAGAATTGTTAGAAGAATTCGACCAAGTAGAACTTCAATGCGTTAATAGGATATATAATGACGTGGCAAATGAGTTAGCCCAAATGGCCTCAGGGCACTCAAAGGTTTTGAATTGGAAGTCTACTTGTGAGTATGGAATCATATTGCCTGTGACTCAAAGAAGGGCGAGAAAGATTGAACTTCACTGCATACAAGATGGAGATGCAAAGGATTGGAGAACAGAGATTAAAATGTTCCTTAAAGAACCTAATGGAGGGATTAGTAGGAAAATGAAGCTATGTTTGCTGAACTATATAATAATAGATGAAAAGTTGTTTAAGAAACACTCTGATGGTGTATTACTAAAGTGTGTAAGTTTGCAAGAAGCCAAGACGATCATGGTTGAGGTGCACGAAGGGATATATGGAGCTCATCAAGCTGGCCAAGATGGTTAATTATTAGGAGTGGATATTTTTGGCCAAAGATGGGAGAATTATGTGTTCAGTATGCAAAGAGTTGTTTAGCATGCCAAAAGCATGGTCCAATACAAAGGGCGCCAGCACGAGAGATGGCACCTATTATTAAACCTTGGCCGTTCAAGGGTTGGGCGATAGACCTAATAGGGAAGATTTATCCCCCATCGTCCAAGCAACATACTTTTGTTATAGTTGCATCCGACTATTTCACCACGTGGGTGGAGGCGGTACCTTTGAAAGAGATCACCCAAAAGTCCGTGATCACATCATTTATAGGTTTGGAATTTCACAAACGTTGATGGTAGATTACGGAACATCTTTGAATGGGGATCAAGTGAACAAATTTTTGAGCGAACTTGGGGTTAAATTAGTAAACTCCACACCATATTACGCTCAATCCAATGGGCAAGCAGAATCTTCTAATAAGATTCTAAAAAACGTCATCAGAAAGATGATAGATGAAAATGCCAAAAAATGGCACGAATGTCTGAACAAGGCCTTGTGGGCTTATAGAAAATCACCTCGGTCGAGTACCAAAGTTACCCCTTTCCAACTTGCTTATGGACAGGAGGCCGTTTTGCCTATGAAAATCAACGTGTAATCGATTAGAGTGTACTTGCAACATAAGTTGAATGATAATGAGTATACCGAATCACTAGTTCAAAATTTATTGGAGTTGGACGTCTTAGATAGATTGCAAGTTCAAAAACAAAGAATGGCTAAGTTTTATAATAAAAAGGTCATAGCCAAGTCGTTCAGCCTGGGTGAACTAGTTTGGAAGACGATACTCCCTTTGGATAGCAAGGATCCAAAATACGGGAAGTGGTCGCCCAATTGGGAAGGACCATACAAAATAAACAGTGTGTTGCCCAATGGAGCGTATCATTTGGAAGATTTAGATGGCATCAAGCACGTGAGATTCATTAACGGCAAATATTTGAAAAAATACGTTCCTTCTTTATGGGAATGTGAACAGATAAAAGCATAATCAAAATATGTTGAACGATTAAGGATAACAAGGTCAGAGCGAAATACGTTCAAATAAAGTCCTTTATTATCAAACGTTCAGTACAAAGATGCAAAAATACAAATGATTGATGTTCTACAAACTTCAATTAAGAGTAAGCTAATCTCCCGGTCGATCGCCAAGTAAGAAGATGGACTGGCCTCACACCGCCTTCCTAAATGCATCGCTGCAATGGTGGGATCGTCGAGTAAGAGGGTGGACTCACCTCACACCACCTTCTTAAATGCATCGCCGCAATGGCGGGCAAAGAGGCTGAGAAGCACTCTCAACAAGCAAGGTGGCCCGCAAGCATCCCAAAAATTGCCTTCTATCATTGAACTCCTTGCAAAGGACAAAGAGACGATGGGAAGAACTTTGATGGTAAAAACTTTGCCTCTAGCCAAAGAATATTTCCTATATCTCCCACACCAAAGATGACATCAAGGCAAATGGTAAAATGGCGGACCAAACAATCCATTTTTATAGAAAGACGAAGGTTTCGGATTGATTGTCAGAATTCCAAACAATGGCAGCAAATTGGTTTCGAAGGAGAAAATGAAGATGAAGATGGAAAGTACGAAGCATACGTACATTTATAGGGGGTGGAGATGAAGAGACAGAATATGAGCAGCCACATTCTGCCTAGTAAATGGAATTAAATAGCCCAAAGTCTCGGGAAAAGAGGTGAAAATATCAAAAGAAAATGTGCAAGATTTTTAGCACAAAGTAGTTAAATGCTTAAAGAATTGGCGATTAAAAGACAAACGTCAAATAAATGCACAAGAAGTTAACATATATGTTCATTAATAATGAACAGTTACAAAGGAAAAATCAAATGCGAAATTACAAAAGAAAAAAGCGTCATATGTCTTAATACAGTCCACCCCACACTGAACGAATTCGTTCTCTAAGATTTCCAATCCTTGTTCTGTCGAGAGGAAGTGATGTTCAATTCGGTCACAACATCATCATCAACTTCCAACTTCTTGTACTGCTCAACCAAGGACTTAGTTCACTCAATTCCCTGGGAGGCGTTGCGCTTTTTAGCAGCCATTTTCGCCTTGCAGTCGTCCATTTTGGCTTGAAGTTCCTTCATCTGAGCAGCCAAACTAACCATCAAAGAGTCTTCAATCATGACTTCAGAAGAGATTTCTTTCAACTCATCCTCAGCCTTGTTGATCTCCAGACGCAAAGACTCTTTTTCAGATACGGCGCGAAGATATTGAGTACTTTTGGCCTTTAGTTACGGAAGTGTCAGTGCTTGCTCCAACTTCGCATTCAAATACTCAAGTTTATCCTTGTGTCTGGCAGCACTAGCCTACCAATGTCCATATCCATGAAGGACACGTACTCAAATATCGACTGCTTGAGAAACTTCAAATCTTCCTCTGAAGAAGCAGCAGGACGATCAGGTGGAGCAGGGCGAGATGTCTTGACTTGCCCCCAGGAAGCGAACAAGTCTTGGATAGAATGCACAATCTTGTCAGCATCCTGCAAAGAAAATTGCCAATATTGAAGATTCTCACTACAACGAACAGGATGGAAATAAAAGTGAAGCAAAGATTACCTTATCAACAATCGTGGAAGATGGCATATCCTCAGCCAAATCTGGCACCTGCAACTCCTCCATTCGTGAGGACTTTCCCTTATCTGAGCGAGAAGATGTTGCCACAACGGGCAGACTTATAGGAGTATCTGCAGAACTCAAAAGCAACAAATCAGAAACCAATAGCACAAGCAAAGGTAAAGCATCAAAAAACTGAATTACCTTCTACTTCGATGTTTTGGGGGTTGACGCCCTGGGAAGAACGTGACTCATCTATGGGTTGTGATGAGGATTCTAGGACTGAAGATGTCTCTTTAAGCGTAGTCCCCTCATCAACCGGTTCGGATGAAGCAGTCTCAGCGAAAGATGATGGAGCAGGAGCTGCCGATGCCAAAGCCTTTAAAGGAGAGGCTGAACTTTTCTGAGAAGTCCAAATAAATCATCAGCACACAGAAAAATTTCAAGTATGGAAAAGTATGCTTGTGAGTAAACCAATTTAATTACCTTTCTCCTGATGATAAGAGGGGTATCATCATCATCATCAACATCATCCTCCAGAATGGGAGATGCTGAGGCTGGCCGTTTGCGGCTTGGGACACTCTTGGTTGTAGTAGGCTTGGCAGGGAGAGAAGAAGATGGACGAGCAGAATGTTTAGCGTGATGAGGAGGAGAAGGACTCCGGATGGACAAAAGAGTGACTAAAACAGGAGGAGGGGAAGAAATGCTCAGCTGGTCCAGTGAATGAAAGGCACGACTAGCATCAGTCGCAAACAATCTGCGCTTCATTGACGGCCAGAGCTGTTCAAAAAGAGGATGGATGGCGTGGCTAGAATTGAAGGGAGCTAATGAAAAATAGCTTGTTAAAAGAAGATTGCAAGCATTTATAGCCTCTGCCTCCGCCTTATTAATAATATGAAAGCGGTCAATCAAGTTCCTTGAATAGCAAGGAGGAACAGTCCAAGTTTGGCCGAAACCAAGTTGGCGAGCAAAAAATTGGGGAGCATAAATTTCTACCCCTGCCTTGGCATTGGTCCCAGTTAAAATATCATGAAATAACTTCCTCCCGGTTAAAAACTGGATCCAAATGAGCAGAGAGGTGCTCGCGCTGTCTATAGTGGAGGGAGGATGTACATAGTTTGGAGTCAAAAAAGGAGGAAAAGGAAAGAAGAAAGGGATTGAATCCAAAGAATAAAAGAATGAAAAAATGTCCCTTCTAGACATATTTACAAGAGCCAAGGGCTCAATGGCTAGCCCATAGCAGCTAGCAGAGGAACGAGAAATTGATGGAGCACCAAGCAATGAAAAATAGGATCTCAACCACAGTTGAGTGAACCAAAGAGGTCCACTACCAGTGGGAGATGCACCATTCTTCAATTGAGTTTGAAGAGAAGTCATGCCTCTATAAAGGGCAGCCAAAAAGAAAGAACATAAATTCAAAGGTCTGCCACGCGCCAATTCGTGCGCTATGGGTAAATAACTAAGGGAGGGCTTTATGCTTGGCACACACAAAACATATTTACAAAGCCAAACCAGAAGAAAGGCCACTCGCTCAGTATGGGAAAGCTCGGCGCGGAATGATTATGAAGGGTTTGCAGGCTTGAATAAGATTCGGTGTAGTTTTTACCAAATTTTGGGGCGCCACCAGAAACCAAGATACCAGGAAAAATGGTATCGCCCAAAGGTGATAGATTCACTAGGGCCCCAACATCCCTTAAAGTAATAGACATGGGGCCAAGAGGGAAAATAAAGGTATTATACTCAGAAGACCAAAAACTCAAAGCGATCGAAAAAAGTGCTGAATCAAAAGTAGGGGGTTGAATAGAGATTTCTAACAAATCAGAAATCCTAGCATTATCAAAAAGTGTCTTAGTAGGACCATGACCCACAAGACGAGCATGCCACCTACGGAAAACTACATCAGATTTAGGCCAAGTGCGAATACCTCTTTCGCGAAGTGGCCCCAGCGACAGAGAGTTTAGAAATGGAGGGCCTTGAGTACAAGGAAACAGCTGGCCCACCGCCGCCTGATCGGCTGCCTCTGCATTGTTGAAGAAAGGACCTAGGTAGAACTCATTGAGTTCGACATTGGCGGGTGCGAGAAAACTCGGAGTTATGTATGGACGACTCAGAAGTTTCTGAAAGTCATCAAAACTAAAGGAGTTGTCAGCTTGAGATTGTGAAGTAGCCATTAGGGATGAAACGGAGTTTTTTCAGAGTTACGTAGCAGGGAAGCAAAAGATGAATAGTAAATCGTGGGAGAGAAGCGAAAAAGTGAGGCGTGGTTTAATGGTGCAGTGAAATGGCGTGCTTGGGGGTTATAAGGGTTTGCAAAACGTCGCACCTTTTCAAGCTATGGAAGAAAACAATGATTGAAATTCTTGAAAATTTTGAATGTTGCTGAAAACACAAAGTGAATATGGCAAAATTTAATAATTGGTATTAATTCTGCCATATTGGGGGGTAATTGTTGACACATAAAAATTCAGCCCAAATCGAACGGTCCAAGGAATGAAGCCCAATTGGAGGGTCCCCAAATCAGATAACTCAAAGAACGAAGCCCAATCAAACAATTCAAGACGAAGGCCCAAATAGGGAGGCCCAAGAACGCGGTAACGCCATCGCCCAAGTTTGCAAGTCGCCCAGAATCTGAGCGAATGGAATGCCATGCAGTCGCCCAGAGCTGTTGCTCTATTCTCGGCCAAACATTCAAGTCGCCCAAGGTCTTAGCAAACATAAAGTGTTGTGGTTATCAAGAATTACAGTTATCAAAGCAGTTATTAAAGCAGCCCTATCACGTTCCATGATTCAAGGAATTCAATCGAAAACGGTTGAACGACGAAGAGTAATGACAGCAGTTAAAAAAGGCAGTTTCATGACAAGTTGGCCATTACGAGAAAAGTGGGCAGTTGTAGAACGATCAAGCAGTTTTTAGGCGGTTGATCACAAAGAGATCATCCATGGAGTATAAAAGGGAGAAAAGACATAGAGTAAAAGACGGAATCAAAAACTCTCGAACAGAGAACATGTAATTTTAAATTCCTTAGCTTAGCTTTAAACACTTCTTTCAGTAACTCGTGTGCTTGCGCCCCTTGGAGGCATCCTGTTTTTAATTTCCAATTGTAAAGTCATCGCCAATAAAAGAACACCCCTTTTTGGGATTTTGTCTCAAGAGGTTTGTCCCTTACACAATCGTCTGATCCCTTTTAATTGTTAGCGGCGAACCTGCGCGAAACACATAGAGAGAAGAAGAGAATTCAAAACAGATAAAATACCTGAAGCTAAAGTCTTTAGAAGAACTCTAAAAAAGATGTTTTCCAAAGAAGAGTTGGAATCATTCTGGGAAGAATTTTATTCTTATTCAGAAGATTTAAATTTATTTCAATGGGTAGAAATCAAAATTTTTTGAAAATAAAAATAAAAATCTGTTATTTATGACAGAAAAACTTGGAAAACTACGAATGAAGAAGAATTTTAATTGGAGCATTCTTTGATGGAAGAAATTATTTTTCCTCATGGAAAAAATGAGGTAATTACTTCTCCCCTCAAACGAGTCATTGATAGACGAGAAAATTCTGGCTCCATTGTCAAAGATATTAAAAACATCCATGCTAAAAATAATTATACGAATATTTTGTTACACCCAATGACAAACCAATTATCTAGGATTGAATCCAACCCAAAATCAAAAGAATCTAAAAGAGATAAAAAGAATGAGTCAATTCAATTTTCAAACCTGTAGAAGAAACAACCTTAAAACCTGATTTAGGAAAGCTCTCTACAGAATCAAGTGTTATCAAAAAATTGTCAAACAACTATCAAAAGCAACTACATTAAATAATATTAACATAGACTTAATTGAAGAATTTGAGGGTTAATTTCTACACGAAAAAGAATTTTTTTCTTAAATTAATAAATTAAGAGGTCAAAATTCAAAAATACTAAACTTTTACCCAAAACCTTCCTTTACTAATATGCAATATGAGGAAGAAAGGAAACAACAAACCTCCTATAATGAAGATGAAATAATAGAATGAAATATTGATGGAATGATTGAATACAGAATTATTCAAGTCATTTTGACTTATTTATTTTGTTTCATTCCTCAATAAACTACTTTTAGTAATATTTTAATGGAAGATTAAAGATGCTCCCATTATGACTTGGATCATAGGGTTGTAGACCCTCTCTTTGTTCTTAATTTGAAACCTACAAGACAACATGGAAGTGGGAGTACTTGAGGAATCAACATAACAAAAACATGGGAATTTCAGTTAGAATTTGAAATTGTTAGCTATACATAAGGGAATCTCTCTATTTAGGAGTTGATATGGGATAGCTAGGAGGAATGGAACATGAAGAAGATGAAATGCATAAGCTTGAGAAAGGAACTCAAGATGTGCTTATAGCGGATGCACAAGGTGTGGATGAGCTTGGAGAGGATGCACAAGGCGTGGATTTTCAAATACCAACTGGCCCTGTAACAAGAGCTCGGTCCAAGAAGCTACAAGAAACCTTACAAGGTTTGGTAGGAAATGTACTTGAAGAAGAGACCAAGTCCAAGGCTAACTCCAAAGAGTTGGGCTTACGAGAGGAGACCAAGATCATCAATCTTATTCAAGTCCAATCCAGTGAAGGCCCAATTATATTAGGTTAAGTCACTTAGTTATTTTCTTTCTTAATAAGTTATTTTGGACCTTAGTTATTTGATTCTAGGCCTAGACTTTTATCATATTATGTTAGGCCTTTGTTTTAATTATTTTAATTGTTTTGAGCCTATTTTGACCCAACTCATGTAGGGTGAATCCAAGAATTAAAGTTTTCTATTAGGTTTCCAAGCTAACTTAATATTATAAGTAGGCTTTGAAACTCTCATTGTAAGGGACAATTTTGATGATATAAAATTGAGAGGATTTTTTCTCTTACTTTGTTCTTCAACAACTTTTCAGAAATTTCAAGTGCTAACTTGTAATTTTTAAACCTTTATAATATTGGTTTTTAGTTCTTTATATCCACGAGTCAATATTCTTTCTTTACCATTGAATTCCTTATTTGTGGATGATCCGAATTTGTACCTCAAGGTATTTTTGTTGGGTCTCGCAACGTTGTTCATCGAGGTTTGCATCATGTGGTATCAGAGCAGGGTTCCAAAACAGGTTTTCATCTATCTTTTGTTTACTTCGTTTGTTTCCTTGTTTTTCATTGCCACCGTTCCTTTGTTTCTTGACTTTTGTTCCAATTTCAAGTGTGTCCTTGCTTAATTGCTTTCTTATTCGACTTTTCCTTTCCTTATGTTAGGTCTAAAGGTGTAATTGGCGATTATGTAGACAAAATGACTAAATTGTAAATTTGTAAAAGTTAGGGACTTATTGTACAATGTTATAAAAGTTAGGGACTTAGGGTGCAATTTAGCAAAGCTAGATGGTAGGGACTAGGGTTTGAGTGTTTGGTTCAATTCAAGGTCGCGACACCGAAAGTTCGCTAGCTGTTCGCCCTGTCGCCGCTCGATGTTCGCTCAAGTGAAATGGCGTCACTCGCTGTTCACTCGAGTGACGGTGTTATATGGAAAATTGTATTTTCGATTTCTAGAAAGATTGACACGGCCTAGGACTCCTAATTACCCCCAACTATAAATACAAAGGCCGTGAACATAAAAGATAGATTGCTATATTGTGCTTTACATAGATATCATTTTCAATATTCTCTCAAGTGATCCAAAGCAGAACTGAACACGGAATTCATCCATAAACACCTTGTGATTCGGGCAATCCACTGTTGGGGAAAACATCACTATTTGTGAAGACAAAACACCTGGACTTCTTCATCTATTGAGGAAGGGACTCTCTCATTGGGAGATTGAGAGAGGTGGACGACAAGCGCAAGAACTGGACAAGAACATGAGGTTCTTGAAATTCCACTTAGTTATACAATTAGCTAGAGACCAGGAGGCTGTATTGGACAAAAGATTGGGCTACAGGAAGTAGATCGGAAACCTAGCAAGAGACTAGCAGTAACTACGGCAGTAGATCGTGAGACTGGAACAGCGATCCGACTTGATACGGAGTTTGGCATCATTTGTACTGGCTGGATTGGTATAGTAAAAACTACTGGCTTGGTCCCGGAGTTTTACCCACGTTGGGGTTTCTCCGTCATCATGTTGTGAGTTGGTATTGTTGCTGTTTTATTTACTTTAGGCAAACCGACAATTCAACATAGGCTTAATTGGACGTGTATGTTTAATCGCCTACACAACAATCAATTTGTGACTTGTTACAATTAATTGTATTAATTCCGCACATAAGGTCAAATGGTAAATTGGAACATAAACTTGGTAACGCTAAAATTTGAATTTGACATAGTAAAGCATTCCCTTGAATTTTCACGTGGTTGTAGAACGTTCCCTGAACTTTCAAGTGGTATTAGAGCCTAAGTGCGAATCCTGACCTTACATTAGTCTAGATAAGTATGTCGTTGAATGTGCCACCCCGCTTTGATGGGAACAATTATACGTATTGGAAGGTGAGAATGAGGGCATTTTTGAAATCCTTAGATGAGCTTGTTTAGCAGATTGTGGTAAATGGTTAGTTAGCTCCTAGTACCACAAGAGATGGTGTAGTCACTCCCACCCATGTCGAGAACTGGTCTAAAGCTCAATTGGATAGCTGTAATTTAAATATCAAAGCCTTCCACGCCCTATTTATGGTAGTTTCCCCCAAGGAGTTTAAGAGAGTGTCCATGTGTGAGGTAGCAAAGGACGTTTGGGATATTTTAGAAACCACACACGAGGGAAGTCAGGCAATTAAGAGCTCTAAGTTGTAGATGTTGGCCACTAGGTTTGAAGAGATAAGAATGAGAGATGATGAGATGTTTGATGTCTTTTATGCGAACTTAAATGACATAGTAAATTCGTCCTTCAACTTAGGTGATAAAATCCCTGAGCTTAAGATAGTGAGAAAAATTCTTAGATCCTTACCTGAGCATTTTAGGCCTAAAGTCACGGCAACTGGTGAGAGTAAGGACATAGACATTATCAAGGTAGAGGAGTTAGTTGGATCCCTCCAGACCTATGAATTGACCTTAGACAATCCAGTTAAGGAAAAATTCGTAGCCTTAAAAATCGCTAGGAATATCCGAATGGAATCTTCTCATTCTGATTCACCCAAGGATGAGGAGATGGCCTACCTAACTAAAAAAATTCCAAAAGACCTATGAATTGACCTTAGACAATCCAGCTAAGGAAAAATTCATAGCCTTAAAAACTGCTAGGAATATTCGAATGGAATCTTCTGATTCTGATTCACCCAATAATGAGGAGATGGCCTACCTAACTAAAAAATTCCAAAAAATGTTTAGGAATAAGAAGAAGCATCAAGAGAGACAAAGAGGTGGCCTGAGTGAATCTAGGAAGAAATCAAATCCGGAAGAAATTAAAATCCGTGAGATGCCATAACTGTCGCGATTTCGATCATATGAGGAATGGGTGCCCTAGTGCTAAGAGATTTGAAGAAAAGGCTATGAGTACTACTCTCACTGATGAAGAGTCTAGCTCAGAAAATCAGAGTGAGAAATCCACCTGTGAGGAAAGTGGAAAATGTGTGGCCTTTGTTGCTAGGGGGTAAAAGTGGATCCGATCAGGGAAGTGAAAGGACAGATGACTTAGATAGTAGTGAAGATTATGGTGATGAGAGTGGAAGTGTGGGAGATCTAGAAATAACCTATGATAGGATGTATGAGGAAAGCCTCAATCTTAGCCACTAACCAAGCAATGAGCAAGAAAGTGAAAGAGCTTAAGCTAGAGAAGGAACAGTTAGAGGCTAGTGTTAGTGATCTCACCAGTAAGAATGAGATGTTCTCTAGGAGAGTAAGTGAGCTGACCATTGTCAATGAGACCTTAGCTATTCAGGTTAAACACCTTGAGAGCGAGCTAGAGTTAACTAGGTCTCAGTCACTTGCCTTTTCTAGCAGTTCTAAAAGGCTAGATATTATTCTAGGAATAGGCAACCCCGCTGGTGATAAGAGAGGTCCAGGTTTTGATCTGAATGTTGCTAGGCCATCACATACCACCTTTGTTCGTGCTACTGACCAGCCAAATGTTGTGACTAACCCCATACCAAATGTTGTGAGAACTTCAGGACATGGGTCTACCAAACGTCGTAGGACCCGTTGGCCTAGGAATAGAAATTAGCGTAAGCATATCATAGGTCATAGGTTTATCCCTACATGTTTTCACTGTGGAGAGTTAGGTCACATCCGCCCTAAGTGTCATCACTACCTGAATAATAGGAAATATTTGACTTTGAAAAAGAACAAAAATTAGGTGTATGTTGGTCAGATTGGATTCTTTACCGATCAAGTGAATCGTTTGACTCAATTGGTGACACAGCTATCTGAAAACAATCCCCACTCTAGACAGGTTTGGGTGAAGAAAAGCGATCTCCCAAATTTGGTTAGAGATCGTGGTGCTCTTAAAGGAAAGAACACTTATATACCTATTTGATTAGGTATTTTTGATGCATGCTTGGCTCTTAATTGACATATAGTTGTTGCACGCATCACATATATATTGTTTGTTTTTGTTTTGTTATTTTTCATACATGTGCATTTTCACCTACGAGTTTTGACGCATGCATGTTTATTCTTGTCTTTGTGTGTGGAGCATAAAACATTGAAAAATTGAAAAATACAAAAATAGTTGGTTATGAAAATTTCTACAGCATGACACATGACTTAGAGCTTGCACGTTGTATCATATAGGAGCTAAAATTGATAAGCTATAGAATAATTTCCATTGCTTGGTTAGATCTAGTTGGATTAATATGTATGAGTGTCTTCATGTACCATCTGCACTACACACACTATGAATTTGTTAGTGGGATGCTACCGTGTGTGTGAGATTCGGGATGACTGTCACATGTTGATGGGGTGACTTTGAATATGAATTGACCAATTTCTGTAGACCTTAACCCAAAAATTTCTCCCAATTTTAAATGCTCATATCATAATTTTCTTTTTCGGGGCCTATTTGACTCGAGCAATTAAGCATGTGGGGTCTCTTAAAACCTGGTGCCTATGGTCAACTGACTTGAGTTAACGGGCCTAAAGCTTGCTATATGGGTCATCTTAGTCACCTAATGGAGAAGAATCTGCACTTAAGATGAAAAATTAATGAGTTGGAGAAATAAGAAAAATATGATGAGCTGAAATACTTTGAAAAATTGAAAAACAAATAAGCTCGTAGTAAGGGGGAGATAAGTAAAAATAATAAGTATATGTCCTACTACGCGTTACATGGTTTGACTTTCACTAATAGGAGAACATACTTATTACCAGTGATTGACATGTCCCTTCTCACAAAATTAAGGTTTGGAGTCCTGCTTGCATTGGATCAGTGACATTTTACACACATGAGTCACTTATATTATTACTCCATTTTGGACTGAACTAAGTATATGGGGGGAGTTATAATACTTGTTGATTTTGCTTTTGCATGCTATCAATTACATTTTTGATTATTATGTGTTATTGCTCGACTTGGCCTTAATGTATGTCCCTTCAGCATTTGTAACAAAAAGAGGGAGAGAAATGCGTAACTGAGGGAGAGAAAAAATAATGATTGAACATACACATAGGAGACCGACTGCATATGCATGCACATGACGTCATTGATTTTTATCACTTGCATTGCATTGCTTTGTCTAGGGGTCATTGGGGAGAGACATAGATACATTTACCTACTGCATAAAAACATGAAAGCTCGTAGTAAGGGGGAGCGTTGCATTGCATTCCATATCACATCCATCTGTTTGAGTTTTGATGTTTAGTGGTGTTGGTGTCTTGGTTGGTGTTTTAATTGACATCAATATCACGTCTCAAACTGTTATGTTGATTTGTGATTAAGAGCTTTAATTAATTTTTATATTTCCTGTATCAAGTGCTTTTACATTGGGTAAATGAGTTTGTGGATTTCAGGAAACAGGTACAAGAAGGAATGCAAAACTTAGTGATTCGGTTTACTGGATAGTTTAGTTTTTAGTTGTCAAGTCCTGACTTATTTTTATTGTCCTGACTTCATTTGTAGAGTTTTGTCACAGAATGTCAAAGTGAGAGTTTGTTAGGTCTAAAGGTGTAATTGGCGATTATGTGGACAAAAGGACTAAATTGTAAATTTGTAAAAGTCAAGGACTCAATAGTACAATGTTATAAAAGTCAGGGACTTAGGGTGCAATTTAGCAAAGCTAGATGATAGGGACTACGGTTTGAGTGTTTGGTTCAAATCAAGGTTGCAGCGCCGAAAGTTTGCTAGTTGTTCGCCCTGCCACTGCCCGAGCGAGAGGAAGCAGAATGGTCATCCCTCGCTCACCGCTCGATGTTCGCTCGAGCGAAGTGGCGTCGCTCACTGTTCGCTCTCTTTTCGTTCGAGCGACGATGTTATATGAAAATCGTATTTTCGATTTCTGGAAAGATTGACACGGCCTAGGACTCCTAATTGCCCCCAACTATAAATACAAAGGCCATGAACATAAAAGATAGATTGCCATGTTATGCTTTACATATATATCATTTTCAATATTCTCTCAAGTGATCCAAGGCAGAACTGAACAAGGAATTCATCCATAAACACCTTGTGATTCGGGCAATCCACTGTTGGGGAAAACATCACTATTTGTGAAGACAAAACACTTGGACTTCTTCATCTGTTGATGAATGGACTCTCTCATTAGGAGATTGAGAGAGGTGGACGACAAGCGAAAGAACTGGACAAGAACATGAGGTTCTTGAAATTCCACTTGGTTATACAATTAGCTAGAGACCAGGAGACTGTATTGGACAGAAGATTGGGCTGCAGGAAGTAGATCGGGAAACTAGCAAGAGACTAGCAGTATCTATGACAGTAGATCGTGAGACTGGAACAGCGGTTCGACTTGATACGGAGTTTGACATAACTTGTACTGACTGGATTGGTATAGTGGAAACTACTGGCTTGGTCCCAGAGTTTTACATACATTGGGATTTCTCCGTCATCATGTTATGAGTTGGTGTTGTTATTATTTTATTTACTTTACGTAAACCGACAATTCAACATAGGCTTAATTGGACGTGTATATTTAATCGCCTAGACAACAATCAATTTGTGACTTATTACAATTAATTGTATTAATTTCGCACGTAAGGTCAAACGGTAAATTGGAATGTAAACTTGGTAGCTCTAAAATTTAAATTTGACATAGTAAAGCATTCCCGTGAATTTTCAAGTGGTTGTAGAACGTTCCCTGAACTTTCACCTTAAAATGTTTTTGTTTGTTTGTTTGATCTTTAATTTGAAATTACATCCTCTATATATAAAAAAAAAAGGTTGTGGACCAAAAACAAAAAGAAGAAGATGATTTGCATATTAAAAAAAGGGTTTTGAACCCAAATAAAAAGGTTGTGAACAAAGAAAAAAGTTGCTGAAAATTCAGATTAAGGAAATAAACAGCAATCAATACAACTTAAGCTTGCGAAGTTGACCTATTCTTCTACAATCTTGAGTAAATTGACCTAATATTAATTTTCCCTTTCTAAACACTTGTTATTTTCCACCTCTTTTTGTTTTCCGATTTCTGTTTCTTTCCTAAATTATTATTCTTTCTTCATTTCAGTACATTTTCTTTTCTTTTGTTTTGTTTCGTTTCTGCCATTGTCTTTCATTATTACCAAAACCAAAATGAGTTCTCTTTCTCTTGCTTAAGTTCGCGTGTTCTAGCATTTCTTTGATCTTATTCCTTGCCGTTATTCTTTGTTTGATATATTGGGAACCATTTAGGGATTGATATTATAATTTGTTTGGTTTGATCAAGTGATCACTTTGGTAAATGATT
Organism: Olea europaea var. sylvestris; assembly: GCF_002742605.1. Taxonomy (NCBI): domain Eukaryota; kingdom Viridiplantae; phylum Streptophyta; class Magnoliopsida; order Lamiales; family Oleaceae; genus Olea; species Olea europaea. The sequence goes on along the minus strand of NC_036249.1, from coordinate 14,963,452 downwards.
GATCAATTCCTTTAGACCTTTGGAGGAGAACTTGTGTTAGGAAAAAGGCAAGAGTGAGTGAGCACATTTGAGGATAAAAGCCAAGAAGAAATTAAATAAACCACGAGTGATTGAGTGAACAATTTCTGAGTGTTTACACGTAAGAGAGTGTGGTTTATTTATTTTATCTCACAATTGTTGTGCAGCTTTTAATCACCTAAAAAGGTAGTAAAGTTGAAAACTTTGACCAATTCGTGATGCTTTCAACCATTCAACAATAGTTTGAACGCATGAACACAATTTTTGGGAAAATTCTAGATAGGATGGATAGACAAGATACACACATTAATGAAATACAACGAAGACTTCCTAGCTCAGGTGCCACGGCCAAGAAGACCGAATCCGCAGCCTTCTATTCCCAATAATTTCGATGAAGAATTTGAAGAAGAAGCTGACTTTGATAATGATGCGGCTTCTAATGCTAGTATGGAAGGAAATAGAGGAGCTCAGGAGCATAAGTCAAGACATGTTGCTAGAGGACATTGTAAAAAAGATGTGCTAGATCGAAACACTAGTTCAATGAAGTTGTTTATTCCCTCGTTTCAAGGTAAAAATGAACCTGACACTTATATTGAATGGGAGCGAAATGTTGAACTTGTTTTCTATTGCTATAATTATTCAGAGGAAAAGAAAGTTAAGCTTGTAGTTGTAGCTTTCACTGATTATGCCATAGTTTGGTGGGTTAATTGGTCATAAGTAAGCCTAGGAACCAGGAGCCTCGGATTCTCAATTGGGGGACATGAAAGCATCCATGTGGAAAAGGTTTGTTCCTTCGCATTATTATTGGGACTTACATATGAAATTACAAAGTCTTAAACAAGGTTTTAAGTCAATAGAGGAGTACCACAAGGAGATGGAGATAGCTATGATTAGGGCTAATATGGAAGATGACCGAGAAGCTACTATGGCAAGATTCATTTGTGGTTTAAATCAAGAAATTGCCAACGTAGTGGAATTGCAACACTATGTGGAACTTGAAGATGTAGTGCACATGGCCATGAAAGTAGAAAGGCAATTTAAAAAAGGGGGTCGTTTATCATCTAAAGTGGAAGCCACGAGGTCATCTAGTTGGAAGCCAAAATGACACTTTTCTTCAAGGCAAGATGAGCAAACGGTGTCCAAACAAAGAAAAGAGAAACCCATAGCCAAGACTCTACCCGAGAACAAGGAAAGAGGTAATTCATCTTCTCAATCTCTAAGGGCTCGTGATATTAAGTGTTTTCATTGTTTGGGATCAAGTCATATTGCTTTACAATATCCCAACAAGCGAACCATGATCTTATTGGAAAGTGGTAAGATTGAGTCGGTAGAGGAGGAAGATTGTGAGCCCATGCTATTGCTTGAAGAAGCTAGTGAGGTGGAGTATACTGTTAATGGCATACATTAGTTGTTTTGACAGCTCTCCATGTTCAGCCTAAAGAAGATAGTGATGAAATGCAAAGAGAAAACATTTTTCTATACTCCTTGCCATGTACAAGAACGAGTTTGTGGATTGATAATTGATGAGGGCATTTACGTCAATGTGGCTAGTAAGTTGATGGTGGAAAAGATTGGTTTGCGTACTACAAGACACCATAGACTTATAGGCTACAATATCTCAATGAAAGTGGAGAGATGAGGGTAACCAAGTAGGTACTAGTTTCCTTTTCCATTGGACAGTATAATGATGAAGTTTTATGTGATGTTGTTCCTATGCAAGTGAGTCATGTATTGCTTGAGAGCCATGGCAGTTTGATAGGCGCACTATTCATGATGGTTACAAAAATAGATATAGCTTTAACAAGGATAGAAAGAGTATTACACTTGCACCATTGCCACCTTAACAAGTATATGAAGATTAGAACCAAATCAAGAAGTCTATTGCTACTAACACAAAGCAACTTGAAACAATGGTCAATGTTGAGCATGACCAAAAGAAGAGTGAGCAGATTGGGAATAAACTAAAGGGTGAGGAAGAAAAATAAGAGAATTCGACACAAGTGAGGAAGGACGAAAGAAAAATTAGTTTTTATGCAAAAGAGAGAGAAATCAAGAACGATTGTAATTCCAACAAAATGATGATCTTGTTTTTGCTTAAGGAAACATATTTTTCTAGCGCGAACCTTGATTCTTCTCTGTCTAGTGTAGCTGTTTCACTTTTGGAAGAGTTTGGTAATGTTTTCCCTGACAAAATGTGACCAGGTTTGCCACCAATTACAGGAATTGAGCATCAAATTGATTCTAATCCTTAAGCTCAAATTCCAAACCATCCGACTTACAGCAGCAGTCCTAAAGAAACTAAAGAATTACAATGGTAAGTAGAAGAGCTATTGGCTAAAGGACACATTCCTGAGAGTATGAGTCCATGTGCCGTACCAGTTTTACTAGTTCCTAAGAAAAATGGAACATGGAGAATGTGTGTTGATTGTCTAGCCATCAATAAGATAATAGTAAAGTATCGACGCCCTATTCCTCGATTAGATGACATGCTTGATGAACTACATGGGTCCACTATTTTTACTGAAATTGACTTGAAAAGTGGTCATCATAAAATTCGCATGAAAGAAGGAGATGAGTGGAAAACAGCTTTTAAAACAAAACATGGATTATATGAGTAGTTAGTAATGCCTTTTTGCTTAACTAGTGCACCTAATACCTATATACGACTTATGAATCATGTCTTGCATGCTTATATTAGAAAATTTGTTGTTGTATATTTTGATGACATCTTATTTTACAGCAAAAACTGGTTTGATCATATTGATCATTTGAGATGTGTGCTTAAAGTCGTAAGACAAGAAGAGTTATATAGCAACTTAAAGAAGCGCACGTTCTGTTTGGATAGAGTACTTTTCCTTGATTTTATTATAAGTGCTAGGAGTGTTGAGGTGGATGAAGAGAAAGTTAAAGCCATCAAAGAATGGCCCACACCAACATTCGTTTTAGATGAAAGAAGTTTCCACGGTTTAGCTGGATTTTACCGGAGATTTGTGAAGAATTTTAACACAATTACAGTTCCTTTAACCGAAATCATCAAAAAAGATGTCGACTTCAAGTGGGGAGAAGCACAAGAAAGAGCGTTTCACATCTTGAAAGAAAAGCTAAGTTTCACCCCATTATTACTTCTACCCGATTTTTCTAAAATCTTTCAAATTGAGCGTGATGCTCGTGGTATTGGTATTGGTATTGGTATTGGTGCCGTTCTGATGAAGACAAACTGTCTTCATTGCTTACTTTAGCGAAAAACTCAATGGTGCAACTATGAATTATTCAAACATGACAAAGAGCTATATGCCTTAATGAAAGCATTGGAGATGTAGCAGCATTATTTGTGGTCCAAAGAGTTTGTCATCCATACAGATCACGAATCGTTAAAGCATTTAAAGGGCCAAGGTAGGCTGAATCATAGGCATGCCCGTTGGATGAAGTTCATTGAGATGTTTCCATTTGTGATTCAATACAAATAAGGTAAGGACAATGTAGTAGTTGATGATTTGTCAAGCAAGTATGTTCTTGTTTCTACTCTTAGTGCTAAATTCCTAGGATTTGAGCATATTAAAGAGATTTATGAGAATGATTTAGATTTTGGTAGTGTTTTTGCTGCTTGTGAAAGGGGTACGTTTGAAAATTTTTATTAGAGCGACGATTACTTGTTTTGGGAAAACAAACTTTACATTCCTAAATGTTCTTTATGTGAATTGCTTGTGTGTGAATCACATAGGGGAGGCTTAATGGGGGCATTTTAGAATTTCTAAAACGTTGGATATGTTAAAAGAACATTTCTTTAGGCCTCATATGAAGCGAGATGTTGAGAAAAATCTGTTCTAGATGCATAACGTGTATGAAAGCAAAGACTAGGGTTAAACCACATGGATTATATATGCCTTTATCGGATCCTGCATACCTTTGGATTGATGTGTAAATGGTTGGGATGCTATATTTGTTTTGGTTGATCGATTTTCTAAAATGGCACACTTCATTCCTTGTAACAAAACCGACGACCCTACTCATGTGGCAAATTTATTCTTTTGTGAAGTAGTGCGTTTGATTTCTAAGTCACTTTTGGTGTGTTCTGTGGGGTAAGTTGTCACTTTTGGCATGTTTTGTGGGGTAAGTTGAGAACTTCTTTGTTATTTTCTAGTACTTGTCATCCCCAAACAGATGGTCAAATCGAAGTAGTAAATACAACTTTAGGAGCCTTGTTATGAGTTGTTCTTAAAAAGAATCTAAAGTCTTGGGAAGCTTGCATTCCTTTCATTGAATTTACATACAATAGGTCTGGTGCATTATTCTACAAAATTTTCACCTTTTGAGATTGTTTATGGTTTTAATCCACTAATTCCATTTATTTGTTGCCTCTACCTATTAATGAGATTGCTATCCTTGATGGAAAGCATAAGGCCGAGTTAGTAAAGAAGATTCATGAAAAAGTATGACAACGCATTTTGCACAACGAACAGGTTGCTAAACGAGCCAATAAAGGAAGAAAACAAGCCAATCACCTTTAGACCTCGTGATTGGGTTTGGGTTCATTTGCGCAAAGAGAGATTTCCTAATCGGTGGAATTCTAAGTTGTGTGGGGATAGACCATTCGAAGTTCTGGAGAAGATCAATGATAACACATACACGATTGATCTTCCCACTTATCATTAAGTTAGTTCTACCTTTAATGTGACTGACCTTTCTCCTTTTGATGTAGGTGCATATTCGAGAACGAATCCTTTTGAGGACAGAGGAAATGATATGGGACAGCTAGGAGGAATGGAATATGAAGAAAAGAAACGCATAAGCTTGAGGAAGGAACTCAAGATATGCTTGGAGAGGATGCACGAGGCATGGATGAGCTTGGAGAGGACGCACAAGGCATGGATTTTCAAATACCAACTGCCCTATAACAAAGTTCGGTCCAAAAAGCTACAAGAAGCCTTACAAGGCTTGGTAGGATGTACACTTGAAGAAGAGACCAAGTCTAAGGCTAACTCCAACTAGTTGGGCTTACAAGGAGGCCATGATCATCAATCTTATTCAAGTCGTGAAGGCTCAATTACATTGGGTTAAGTCATTTAGTTATTTTCTTTCCTAATAAGTTATTTGGACCTTATTTATTTAGTTTTGGGCCTAAACTCTTATAATATTATGTTAGGCCTTTGTTTTAATTATTTTAATTGTTTTGGGCCTATTTTGACCCAACTCATGTAGAGTGAATTCGAGAATTAAGGCTTTCTATTAAGTTTCCAAGCCAACTTAACATTATAAATAGGCTTTGAAACTCTCATTGTAACGGACAGTTTTGATGATAAACAATTGAGAGGATTTTTCGCCTACTTTGTTCTTCAGCAGCTTTACGAGAATTCCAAGTGCTAACTTGTGATTTCCAAACGTTTATAATATTGGTTTCTAGTTTTTTATAGCCACGGGGTCAATATTCTTTCTTTACCTTTGAATTCCTTGTTTGTGAATGATCTGGGTTTGTACTTCAACGTATTGTTGTCGGGTCTCGCGACGTTGTTCGTCGAGGTTTGCATCAGGAGTACTTTTCTTGCTTTCAAAGGAGAACTTTTTGACATGGTCTATTCGAAGGTACCAACTGAATCACTCTATGATGTTTAGGGTATTCGTGAGCAAAGCAAGGGACTAATTTCCGTTTTTGGTAAAAATGAATTTGTTTCATGTTATCTTTAGAATTTTAATTATGTTTCTATAAATGAAAATGTGTATTCATTCATTGTGAATGTCGAAAAAAATTTTGAAAATAGCATTCATTGCTCATTTTAGTAGAAGAAGGAACGAAAACAAAAGGGCATGATGAACGAGGAATTAAGCAACTTGCTTTGTGATGGTAGGTAAAGATTAATAAATAATGCAACTTATACGCAAAGAATCACACGATAGTTTACATACAGATAAATTGTCAAAAAGAGAGTACTGAAGTTTGAAATGCAAATATGAAGACCTAACTTAGATGGTCTAAAAGTTGAATCCATTCAACCTTTTGCTGACAGCTTCGAACAGTATGACTGAGTGCAGTCCCCCACTTCTGTTTGAAATGAAAACGAACATTTTGCATTTTAATGGGTCTGGATGATGCGTGTAAAATTATAAAATCCATTACTAGATAAAACTTAGGGTTTTGTTATCCGGTGTACAAATAGCAAAAACCTAAAACTTAATAGGCATGATCTTAGGCTGGTAGAGATCTTCGAACTTTTTCTACAGTGTATCAGCATGTTGGTTTCACCCACTTTTCTGATTATACTGTCTAAAAAATAGATAAAAATGGAACTCCAAGCATTTTCCTTCCATATGCACCAATCTTGCTGTCCATGATCCGTAATACTTTACCCTATATTTTAAGTTTCCATCTTGATTTTATTATCCTAGGGTAACTTCTTGCACGAACAGTTTTAAGTGCCATTTCTCTAATGGACCATGCTTTTGAATCTTGCCCACCCTTTATTCTACCTAAGAACCAACGAATTATTTTATAATCCAAACGAAATTAGTGCATGAATTAACGTTGAACAAGATTTTTCTCTTAATATAGTAGTAACCTATTTCGTCTTGTTTGGTCGTGCATACTAAACTTACCTGCAGGAAATTGTAGCTTTTTCTATATTCTTGTGCATTTGTCGTAAATGACAGCAGATTGATTTTGTCATAGTAGCTTTGACAAATTAGAATAATTCCACAGGTACTGGAAATTGTTGACAGAAATGCTACAGCTGTTGTGTTGGCAGCATTCGTAAGGTGCAATTCTGTGTTTGCTGTTTCAAAAACTTGTGAAAAACTACCGGGTGTTTTTCAAGAATTTTGTTGATTTTCTCTATACTTGCAGCAAAACTGGACAAAATAATGATAAATCGAGGAGTTAATGCAATAATATGGAAAACAATGTCCATCCTAATTGGCAAACCAATAAAATATAGGGACTCAAAGAGCCAAGAAAGGAAGATAAAAGCATGCGAGAGAAGATGGTAGAGTTACAATCGAGAGGGCAGCTATTCTAATTGATTCCAAGATTATATGGTATCAGAAAGTCAAGAAATTTTGTCCCAAAACTGAAACATAGAACAAATGCTCAACTCTGAAAACGACAAATGGTGGGGGTGTAGAAGAAAAATGAGAGAACTTGATGTACTGCAAAACCTGCAGCCAAGCTCAGTCTTCCAACTGGACATTCAAGACCTTGGCTTTTCCTTCTTCTCTTTAAAGAGTGCCAAAAGAGACACACCTGACACCTTCACAACCTTGAACCTGACTCCAGGAATGTCTCCGACAGCATGCCCCTTACGACCAAATCCAGCAATCAGCACCTCATCCTATTTCAATCAGATAAAACTTTTTCAAGTCAAGAAGATGATCAAGGAAGCACAATATGGATGTTAAATAAGCCAATGGCTGAAAAACTCATCACACTACTCACATTCTCTTCAATGTAGTTCAAGCAACCATCGTTGGGTACGAAGGCAGCAATCTTTTTCCCATTCTTAATCAGTTGCACTCGAGCACATTTTCTGATAGCAGAGTTAGGCTGCTTGGCTTCAATACCACTGAAATTCATTCACTAACAATATTTCAATCTTGGAGATGAGCTACAAACATAGGACAGTTTAAGGCTTTTCAAGAGGGGGGAAAAGATACAAGCAAATTCTTACATTTTCTCGAGAACGATCCCTTTTGCATGAGAGGAGCCCGCAAATGGCTTCTTCCACTCATTGCCAAGATGGGATTTCTTATAAGCCTTATCAGCCCACCTTTGCCTTCTACGGTGGGACTTTAGTTTGCGACCAGCTCCCATTCCACGTGTCTTCCTGCATAAAACAGTCAACAAAATGTAACTAGCAACTCCAAATATGAAAAGAAAATTAAAAGAAGCATCCCATATGCTGTAATTGTTGTAAGCCTAACACAGAAGTGCATAACAATTGACGAAGGACCTTGATAAAATTAAAATTCAAGTATACTAAGATAAAAGCAAGTGAAGCTATGCTGCATTGCTGCAGCAAACTCGTTATTACACATATGAAGATCTAGCCATACAACAAAATTTACTGTGATTTACATGCAATCAATTTCAATTGTTTGAATATAACTTCCAATTATACGGATAAGTCTCATACGGTACAAAGAATTTCCTACATCAAAGTTTATATATGTTACAGCCAACTATTCTGCCACTCCATTGACCAACTGGAATTCAGAATATTTAGATGGATGTTTGATGTTAGTCCATTAGCATTCAAAACTGCTCATTGCCCTTGAAAGGCTCTTCAGCTTTGCCAAGATGGACTGGCAAATTGGCAATAACTACTTCAATTCTAAAAAAGCAATCCTTTTAAAGAGAAACATTTCAAAGAAAGAAATATTCATGAATGCAAAACCATCATTTTTAACAGTAATTAAATGTTTCATTTCCACTGATCTGTAACTTCATAGCTTAAGAGAATCCAAGAACAGTTTGGATGTACATTGATTTTAGTCCATTAGCATTCAAAGCTACTCATCGCCCTTCGGAACGAGCTCTTCAGCTTTGCCAAGATGAACTGCAAATAACCATTTTCAACTTCACAAAAACCAATCCTTTTAAAGAGACAACACAGACTAGTTACTTCAAAAGAAATACTTATTGATTATACAACATATTATTTTTAATGGTTCCACATTTTTCATATGTTTCATCTCTACTGATCTGCAACTTCATAGCTTACGAGAAGCCAAGAACAGTTTAGACAGATTTGATTTTAGTCCATTAGCATTCAAAGCTGCTCATGGCCCTTCGAAAAGGGCTCTTCAGCTTTGCCAAGATGGCCTGTAAATATCTATTTTCAATTTCACATAATTGATCCTTTTAAAGAAAATACTTGTACGAAAGAATACTCTGGATTATATATAACATACCATTTTCAATGCTGATGTTTTTTAAATGTTTCATCTCCACTGGTCTGTAACTTCATAGCTTAAGAGAAGCCAAGAACAGTTTAGAGAGACGTTTGATTTTAGTCCATTAGCATTCAAAGCTGCTCATGGCCCTTTGAAAAGAGCTATTCAGCTTTGCCAAGATGGACTGTAAATAACTATTTTTAATTTCATAAAAGAGATCCCTTTAAAGAGAATAATTGTACGAAGAATACTCTGGAGTATATAACCTATCATTTTCAACGTCGATGCTTTTCAAATGTTTCATCTCTACTGATCTGCAACTTCATAGCTTAAGAGAAGCTAACAGTCTAGAGAGACATTTAATTTAAATCAATTATCATTCAAGGCTGCTCATCGCCCAGGGCTTTTCAGCTTTGCCAAGATGAACTCAAAAATTACCCACAGCTGTACCATCCTCTCTGCACCACCACTCCAATATCATTTTTATAATTTACAAAAATCACTATTCACAAACGAAAATGATATCACTAAGCATCCAATGCATCAAAAAAATTGTCCTTAACATTCATTTCAAACTAAGAAAAAACACTCAGGTCACTTTCAAAAACGAACAATAGAGAAAATTATCCGATTAACAAATTTCCATTAACTTCAGCTCAACAAGGTATATAAGGAGAAAAACATAATATTTTCCTGGCAGCATCTTTACAGGATGAAATTTTAGTTTACAAAACCACAAAAAACATTACAAAAACTCATAAGGCATTAACTTCCCACATCAATCTAATACTTCCGGGTAGAATACATAGCAAAATTATGCAAAAATGTGTATGTAATTGAATAAATTTGAAAAGATTTGTACCCCATGGTGGCGGATAAGTGGCTGCTCTCCGGCTATACGTTGGCTAATAGGGTTTGCAGTTGTGACCTTCTCTTGTGGAGCTACTATACCACTGATTGTGAAACCCTAAATCTGGGACGCCTTAAAAAGAAGATAGTTTAGCGTATTTTTGGCCCATATAATTGTTTTGGACCTGGCTTACATATCCAAAGAATTAAAAAGGCCTGTGATTGAAGTTTGGGAAAGATAATTTGTAAGATATGTGAATCCACCTGCCCAACGAATTTGTTGAGTGTTTGAGTTTATTTATGGTATGAAACAATTCACAGTATGGATCTAATTTATTATTGTCTATTTCAAAAGTAAGAAAAAAAGTTTCAAATTCCAAAAATCAGATATTCATTAAAATTTATTTATAATTTATTTAATAAATAATATATTTTATTAACTAAACAAATTAAGGTTACAGATCTATACAATTTGTTCATAGATTTACATTTTAATTAGTCACATATTATATTTTGATCATGAATCATAATCTTTTAACATCACAAATTATTTTAAGCCACAATTCAAAAATTTTACAGGTCACACTTTACTCATCGATCACAAATTAAAAATTTACACGTCACAATTGTGTTATAGGTCACAGATCACAGATACTATAATGTCACAACAATCACAAATTATTAATTTTTTTGGTCACATATTATTTTTTTTGTTACAATTTATCTTTTTATTGATCACATTGGTAATAGATTTACCAATTTAATGGTCACAATCAACCAAATAATCTGTGACCACCATCAACATTTGTGACGATCACCGCCACCAACACCACTGTCAAACGAATCAACACATTCATCTCGACAGACCACAGCCTCCAACATCTCACCATCACCCCACCTACTACCACAACCACCGCTAACCACTACCAAATCACCAGATTCGCCAAACATCACCAAACCATTAGATCTACTACCGTAGAGCTATCCACCATCTTACAACAGCCAATCAGCAACACTGCACACTGCCAGAGCAACCACCACGCTACCAATGCCACCGCACACTGCTAGAGCAACCGCCACGCCCAACCACCATCCCTACACAACATCGTAACCACGCACCACCACCTCTCTCCACAGCCCACGGCACCACACCAGCACAATATAGCCACACCACACAGCCCACAACACTAAACCACAACACACACAACACCACGTCCCATCGTCTCTCACATCCAGATGCATATCGCGATGGCGATGCCTGTGACAGTCACTGATTCACTTTGAGTGGCTTCGAGGAGAGTGAGGAGCGTGAAGGTAGATATGACACTGCTTCACTTCGACGACTGCTAGTGGCTTCGCTCCAACGCTGGTAGTCTAAGGTTGAGAAGTTCTCAGGGAGGCGACGAGAGAGTTGTTGAAAGGTGAGGCGGCGGTGAGAGGGGTTCCTAGTTTAGAGAGAGAACGAGAGGTAGGAAATGAATAAATTAGGGTTTGAAATTATTATTTATTAGATAGATTAATTAATTTTTATATTTGTTATTAATTAATAAAAGCTCTGATTTTTGAAATTATAAAGTTGAAATATGATTTTAGAACCCTAGATTTAACTCTAGAGTTTCCTATAATTTCCACTTGAAGTTTTTAAAAGAAGATAATTTAGTGGAAATTATATTTAAAAATCACACTTCAAAAATTAGATATGAAGTATATTTAACAAAAATAGGTGAACATTTAATATTTTAATATTAATAATTATATTATATATTAGTATATATAACTACATCCCCAACCCAATTAAACCCTCAAACCTTAAATCATTTCTATACATATTCTCTCTCTATCTTCTCACACTTTATTCTTCTCTCAACCCACTAGAGGAAGCTTGGCATTTTGAAGTGGAGACTGACTAGTAGCGATGGATCTCGAGCGAAAAGAAGGTGACAATAACGATGGCCGATGAATCCTGACCAGAGAATCATTTACTAAGATAAGAAGCATAGATGTCGTTGATCAGTTCATTGGGTCTGAGCTCAACTTGGGATACTAGTTTGACTTTGAGTTTTGGGTCTGTTTGAGAGTCATTTGGAGATGTGGTTCTTATTAGCGGTGGGTCTAACGGTGACGGTTGTGTTATGTTGGTCTTGTGGTGGTGGTCATGGTGGTGAAGGTGGCTAATGAGAAGAAGAGTGTTTGTGACCAACTATATAGTTGATTTGTGAGCAAGTTTTGGTAGTAGAGTGGGACAAGGGGTGGGGGTGAAGTGTTTGTGTATGTGTATGTGACTATCTGTTTGGTTATTTGTGACCAATTATTTAATTGTAACTTGAAAATTCGATAACTTGTAGATGAGAAATAATTTTTAAAAAACTAATTTGAAAATTTATGACCGTTAAATAAGTTGTGACCTATAAAAATTGTGATTTGTGATCAATAAATAAATTGTGACCTATAATATTTTTAATTTGTGATCGAAAAATAATTTATGATCAATTAATTTGATAATATGTAACTAATAAATAAGTTGTGACATATAAATACGTAACTGTGACCATTTATTGTACAATTGAGATCTTACTATATTTAATTAATAAAATATTTTTAATTATTTAGTTATCACTTGAGATTTGAAAATTTAAACTGTATGCTAATTTCAAAAAGTGTACAAGTGTATGGAGATCAAATCAAGCTGAAAAGTGAAGAAGACGAGAGAATAAGAGAGTCAGAAAAAAGGAGAAGCAATAGTGAAACCATCAATAAGAGAGAAAATAGTGAAGCGGCTGAGAGTGAAGAAAAGAGAGAGAAGCCACATGAGCAGAGAGAAAAGGAGTCAGCTGAGCGGAGAGAAAAGCCAAATGTCAACTTCTATACAAAAGAGAGTGAGTTGAAAAAGGCTATGAGCGATAATAGGCAAATGATATTGTTAGTGTACAAGGAGTCCCTCCTCAATTTCGAGGATTCTAACGCATCCCTCCCTAGTTTGGTTAAGTCTTTATTGCAAGAGTTCGACGATGTGTTTCCTGAAGAGATGCCAAGTGGATTGCCACCAATCAGAGGCATCGAGCATCATATTGACTTTGTACCCAGAGCTGTCATACCAAATCGACCAGCTTACCGAAGAAATTCCGAAGAGACGAAGGAGCTTCAAAGGCAAGTGGAGGAGTTGATGAGCAAATGTTATGTCAGGGAGAGCATAAGTCCATATGCTGTACCTGTTTTGCTGGTGCCTAAGAAGGACGGGACTTGGAGAATGTGCGTGGATTGCCGAGCTATCAACAATATTACGCAAAAGTATCGTCACCCAATACCTAGGCTAGATGATATGCTTGATGAGTTGCACGGTGCTTGCATTTTTAGTAAGATTGATCTTAAGAGTAGATATCATCAAATTCGCATGCGGGAGGGTGATGAATGGAAAATGGCGTTTAAGACTAAGTATGGATTGTATGAATGGTTAGTTATGCCGTTTGGACTCACTAATGCACCGAGCACTTTTATGCGTTTAATGAACCATGTTTTGCGTGCTTTTATTGGGAAATTTGTTGTAGTTTATTTTGATGACATCTTAATCTATAGCAAAAATCTAGATGAGCATTTAGAACATTTAAATTGTGTGCTTGTTGTGTTGTAAAAGGAACAACTATATGCTAATTTCAAAAAGTGCACATTTTGCATGGATATAGTTGTTTTCCTAGGATTTGTGGTTAGTGCTAACGGGGTGGAAGTCGATGAAGAAAAGATAAAAGCTATAAAGGAATGGCTAACACCTAAAACTATAACTGAAGTTAGGAGTTTTCATGGATTTGCTAGTTTTTATAGGCGATTTGTAAGAGATTTTAAAACCATCACCACACCGTTGACTGAAATAGTAAAGAAGAGTGTAGGTTTTCATTGGGGAGAATCTCAAGAAATTGCATTTAACACCATTAAGGATAAGCTATATAAAGCACTTGTTTTGGCATTACAAAATTTTGATAAAATATTCGAGGTTGAGTGTGATGCATCAGGAATAGGTATAGGAGCAGTGTTAATGTAGGAAAGGAGACCTATTGCTTACTTTAGCGAAAAGTTGAGTGAGGCAGCATTGAATTATCCGACATATGATAAGGAGCTGTATTTACTTGTTCGAGCATTGGAGACTTGGCAGCACTACTTATGGCCAAAGGAATTCGTGATACACACCGATCATGAATTTTTAAAGCATTTGCGAGGTCAAGGTAAGTTGAACAAAAGACATGCAAGATGGGTGGAGTTTATCGAGACATTTCCCTATGTCATCAAGTACAAACAAGGTAACGAAAATATAGTTGCTGATGTTGTCTCGAAGGTACGTGCTTTTAAATTCATTAAGTACTGAATTACTTGGTTTCGAGCATATTAAGGGCATGTATGAATCTGATTGTGATTTTTCTAGTATTTATGCTTCATGTTACAAATGTGCATTTGATAAATTCTATAGGCATGAAGGATATTTGTTTAGGGAAGATAAGTTGTGCATTCTTAATTGTTCTTTGTGTGAATTATTGGTAAGGGAAGCACATGGGGGTGGTTTAATGGGACACTTCGGGGTTCAAAAGACTTTAGACATGTTAGGGAAACATTTTTATTGGCCTAAAATGCGACATGACGTAGAACAAATATGTGGAAAGTGCATAACTTGTAAAAATGCTAAGTTTAAGGTTCAATTCCATGGTTTGTATACTCCCTTGCCTGTACCTAGTGAACCTTGGGTAGACATATCTATGGATTTTGTGTTAGGTTTGCCTAGGACAAAAAGGGGTTCAGGATTCAATATTTGTAGTGGTTGATAGGTTTATTAAGATGGCGCACTTCATACCGTGTCATAAAACTGACGATGCTACTAATATTGCAGACTTATTCTTTAGCGAAATAGTACATTTACATGGAGTACCTAAAAGTATAGTGTTTGATAGGGACATGAAGTTTTTGAGTTATTTTTGGCGTGTTCTATGGAGTAAGTTAGGAACTAAATTATTATTTTCTACAACTTGTCACTCACAAACAGATGGACAAACTGAGGTAGTTAATCGAACTATGACTCAACTACTTAGGAGAGTGATCAATAAAAATCTGAAATCATGGGAAGAGTGTTTACCGTTTATAGAGTTTGCATATAATTAAGCTACACATTCTACTACTTCGTTTTCTCCTTTTGAAATTGTTTATGGTTTTAATCCACTAACACCTATGGATTTAATGGCCTGTGCATGAACGAGGTAGCTTGGATGGGAAACGCAAAGCCGAGATGGTGAAAACACTCCATGAAAAGGTCAGGATGCAGATCGAAGAGAAAGGAAAGCTGATTGCATCAAAAGTAAATAAAGGAAGAAGGCGCGTTACATTTGAGCTTGGAGATTAGGTCTGGGTGCATTTCAGAAAAGAGCGTTTTCCAGAACAGAGGAAGTCAAAATTGCAACCACGAGGCGATGGACCGTTTCAAATCATTGAGAGGATCAATGACAATGCATACAAAGTGGACTTACCTGGTGAGTATAATGTTTCAGCTACTTTTAATGTATCTGATCTCTCTCTGTTTGATGCAGGTTCAGATTCGAGGACGAATCCTTTTGAAGAGGGAGGGGATGATGTGATCCAGGAGTCGAGCCCGACGAAGGCAAGTGCGAGACGAGACCCGTTGATAGTCGATGGCGGACCAATGACATGATCAAGGACAAAGCAAGTGAAACAAGCGATGAGATTGCTCGTTCAAGAAACCATTGATGGAACCATATTCGGGACTCAAAATGGAGCAACTTTCATGTTCGGGTCGAAGGCCGAATCAACTTGGATCAATTTGTTATAAAGTGACGAAACCGGAGGCTGAAAACAAGTCTGTGCGGCCGCACAGGCAAAACACCATGCGGCCGCACAAGCCAAAAAAATTGGCGAATTTTCTAATTTTGGCCAAATTTCCTAGTTTCGATAGAATTCTTATGAAATCAAATTATTACCATAATTTGATGGTTTTGGACGTTTTTATTCATTAGTGTAAATAGGAGAATATTTTTTATTGTAACAACTTTTAACTTTTTGCTTAATATTATAGAGAGAGAAATGTTCTTTCAATTTCTTGTTCTTCTCGAACAATCTTGGAACTTATCAAGATTCAATTTCTTGTGGCATTCTAAACAATCGAATTGTGGGTTCTTTTAATTGTAATTAAGGGGTTTTAGGTTCTTCGCTAATCTAGGGTTTCTTGGTTCAATTCTTGGGGTTCAAGATCCAAAATCGAGTTAGTATTGACGTTCTTAGGTTCCGCATCAATCTCGTTGTGGGTTTCGTAGTTTCCATTGCTACGGGATTCGCATCATTAGTGTGATATATAGTTAGTTCCATCTTGGGCCAACCTTTTGTTCATTGAATTTTTACTGCTTTTTTTCCCCCAAGTTGACACCTGAGGGTATATCTAAAACATTGGTTTGATAGTTAGATTGACAAATACAAGTTTTGGCATTAGTTGAATCTCTATGTTGTCTTCTTAACATGTGCAATATCTATTTATATTCTTTAATTATAAATTTAATTTTTGTAAATCTTGATGCTGAAAAGTAACATGGCACTCCAGTTTAACTTGAGAGAATCTAGGGAAAAGATAATTTTTATTTAAGTTTTATAAGTTCGGAGCTAAGTACGAGCACGAGCTGAATGTAATTCTTGTGGCTTTTGAGGAGAATAAACCCTACTTTTATAGGTGAACATTCTACTAAAATCCGTCATAGTTATATCAAGCTACAATGCTTTGCTCGTCATAGGGAGCATGCAATGGTGGCTGTGACCGATGGTGATTAGTTGATAAGGCAACGGGGTGGTATAATGATGGTTTAAAGTGTCTAATCGACTTACTTATTGGTCAATTGGGGCAGAACCATTGACATAGGGACATAAATTACCTCGAGGGAAACAATGACCCACTTAATTTATCTTAATGATACCATTAGTTTAGTTAATAAACCATCCAAACTCAATCACATTAATTTGTCCATTAACCACTCTGGCAATTCGAACCTATTCTTGTGCTTCAACCAAGATCTCATGTGGGTGAGCCAACTTAGTTTGATGTGTGCACTCAATTCGAATGGCAACGAGTGCATCCTAAAGTTCAAACTAGGAGGCATATTCAATTCGAAATTCGTGCTGTGTCCATTTGTTTTCTCTAATGTAGGATAGTTGGTGCACATGACAAATGAATTGGAGCGGCTGCCAGTCTTTGATTTTATAAGATACTAGTAGGACGCATGACAAATGATTTGAAACATAGCTTTTTTCCCATGAAATGATAGTTGAGGCATTACATGGTTTCAATGCACGTGTTACGTGGGCATTTAATGCGCAATAGTAAGCTGTTTGTTAAATCATTCAAGGTGCTGCGCTTAACATTCGTGTATGGGTCAAGCTACAATCCTGACCTAATATTCAAAATTTGAAGAGACGTATTTTCATATTCAACGACTTTAACTACCTATTCATATAGACATTCTTGGTTGGTTCTATTTGACTTCATACATGGAATATTTTTCTAACTTGTTCTTTTGAAGTGATAGTTGATCGATTTGAGTTAGTACCATTTGAATGGGCTATTATCCAAATCTGCTACAAGGTTTTTGCAGAAGTAAATTCTTTCAAAAATAGTAATTTTGAAGCGTTCACTCTTCGTAAAATAAAGACTTGTAGCTTCCAAAGGCACTGGTTCTTCTAATAGCTTCGACATTTGAAATTTTTAGTTAAAATTTAACTAAGTATTAACGCTCCTTCATATCTAAGAACCAACATGAATTGAAGAATATGTCAAACATAACATGTACTTTGAAAGGGCGGTGGAACAACACCCTTCTGTTTGCCTGGTAGTGTTTGGCGTTTCTACTACTCCGTCAAGTATGCAAGACCTGAAAAATGAAGGCGGGACTTTCTCCCCCGTTTTACCTCCGGCGTGAGAATTAGTTTTTAGACTTGGAAGAAATATATTTGAAATTCAGATGGCTAAAACGAGAATGAGAGAAAATCCTTTACCTGTGTCACATACGGGGGTATTTATAGATATTAGGCACTGGGTAACCGCTGGGCAGTTGTGGTGCCACGTGTCCCACGTTGGTATTCCCACTACACCCATGTTCTGGGTGAGGAGTCCTTAACTTCCCGCCTGAAGATTGTACCTGTATCAGCGGCCATGGAACCTGGTGAATTCATTAAAGGTTTTGTGGCTAAGTGTTTGGACAAGCAATATCATGCCCGTTGAGGACTTCGCTTAGAGGTAGAATGATTTCTAGGGATAGTGGTAGAGCGCCCTTTGGGGGTTGTGGTAGAGCGCCCCCTGGGCGTAGTGGTAGAGCGCCTTTTGCGGGTTGTGGTAGAGCGCTCCCCCGGGCGTAGTGGCAGAACGCCTTCTAGGGATTGTGGTAGAGCGCCCCCTGGGTGTAGTGGTAGAACGCTCCTCCCGGCGTATTGGTAGAACGCCCTATGGGGGTCGATGGCCTTGCATCGGAGTGCTGTGATCTGCCTTGCTTGTCATTGAGAGTGGCTACTTCTACCAACCTTTATCATTAGCCCCCTACCCCTTGTCGATGTTTTCGGCAAGGGGTAGCAATTTTAGGTTGGTTTGAAAGTTTTTTTTTTTATTATGAGAAAGGAATAGTTCGTATTAGCAAATCGAACCATGTAAACAAGATCGAGTGGCAATTCTACTGTACACATGGCTCCTCACCAATGGTCTTAATGTTGGAGGGAAATTTCCCTCCAATTCCTCCCAAAAAGTTTGAATTCTAGTGTTTATAAATGGGGGTAATTCTTATTCTAGAGAATCACTTTCATTTTCTCTCAACATCCTAGGCTTCCTCTCTTCTAAGGTAATTTTCTCTCCTTTTTTAAATCCAAGGTCTTGCTTTAAATTTCTTCTCTTCATCTTCTTTGTTGTCATGTATAAAACTATTGTTTCATCTCCTTCCAATGAAAAAGTGATGGGAGGTGTAGTGATTCGATCGAACCTTCGTCGGAGGGTACCGGAGGGAGTCCGACCGACCCACGGGGGGCCGGTCGCCGACCAGCCAAGGGGCTGGTCGCTTGGCTAGTCGACCTAAGGCCAGCCCGAAGGCTGGCCGTCCCCCGCTACCCACTAAGACCCGTGGCTTGTCCGGTCCTTCGATCCGACCTTGTAGTGACTCGTCCCCTTCATCCGACAGATCCCTTTATGATATTGATAGTGAAACTCATTCAGTTCATTCTCAGCCGTTTGTTCCAAATCTCCTGAAGAGACACATCGGTTCTTCTAAATTTCCAAACCAAAATTTAGAAATCGAGCGTGACCCGGCCGGTGAGGTTGTCCCCCTAGATATCCCAAAAAGTTATAGTCTCTACAATTCGCCACTTAAGTTGGAAAAATGTCTAGGTAAGTATGATCGGATTGATGATTACGTCTATAGAGCCCCAAGTCCTAAAGAAAGGCTCCTCGGGTCCGACCCCCGTGAGATAGCCGTGTACAAGGATGTTATGGACGGGGGTTTTCGGTTCCCCATTCATCCCTTTTTTGTGTCGATTTTCAACGAGTTCCACCTTACTCCTAGTCAAATTAATCCTAATGCATGGAGAAAAGCGTTATATTTTCTGTATGTCTGTCTCAAAAAGGGAATTTCACCTTCCATGGATCTTTTCAGGTGTGTCTTCGAAATGCATGAACTAGTTCAATGTAATGCATTTGTCTATTTTAACACTAGAGTACCTTTGCAATTCCCTAAGTTTAGGAATTCGAATAGCGGATGGAAGTCCCGATTTTTCTTCGTCTGGCCTTCAAAGGGTCAGTTCTCTTTTAACACAAACTGGCGACACCCCCAAATTCATTTCTTCAATAGCCAAGTAGAAGTTACTCCCTTTCTAGAAGCTCAAATCCAGGACTTGGTTGATGTACCACCTTTTGCACCTGACTTAGGGTCAGTCCTAACCATGAAGAACATGTTGATAGTGGGGATGAGTCGTCCCATCGGTAGGTCGTTTATGTTGTTTTTCTTTTTTTATCGCATGCACACACGTTCATTTATTATTTTTGCCTTTAGTTCGTTGAGACTAATGAGTTTGGATGTGTGTTTCAGGTATGGACTTTGATCTTGATGAGGTATTGAAGACTCTGCCAGGAGGAGATGAGGGCCTTACCCTCATTGATGGTAAGCTTTCATGTTCATCCCCACCCTCTCTCCCTTTTTTTTTGTACTCTACCTTGTGATCTTAACTGATTTCAACTTATATGTGCAGGGGCCGAGCTTGATCTGGAAGGAGTCATGGATTCCATGCTTGACCAGGGACAGGAGGGTGAGGTGGATCCTTCGCCTATCCCTTCAAAGAGAAGGAGGGAGGCCGACCTTGTGAGAAAGTCTCAGATGATCAACGAGACTTCTCAGCCTTCAGATGAGCCTCGTGATGTGGCTCCAGCTCCTAGGCCAGGAGCTCCCAGTCGTGCACGTTGCGAGCGCGAGGACTCGCTTCCTAACTTTGGGTTTCCTCCAACCCGGGGCTATCATGAGATGGGGGTGCTTAAGTCATTGGTGACCCCCGCTCGATCCAGAGCGATTGCAGGGCTTAGCGTAGATGACATTGAAAGGGCTACGGCTATTTACCTCCAGAGGGTATGTTTCCCATTTCGAGATTTCATTTATGTTGGATCTCGCCTTTTAAGTTAGGTTTTCACTTGTGGCTTCATTCTTTTTCCCCCTATACATTTTTTTTAGGTGGTGGCCCTCCAGACCGGACTCGCTGAGTCAAATCACCGCCTGGTCTCAGAGCTGAAAACTCTTACGGAGGAAAAGAAAAAGGAGGCTCATCACCACAAGAAGAAAATATCCTCCTTGAGGAAATCTCTGGAGACATCGGACGCTCGAGCTCATGAGCAGGAGACGGAGATCGACAACCTACATTCTGTTTTGGCTCGTGCTCCTGAAGAGGCGGTTGAGAGGTATAAGGCCTCAGATGAGTATGCTGGAGATCTCAAGGCGTCTGTGGATCAGTATAAGACATCGTCCGATTATGCTAAGGCTTTGAACTCATACGGGGGGAAGGCGATGTCAGCGTCAATTAAGCTCTCCAAGGAGTGGATTATGGCTGAACATCCTTATATAGACCCCTCTAGCTTGGATAGATTTCTTGCACAGCGCAAGGGGAAGGAGAGTGTAGCTCAGTCATCCAGATCACTCGATCGTTCATCACGAGATGGTAGTGGGGATGCCTTCCCTTCGAGCTGAAGCATTTCTTAGTTGTTGTTTTCTTTGCTAGTTTTTCTTTTTTAGTGTTTACTTTTGTTTAGCCTTGTTATCTCCTACTTGCCCGGGATGTGGGCAAGAATTCTTCGAATGTATAAACACGTTTTTCATTCGATATCATTGGCGCTGGATGCGTGGTTCTTTTAAATTGTCGTATCTCCTGTTATTTTTCTTTTTACTGCTTGATAGTGCGGGGGAGTGTTCATATATTTTTTTATGGCTCTCTGCCTAGCCGCGTAGGCTACGTCGACCGCAGGGGGTGATTTGGCGATTAAGAGCCTTAGCCAATTTTTTTTCCGCCTAGCCGTGTAGGCTACGTTGACCGCAGGGGGTGATTTGGTGGTTAAGGGCCTTAGCCAATTTTTTGACTTTTAAAGGCTCTCCACCTAGCCGCGTAGGCTACGTCGATCGCAGGGGGTGATTTGGTGGTTAAGGGCCTTAGCCAATTTTCTGACTTTTAAAGGCTCTCTACCTAGTTGCGTAGGCTACGTCGACCGCAGGAGGTGATTTGGTGGTTAAGGGCCTTATCCAATTTTCTAACTTTCCAAGGCTCTCCACCTAGCCGCGTAGGCTACGTCGACCGCAGGGGGTAATTTGGTGGTTAAGGGCCTTAGCCAATTTTCTGACTTTCCAAGGCTCTCCACCTAGCCGCGTAGGCTACGTCGACCGCAGGGGATGATTTGGTGGTTAAGGGCCTTAGCCAATTTTTTGACTTTTAAAGGCTCTCCGTCTAGCCGTACAGGCTACGTCGACCGCAGGGGGTGATTTGGTGGTTAAGGGCCTTAGCCAATTTTTTGACTTTTAAAGGCTCTCCACCTAGCCGTACAGGCTACGTCGACCGCAAGGGGTGATTTGGTGGTTAAGGGCCTTAGCCAATTTTCTTACTTTTAAAGGCTCTCCACCTAGCCGCGTAGGCTACGTCGACCGCAGGGGGTGATTTGGTGGTTAAGGGCCTTAGCCAATTTTTTGACTTTCCAAGACTCTCCACCTACCCGCGTAGGCTACATCGACTGCAGAGGGTGATTTGGTGGTTAAGGGCCTTAGCCAATTTTCTGACTTTTAAAGGCTCTCCACCTAGCCGCATAGGCTACGTCGACATCATGTCTTAGTGGGATGAGCGTGGATTTCAAAGTTGTCTGTTGGCATAAAAAATTCATGGTCTTGTGAGCTCAGTAGGCGCACCGGGACGTCCCAGCTAGGCTGGCCCTTCCGTAGCGCCATCATCATCCGTCACCGCCAAGGTCTTTCATTGAATAAGATAAATTGTTACAACTAAGGGTGCCTTCGTGAGGCATTACATAGAGAAAATAAATAATGCAACCTAATCTACTATATTTACAAAAGTGCAGCCGGCGCGTACATTTCGAATTCTACTGGTAATACTTTTTGAGGTGTTCTGCATTCCATGGTCTACCTAGCGGCCTTCCTTTCATATCTTACAAGCTGTAAGCTCCCTTCCCCAGCCTGCGGATTACTTCGTACGGGCTTCCCAGTTTGGACCAAGCTTTGGTGGGGGGTGTCCTGCCGCTGCTGAATCTCTTAGCACGAGATCTCCTGGCTGGAAGACCCTTGGCTTCACTCTCCGGTTGAAGTACTCAGCGGCTCTTCGTTTATAAGCCATCATTCTTATCGCCGCCTTGTCCCTTACCCCTTCGAGGAGGTTGAGTTCTCCCCTAGTCGCTGCGTCGTCGGGTTGCTTGACTTTCATCCTTCCTGTCTTGCTTAAGATCTCAATCGGAACCACGGCTTCCATCCCAAAGGCCAGTTTGACTGGCGTCTCCCCTGTAGATTCTCGGGGAGTAGTGTGATATGCCCATAGTACATTGGGCAACTCCTCAGCCCAAAGTCCTTTTTCTTTTTCCAACCTTGTCTTCAAATCCCATAGTATGGTTCGGTTGGTCACTTCAGCCTGTCCATTTGCCTATGGGTGAGCAACTGAAGTCAGCCTGTGGTCGATGTGGTAACTTGTACAGAAGGCTCTAAAACTGTGATTATCGAATTATTTTCCATTATCTGTAATGATTACCCGAGGTATACCAAACCTGCATATGATATTTTTCCAGACGAATCCCTGTATCTTTGTAGTCGTGATGGTGGCCAAGGGCTCAGCCTCCACCCACTTAGTAAAATAGTCTACGGCAACTAGCAAGAACTTCCTTTATCCTTTAGACAGGGGCAAAGGTCCCAAGATGTCCATCCCCCATTAGAAAAAGGGACACACCCCGAAAACTGCCGTCTGTTGCTCGGCTGGAATGTGGATCAAATTTCCATGGCGTTGGCATACATCGCATTTTCTCACCAACTCTCTAGCATCTTCCTTCATACTAGGCCAATAATATCCTTGTCGAAACGTCTTGAACGCAAGGGTAGTCGCCCCTTGGTGGTTGCCACAAATTCCCGCATGTAATTCGACTAGCACCTTCTGTGCTTGTGTCAGTCGCAAACACTTCAAATATGGCATTGTGAAACCTCGCTTGTAGAGTAGCCCATCGATGATGGCAAATGAGGCTGCCCGAACTTTTAGCCTTCTTGTTGTGAGAGCATCTTCCGGCAATTTATTCTTTGTGAGATATTCAAACAGCGGGTCTATCCAACTTTCCTCATTCTCTACATTCATAACATCGATTACGTGTTGGATGCTAGGTTGCTGCAGAATTTGCACACTGGCTGTGCGAGGCAGTCGTCTGGGGTCGGCGGATGCGAGCTTAGCCAGCGCGTCTGCTCGCTCATTGTCCTTTCGGGGGACCTTAGTTATCTTAAACTTGGTGAACCCCTTCTGCAAGTTTTTGACCTCCATTAAATATGCATCCATCTTTCCGTCCTTTGCTTCGAATTCCACCGTCACTTGCCCGATTATCAACTGAGAGTCACTGCAAATTTCCATCGAGGTTACCTTGAGTCTGGCTGCCAATCCCAAACTCGTGATTACTGCTTCGTACTCGGCCTCGTTATTTGTAGCAGGGAATTCAAAATGCAGCGAGTATTCCAACTTTCCTCTTTCGGACCTATCATTATGATCCCCGCCCCGGATCCTTCGTCGTTTGAAGATCCATCAACAAAAAATTTCCAATTTGCCTATTCCCCTGGTGGGTGCTCGGGCGGGGTGGTGTGCTCGACGATGAAGTCTTCTAGAGCCTGTGCCTTAATAGCTGTCCTTGGCCTGAATTCGATATCAAACTCACTTAACTCGATGGCCCATTTCAACAACCTCCCAGAGGTCTCGGGCCGATGTAGAATCTGCTTGATAGGTTGGTCAGTCATTACTTGCACCGTGTGAGACTGAAAGTAAGGCCTCAATTTCCTGATCGCGACAATCAATGCAAACACCAGCTATTCAGTCAAGCTGTATCTTATCTTCGTGTCCCTCAATACTTGGCTCACATAGTAGACTGGTTTTTGCGCCTTCGAAAACTCTTTCACCAGGACCGCGCTGACTACCTTTGGTGATACTTGATAAGTGTGTTTTTACACACTTATTTGGTTCATAAACATGACTTAAATATGGATAAAATGGTTGAATTGTGACTTAATCTAGTTAAATTCATGCATTGTAGGTAATTCAATGAAAATTGTGGAATTCAGAAGAAAAGAGCCGAAGAAGGACCAAAACGCAACAATTTGATAGTTCGAGGACCAACAGTGCAATTATTGAGAAGTTGAGTTAAATGCAGAACGAGAGTAAAAACATGCCGAGTATAAGCTCAATGACAAAGCAAAACAAGTGGAGGAAGAAAGAATGGAAGATGGACTAAAATGAAGATAATTGAAAGTTGGAGGACTAAAGTGTAAATACTCAAAAGATGTGCCGAATGAGTGGCATAATATTTGAAAGTGTCGATCATCAATTGGAAGATAAGAATTGTTGAAAAGATGAAGAAATCGAAGAAAGAAGTCAAGAGAAGCAACAAAGAAGTTCAGGGACCAAATTGCACAAACCACATAGATGGCTACTTCTATGCGACCGCATAGTGTAACCTTCTATGCGGTCGCATAGAAGGTTTCAGGGAATTCAATGGTGAAAATAAATGATCTATGCGACCGCATAGATCCCTTCTATGCGGTCGCATAGTTATGTTTTGAAACTTTGGGCGTAGTTTTTCGTTTTGGTTGAAACTCCTTTCCTACTTAATTTGGACGCGATATAAATACCCAAATTCATCATATTAAGGGCGAGAACGACCAGGGAGAAGGGAGAGACCAAAATTGGAGGCAAGAAACTTGATTTTGGATTCAATTTCGCACGGGTTCGAGACGGGATTGAAGATTATACACACGAATTGAAGAAATTCCATACGGGTGTATTCTTATTATCTTCTAATTTCATCTTTCAATTTCTTGATTTTGTAATGATGATTATAGGCTAGGGTTTTCGTTCATTAGGAATTTGATGAACCTTTTGATGATTTAAATTTCCATTATTTCATTAATTCAACAATAGTTTCGCATTGGACAAATGTTTGATTTATATGATTTGAATGCTTCCATAATTATTTGGCCAATTATTATGTGATTGTAGATGATTTGTTCTTTGCATTCGAAAGAAGGGAAATAAATTCGATAGAATATAAATTGACATAGGGTCCAATAGGGGATGGAAACTTACCTCTATGCTTTATGCAATTCATGAAAATGTTCATAAAAAGTCATGCATTCTTGTACATTGCATCATCCATAGAAATATAGGCTGGTGGTGTGTAAGAGTAGATTCAATATATATCGAGAGAGTGTATTGGATAATTTAGGAACATTGAATTGGCATTTTGTTCCATCGATTCGTTGAATTTGTGAAATTAGGGTTTTTAACAGTCAATTGGGGATTCGAGTTCTTAATGATTTCATTTCGATTCATTTCAATACATTAGTTCTAAAATTGCATATTTACATTTCAGTTGCGTGTTTATTTCATTCGATTAGTGAAATTTTGAAATTAGGGTTTCCAATTTTGAAATTAGGGTTTTCTTTGCAATTAGGGTTTCAAATTGGGGATTTCTTCCAAAATTAGGGCTTTTCACATTTAAATCAAATTTTCATTCAATTAGATTTGGTTAAGGTCACATTAGTCTAATAAGAGCTAATTCAATCCTCGTGGGAACGATACTTGGACTCATAGTCCATTTTACTACTTGTTAACGAACCGTACACTTGCGCTGGGTTTTAAAATCGAAAAGAAATATTTCGTGAACAATACTGCCAAGTAGAGACACAACACGTCCCCAGGAGATGGGCTGGTCAAGATCGGGGGCTCTTGTAATGACTGCTTCAAGTTCCTAAGAGACTCTTCACATTCCTGGGTCCACTCAAAATTGGAAGAGCCCCCTATAGCTTTGAAAAAGTGGTAGCATTTGTTCGCCGCCCGGCTCATGAAACAATTTAAGGCCACTACCCACCCCGTCAGCCTCTGAACCTCCTTCCTGCTGGTGGGGCTTTTCATTTCTAGGATTGCCCAAATTTTGTCCGGGTTCACTTCTATGCCCTTTTGCGTGATCATGAACCCTAGGAATTTTCCCCCTGCGGTACCAAAAACACACTTCTCTGGATTGAACCTTAATCTATTTTGTCGGGCAACGTCAAACACTTTCTGCAAACAGGCCACATGGTCATCGGCTTTGGCGCTCTTGACCACCATATCGTCAACATAGACTTCCACGACACCTCCGATTAGCCCACGAAAGACTTTGTTCACCATCCTCTGATACATTGCTCCTGCATTTTTCAAACCAAATGGCATGGCTGTGTAACAGTACGTGCTGAAATCCGTGATAAATGACGTCTTCTCTGGATCGGACTCGGCCATTGAAATGTGATGATACCCCGAAAATGCATCTAGAAAGCTGAGCCTTTCATGACTCGACGTTGCGTCTACCAGTTGATCTATTCTGGGAAGCGGGTATGAGTCTTTTGGGCATACCTTGTTCAACCCAGTATAGTCTACACACATGCGCCATTTTCTGTTTGACTTCTTCACAAGTACAATATTTACCAACCACTCGGGGTATTGCACCTCTCGGATAAAACCCGCCTGTAGCAATTTTTCCACCTCTGCTCTGGCCGCAGCCTGCCTCTCAGGGGCAAGGTTTCTGTTTTTCTGTTTCACTGGCTTAGCCCCTGGCTGGAAACCGAGGCGGTGCTGCGCGACAATTGGGCTAATCCCCGGGATATCCTTTGGGTTCCAAGCGAAGACATCCAAATTACCGGCTAGACACTTCGCCAATTTTTCCTTCTCTTCGGATCCCAGACCTATTCCAACAAGAAACTCCTTTCCTTTGGCAATAAAGATTTTTTCAATCATATCAAGTGGCTCGATCCGCTCCCTCGGGAGTTCTACATCCAGCATCATGACTGATGGTGGGCTTTTGGCTTGTATACTATCCACATAGCACTTTCTTGATGCATGATGGTCTCCTCGCACGCTCCCGATCCCCCTGCTGGTTGGGAAGTTCATAATTTGATGGTAGGTCGATGGGACCGTGCCAGCTGCATTTAGCAATGGCCGGCCGTAGATAGCGTTGTAAGCCATAGGGGTCTTGACAACCAAGAAATTAGTTACGATCACCACTATCGCTCGGTATGTCCCAAGCGTGACTGAAAGCTCTACAGTCCCTTCCGGTATCACTGTTGCCCCTCCAAAGCCTTGTAGGGAGGTAGTCACCACATTCAACCTTTCTTGGGGGATTTTTAGACCCAAGAAGGCATCCCAGGTGAGGACATTTGCCGCACTCCCTCCGTCGACTAACACCTTCTTCACGTCAAAATCCGCAATATCGCCTACTATTACTAAGGCGTCATCATGGGGGTGTGTTACATTATACTCTGGTTGAATCTTGCTTTTTTTTCTGAATAGAGCAAACCCCTACTGAACGCGCATAGCTCTTCCTAGCTGAATTTGAGTCGCCGCCCGATGCTACTCCTCCGATGATCATGTTTATCACTCCTGCCCTTGGTGGGGGTAGACCTTCGACCCTTTGCCTACCCTTATCATTTTTCACATACTTTGCCAATAGCCCCCGTTTCAGCAGGCGCTCAATTTCTTCCTTTAACTGTAGGCATTCTTCGGTATCATGCTCGTGATCTCTATGAAAATGGTAGTATTTACTTTGATTTCTCTTGTCCGAAGGGATTAGCATTAGTTTGGGCCATTCGAGCTCCTTCATGTACTGTATCTCCATCAATAACTTTGTTCTTTGAATGTTCAAAGGGGTGGGTGTCTTGACCTCCTCTCGTTTCTGCCTGACTGACCGGTCCTGGGCATAACCCTTGCTTGTGCGTTCATTCTTCGGCTTATTTTTATCATTGTGCCTTTGCTCGTCACATGTTTTTCGCTTATGAGCTTCCGTCTCCTTCCATCCCTGAGATTTTTAGTTACCTTCTCCGCTTCCTCCGCATCGACATACTTGTCTCCCTTCTTTAATAGGTCATGCATCGACTCCCGGGGGTTCTTGGAGAGTGATATCTTAAAGGCCCGGTTTCGCGTTCCATTCATCAAGGCTATAACCACTGCGGACATTTGCAGGTCTCTTATGCCAAGAGTCGCCCGGCTGAACCTAGCTAAGTATTCCTACAATGACTCGTCTTTGTCCTGTACGACCTGTATCAACCCAATGGCTGTCTTCCTCTTCCTCTTGCTGCTTAGGAAGTAAGCCACAAAGCTCCTGGAGAGCTCATCAAATGACTTGATGGAGCGCGGGGCCAAGGTTGCTACCCAGTCCCTAGCCTCTCTCCTGAGTGTGGGGGGAAAGGATCGGCATATCACTACGTCCGGGACGGCATAAAGTCTCATCAGATCCACGAAAGTTCGTAGATGGTCAAGCGGGTCCGTGACTCCATCATAGGCTTCAATCATGGGATGTTTGAAGCCTTTAGGCAAAGGGACCGCCATGATTTCTAGGGCGAACGGGTCTTCCTCCAAAACCATCTGTCTCCGCCTATCCTTTCTCTTGGACAATGCATCGTCTATCTTTTGGGACATGATTTCTTCCATCTTTCGTTCCAGGTCTACCATGGTTTGTGGGGGCTATTGAGCTACGGTCATTGGGGCTCCCGCATCTCCCGCTCCCCGCTGAGAGATGGGTGGGACAACTGCGGGTGGCGCGGTTGTTGATTCGTCACTTCCGTCGGGCTTAAATGAGGGATGGTGGTTCTCTGCGACTGGTCTTGTAAGAGCACCATCATTGCTGCCAACTGGTTCTCTAAAGCGCTGAATTGACTCTGCGTCACATACTGCGGGGACGGTGGTGGTTCATGACCCCTTGCAACTGACTCCGACTCTGTCTCCGCCGTGTTCCTAACCAGGCGAGTATCACTTCTTGTTCGTCTTCTTGACATGGCTTTTTAGTTCAAATGAGTTTCCCACAGACGGTGCCAATGAAAGGGCGGTGGAACAACACCCTTCTGTTTGCCCGATAGTGTTTGGCGTTTCCACTACTCCATCAAGTATGCAAGACCTGAAAAATGAAGGTGGGGCTTTTTCCCCCGTTTTACCTTCGGCGTGAGAATTAGTTTTTAGACTTGGAAGAAATATATTTGAAATTTAGATTGCTAAAACGAGAATGAGAGAAAATCCTTTACCTGTGTCACATGCGGGAGTATTTATAGATATTAGGCACTGGGTAACCGCTGGGTGGTTGTGGTGCCACGTGTCCCACGTTGGTATTCCCACTACACCCATGTTCTGGGTGAGGAGTCCTTAACTTCCCGCCTGAAGATTGTACCTGTATCAGCGGCCATGGAACTTGGTGAATTCATTAAAGGTTTTATGGCTAAGTGTTTGGACAAGCAATATCATGCCCGTTGAGGACTTTGCTTAGAGGTAGAATGATTTCTAGGGATAGTGGTAGAGCGCCCTTTGGGGGTTGTGGTAGAGCGCCCCCTGGGCGTAGTGGTAGAACGCCTTCTGCAGGTTGTGGTAGAGCGCTCCTCCGAGCGTAGTGGCAGAATGCCTTCTGCGGGTCGTGGTAGAACGCTCCTCCCGGCGTATTGGTAGAACGCCCTATGGGGGTCGATGGCCTTGCATCGGAGTGCTGTGATCTGCCTTGCTTGTCATTGAGAGTGGCTACTTCTACCAACCTATATCATACTTCAAGACAGCCAAGCTTATTAGTCATCCCTGTCCACTTCGTCTAACAATAAAGATAAAGAAGAGCTTCAATTAAAGAATCAGAAAAAGAGAAAAATTAAAATGACCACACATGTTGGCCTTCTTTCTCCGCCCATCTTCTAGACAACTCTGATAAAATGGCCCTATAGTATCAATCCTATTGCTTCCTTCTATAGTGAAGAGGATGAGGTAGAGGCCCTAAACAACTCTCTAAAGAGAAGAAAGAGCAAAGGTCACCCATAAAGAGCCCAATGAAGGTAAGGCCTAGAATTTCTTAGGAGGCCACAAGGGAGAGCTCAACCCAGTAGCCTTCTCCATGCTTCTTGAGGTCTAGGTAGTTGCCAAGGTCCATCATAAGTACTGGACCAAAAAATATACCTTGCATGTCAAATCCTATGATGTGGTCGAACAGATAAAGGCTGAAGTCATCTTTCAGGCTCAGGCCATTGACTTTACCATGGAGGCCTAAAAGGAAATGGGTTGGCTCTAGAGGAAAAATATGGAGTTTGTCTGAAAGGTAAGTAAGGTGGAGGTGAAGAGGCTTCGATCCGAGACATAAAAATGGGAAGAGTAACTTGAGGGTATAAAAACCAAATAAATTGAAGAAAAGTCGAAGTTCTAGTTCTTTGAAGTGGAGAATGAACAAAAGAAGTCCATCTCTCCAAGTCTAAGGTCAACGTTTTGACAAACCGGTAGAGACATCTAATAATATACATAATATAGCCTTTGATATTTTGGAGGTTGTGAACAAGGAAAAAGGCAAACTGAAGACCTAAGTTGAGGACTTGTCAATGGAGGTAGATGATCTAAAACGATAGATTGAGGTCACAGGGAAGGATGCTTTCGATTAGTACATTAAAATTTTCTATAAAATAATCGAAGAGTAGTGTTGAGCATGAAGAAGTTTTGGGGACGGTTGATGCGAAATGACCTTTTCTTTACTTTATTATTGTAGTAGTAGGCCATTTTTTTGCTTGTAAGAGGCAAACTTTACTCGCGTGTTATTCCTCCTTTCTTCAAGAAAATCAAGCTTGTACTTTCTCAACCCGTCGTTGATACTTTATTGAAGTGTAGATGATGAGATAAAGGTAATCCTACCTCTACTGAGCTAATACCTTCAGCTCTATAAGCCATATAGAACGAGATTTCTCCAGTGGCAATTCTACTTGATGTTCATATAGCCTATAGTACTTGAGGAAGCTCACCAATTCATGCTCTCTTGAATGCATCAAGTTTTCTTTTTAGGGTATATTTGATGGATTTGTCGACTACTTTAACCTAGCCATTTTGCTTGAGAATTGTGAGGTGTAAAGAAGTGATTCTTGATTTATAACCCTTCATAGAGCTCTTTGACCCTTTTATTGTCAAATTATTGCCCATTTTTAAATAAAATTGAGTAGAAAATGTTGAACTTGCAATAATGTTCTTCTAGATGAATTCAAAATGTTGGCTTCTGTTATTTTGGTAAAAGGTTTAGTCTCTACACACTCGGTGAAATAGTCTATGGCTACAATTGCATAACAAATACTGCATTTTCCTCTAGGTAGGGGACCTATGAGGTCAATTCTCTACTTAGCAAAGGGCCAACTCTAGACATAACCATAAGCTTCTGGGATATTTATCTCTACACAATTGCAAAACATTGACATTTGTTGCACTTTTGCAAAAATTGAAAGGCGTCATTTTTTAAAATACACCAAATAATAATCTTGTCTGAGGACTTTCTATGACAGTACAGTTCTTCCAACCATGATAATTTGCTTTCAACCTGCATCACCTCCCCACTCTTGGAAATGGATAGCCTGGAGAGGTGCTCAACTGCCACTATTTTAAGTAGCTTGAAATCTTTATTGCTATAAAACTTGTATATCATATCGACACGGGCATTTTCAAAGCTTGACGTTCGTACCACTTAAATTTTTTAAAAGATGGAAGGAGATCCCCTAACATCTATGATGTGCCTTGGTCTCTGGCAGTGAAGTTGCCATTGGCTTAGCTTACTATCAACTGGAAGTCAATACTTACAAATAGCCAGCTAGGAGGACCTCGTATTTTGCAACATTGGTAGATGCTTTGAATCCAATCATCATCATACAATTTAGCTTGTGGCCCTTTAGTCTTACTAAGACTATTCCTACCCTAGAGCTTACATCTTCAGACTAATGTAGGTTACAAGTAAGTGTCAAGAAAATTTTAGGTTTACCAAATTTTTGAATTAATGTCATTCCATCTATATATCTTTTGTTCATGTCCCTTGGATCACCAGTAAAAGATGATGGCAAATAATTCTTTTGCCAGTCATAGCTCCTTGAGTTTCACCAGATTGAACACAATCTGTAATCCCTTGGTAATGCTCATCACATATTTCATTTTGATTATTACGGAAATAGTCTAATCAAGACGTTTCAATATTTACATACATATCTACAACATATTGTTGTAACAAATGTCTAGCATGAAGCGAAAATTGACTTATGTAAATGTCTACCTGTAACTTGTAGGAATAGTATTTTCTACACGATACTTGAGGTCTTCTTTTCTTCTGTTGCATAACTGGAAAAAGGCATAGAATGTCTTACAATATAAAATTTTAAACATTTTAAAAATAAATTTACTAAGCATAAATAAATTGTTCACCTGTATTTTCAACTACAACAATTTCTGTATCAGAATTTAATTGATGAGCATCAAATAAATTTTCATTTGCACATGTTTATTGTCTTCTGCGTTTGTCAATTCTAACAATACATTGGTGCCAACCAATTTCACCAAAAGGAAATAGTAAGGGATATTGAAGGGGATAATGAATAATAATGTACTTGATGTTTTTCTCTAGAATTGCAAGAAATGGTTATATCACAAACTCGATCGTTAGTATTAAAATCATCATCAACTCAAATAGCAGCAACTTGAGATACACATAGTGTATTATATACTCTTTGATCTAATTTACAATCATATCTAATTTTCAGAGTATGAGATTTCAAATTTGGAATATTTTTCAAAGTTCAAAAAAAAATTGTGTATGGATTCAGTTCCATCACTTTGACAAGCTTTGAAAGTATACACTTCGTTAACTTTTCAAAAATTTGTAGTCGATGCTCTATTTCATTTTCAGTGTTAAAAAAATAGAGTTGCATATAAGAAGGGCGACCATTTTCTACAAGAATGTCATTTATAAAATGATATATTTGACTTTAAATTTTGAACGTATAGATACATTTGTTTCTTTTACATAAATCGTTATCATAATGAACAGTAAATGAAGTGAAAGAGAAATTGCTATTGTAAGTTGGTATGTAAGTTTAAACTCAATGGATTTAGAGAATTTGATGTCAATAAATTATCTAATTCATATGGGTTATGATTGGCTTTCAATCTAACAGCTCCGTCACAACAACAAAAGCCTTTAGGTTTATCTTTAAGTTTTAGAACTTCGCAATATTCACATAACACAGGGCAAGGTAACACGTGATTTGTTTGGTATCGAAAAACAAACCTTCATTTCCTGTAGACATCAATCACATTAGCTCCGAATGAACACCAAGCTGATGATTATAAGTCAAAAAACAGCTATCTATCATTGAGGCTACTGTAGAACCTAAAAACGAACAAAACAGTCCATTTAAAAAAGTGGTAAAACATGCTTATAAATTCAATTTTGACTAAACAAATATATCGAATAAACTGATTTGGTCCAACACTATCGTTACAAACTTCATTACAATGACGGCTACTAAATACGACAACATTTCCAATATAATTAGGGAAAAAACATAGATTTAAAAAGAAACAAAGCATAAGTATTTAAACTATAATAAAAAAAAAAAAACATACTTTAAAAACAAATGAAGTAAAAGCAAACACATTCTTAAAGACTTTTTTTAATTGGTATATTAAATTATCTTTCTTAAACATATACTAAATAATTTAATTGGTATATTAAATTATTTTTCTTCACTGTAGCAACGTAAAGGAAACCACAATGGTCCTATTTCAAGTTCAGAATAAAATACACTGAAAACACCTAACCCCAAACCGGTCATGTTGAGGTTTTTATTTGATTTTTGTGACTTCAATTATATGCAAAAAAATTATGTATTGTATATGCTCTTTCATTTTCTTATCTGGTTGTGTTTATGCATTCGGTCGGTTTATTTTTTTTTATTTTTTTATTTTTTTATATGCTATTTTTGTTTTCTCTTGGAATTTTTGGTAATGTTAAGTAGTATTTACAATCATTTGGCACTTGTTATAATTTTAGTTATTTTCAGGTTTTAAGGGAACCTATGAGTCGTTTTTTAATATTTGTAGTTTTTCTTATGATTCTACATCAGCAACACTCATGAAGTCCTCATTTTTGTGTAGAAAGTCACCAAATACACCCTCGGAACTAAAATCCTCATTCCGAGCACCCAACTATACAGCTAGCCCCTGTTTGAGCCCCATTACATTAAATTATATTACATTTCATTTTTCTCTCTCTTATTTTCAACCACACAATCTTCCATAAAATAATATTATACGAAAATCGAAAACTTTTCATTCCTTTTCTACCACTCATTTTTAAAAAAAACACTATTCCCCCCACTAATTTTTCTACATAATGGGGATCAAACTGAGGCCTAGCTTATTATCATCCCAAAATGGCGTGATGTAAAATTCTTTCTTCCCATGACGATCAGCTTCAAAGTTATTCTCAAACATCATCGCATTATAAAATCTAGAGGAATCTTTCTTAAATTCCACTAGTACATATCTACACTGATTCTTTTCCCTCAGTAATCGAAACCATACTGGATTAAGCCCTTTTGTAGCCAGATCATCCCTAAGCCTCGAACTACTTACATCTAGATAAACCCCAGCCTTGCACTCGACATCAACATTGGCCAGAATTCCCATCCAAGGCCATACAAACAAGTCATTTACAGCACCATCCGTGGGAAGCTCAATCGGTAATCCAGCAAATTCTGATGATACATCTTCCCCACCAATATCCTTTTTCAAGTACTTCACAAGTCGTAAATGCTTCCCCCTCTCTTTGATTTCTCTGTTCATTAAGCGATTGCCAACATCAGAGGCATGTCGAAAAAGGTCCTTAAAAGGATAGACCAACTTCTTCTTTCCTGAGCAGTAAGGGCACCTGAATAATTCATCTGAACATTGAAAATTTTTAGGGGCATTCTTCAATTGTTCATAGCATCTATCCACATAATCATCTAACTTAAATTCACTTATGTTTGTTTCGTCTTCAAATGAATAAGACATCTTTCGCAGAATCTGAAATTTGGATTAGAAAAATTGAATTTGACATAGGAAGAGATTCAATTCTTTGATTAGTCCACGAAAGGAAAGCATAGAAAAAAACAAATTGGAACATTATATTTTCTTGTTATACTTATATCTGGGTAAAGTGAGCTATTTTAATAGGGCAAATGGCAGAACATAAAGTAGAACTTTACAAGAGAGGCAAAATGCAGAAAAATAAAATTTTATGTTTTCGGAATATCACATGTACACTTTTTTGGGGGGAGAATCACTCAGTACGGGGCCTCGTGTGTGAGGTCAGGTCGGGGAATGGTCAACCACTCAGGTAGGAAATGTTGAGAAGCGGCTGAAAAATGAAAAATCGGCCTTAGTTCCGATCAGCTCATCACACAAACTATTTTTCTGGTAACTACAAAATCTGTAGGCAATAAATTTTAGAAAAATAATTCAGAATGGAAGCATCCCAGGTTGCCCATGTAACACAACATTGTTTTAACATGGCCTCAATTACAACTAACGATAATAATTCCATCCAGACAATTTTGATTCAAATACAGGCTTCGATCTGAGCCTACACTAGCTTTCTGGAATGATCCGTCCCTCCAGATACATCTAATCAGGATTTTCTTACATGTAAAATCTGGAAAAAATATGAAAAGATTTTGGGTTTTTATCAAATCTTACTTATAAATCTGTAGCTAAAAATGACATGCCTCAGAACATTTCCCGATGACCTCTTTCAATTGATCAAAGCTTCAAGTAGAAGATCTAAGAAAGAAAAACTTAGGTTGTACTTTCAGACAAACACTATCTGACTTTTGTGAGGTTGTGAGAAATAGGTAACTTGAGTGCATTGTTGGATTGGTTGATTCACAGAAATAGATTGCACACCTCTATGGTTGTTCACAGCATGATAACCAATTGGAAAGAGTAATTCTAAGAAAAAAAACATTTATGCTCTAAAAAAAGAGTCAGCAACGAGAAGATTCCAAGTCCTAAAGCTTTGAATCTAATCTAGAAGGGAAACAACAGAGATCAATTTGAGCACAAAAACGTAAATAACATAATACAAACAAGAAGAACCGAAAAAAATGAAATAATAAACTCACATTTGCAGATAATCAGGCAGCAAAAGATTGAACCCTTACATCAGACTACAATTTGGAATGGAAGATACGCATGTCAAATTCTACAAAAAGAAAAAATAAATAAATAAAAACACATTCAAATTCTAAATCTTCAACTCAAATACAAGAAGGAAAAAAAATGAAATTTTCGACAATTTCTAGTGAAAATAACAAAAATTGCGACAATTGTGTACATAAAGAAAGTATAGTGCCGGGAGTTGGCGAAGAAAGCTGAGTTCCTAGGAGCTGGTGTCATGCGGCGACAAGGTGTCTACGGTTGGGGAAGAGAACTAGTTCTTAGGAGCCGGTGTAGGTGTGACGGTAGGAATGATGTCGAAAGAAAACCCCATGATTTTTTTCTATCTACTGTAATCTTTCTTAAACGGGACGATTCTAGAAACCAAAACACAATGTGATATTACAAATGGCTCTCCACCAATACAGCAATGGTTGAGCTGACCAAAAATCTTGCTTCTGAGCCAATCGAAATTCGTTTAGCTGGTTTAGGGAAAAAAATCTAGCTTCTGAGCCAACCAATTAAATGTGGCTTTTGTCCCCTCTTTTACTTTCACTGGGTTGTTAAGATGGAAAATTCTAGCTTCTGAGCCAACCAATGAAATGTGGCTTGTGAACAATGCCATGACATCTCCTCTTTTACTTGTACTTAGATATAGGACCAGACCACTTATTATCATTAACCAAATTTTATACGAAATGCAAACATTTTCAATAGGATTAGGCCCTAAAGCCCATTGCTGATTTGCTAATAAACCTAATGGTGGGCAAATTGTTGTCAAATGATTTCCCGGGCGATGATGTAAATCTGATTTTTAATTATCAGTCGGTTTTGACCATATGACTGAACGATGTATCAACACCCGAATTAGAACGACCCGACCCAAGAAGTTAATTGGACCATTTGAAGCAACAAATTAAGTTGAGTTGCTCATGGGCCAATTATCCATCTACTTGGATGGCTACTATAATTAGAGGCCCATTCTACAAACCATTAACCTCTATTGGGCCCATGACCTAGTGGACTTACCTTGTTGGGCAATTGACTACCTATATATTCTTGTGTTACACATGGCCTCAAGAGACTTGTCTTCTCCTTGAGCATCCCTTCGTGTTTCTCTCTGCCATCTTTCTACCTCTACTCCATCATGCCTTTGTAGTAACTTTCTTGGTGGTTTTGCTTCCCCTTTGTGGTGTTCCCTAAGTGAGTTAATAGCTAGCAACCGTAGTTGGAAACTTAGTGGTGTTCTTGGGTCGTTGGATTTGTGGTGTTGATTTGGATTTTGGAAACTGAGCCTACAAAACCTTGGTAGTTGTTGATTGGTGACTCTAAAACTAATATCAGAGCTTGGGAAGTGGAAATCTAGCCAAATATTTGGTCAAAGTTGCAAGAGAGGGCCAACTTCTTCTAATAGCCGAATTTGAAATCCTTTAATTTCGGCCAAACGCGACCTTTGTTGGACAAACGGAGGCTTGACCATAACCAGCAAACCTAGGTACCCCCTGTAGGGAAACATGTGGTGGTGACAGTGACGATCGATGGAGGTGACGGTGGAGCGTGTAGCATTTTTGAGCGAGCTTTTTTAGACAAAATACTTATTTAATCTCCTAAATGTATTGATGTTGTTTGTTTAGTGTTTCAAGTTACGCAAGAAAACTTGGACGATTTTGTCCCTGGATATCAATCTGCTTTTGTGGCTGATTGGCATTAGTGTATTTGCTGAATCTTTAGGGTGAATAGTGGTGGCCCTAAAGCAACAAGTTCTCTCATCTTTCAACTTTACGGACTTAGATAGGTCCGCTCTGGTAAATTAGCTTAACCCATTTAATTTTCAGCATTAGTGGGTCATCGTGTGGGGTGACAATAGGGTTGTGGTTACCGTGAAGAGGTAACATTGCTTGTGCTAGAAATTAGGATCACTTGCTCTTAAATGTTTGATTGAGCATTTGCTTTTGTTAAATTAGTGTATTGTTCTGTGTGCTATAATTGTCGTGAAACTTGTTATAAATGTTAGACGTATCTATTTTTGTTGCATTGTCATTTCCGCTGCATTATTAATTACATTAGAATACCAAGACCTTACTTGTTCAAATATTCCATTGATCTAATCACAAGTCTTACGAAACCCTAAAAATTTTGAATGGAGTATATTGTTTGTGACCCTAGGACTACTTTGTGTGGTTTGACTGTGTTTTGTGAAAATAACAACTCACAACTTCGATTTGTGGATTTTTAATGGAAAATGTGATTTTTCTATCTAGCGACAAAAAATGAAAAGTATTTTGGTTCAACAAAAAGTTTCAAAAGCCATTGAAGGTAATTTTTCAAAAGAACCAAAAAAAAAAAAAAAAAAAAAGCCAATGAGCTTACTTATACCTCAATCATTTTACACTTGTCTGACGTCATTTTGAGAAAAGTGGGTAAACTAAAAATCATCAAAGAACTTTAAAAAAAATTGGAAGATCTCTATTTGCTCAAATCCATCCCGAACAAGCTTTACTTGAACATTTCTTCAGCTTTAAAATAGGTCTTTCAAATGATCTCGATGACAATTTAGATGTATTTAACAAATTAGTGTAAGATATTGTTAACTGTAATGAGGCAGTGTCTGAAATCTATAAGGCCATAATTTTGCTTAATTCTATACCTGACTCATATAAGAAAGTTAAAAATGTAATTTAGTATGGCATTGTCACTTTGACTCCTGAAATTGTCATCGATTCTTTTAGAAGTGAGGAGATAGAAATTAGAGCTGAAAAACATGATAAAAAACGGTGAGTTACATATGATGCAGGGTAGAACTCAATTTAGGTAAAACTGTCATGATGGATACAAAAGTAGTGGCGAGTCAAGTAGTAATGGATGTAAGAAAAAGGGCAAGAGTAGGTCTAGATCAAAGTCTTGAACGAAGGTTAGAAAATGCTATGGTGGTAGGAATATAAAGCATTTTATAACAATGAGCTTACTTATACCTCAATCATTTTACACTTGTCTGACGTCATTTTGAGAAAAGTGGGTAAACTAAAAATCATCAAAGAACTTTAAAAAAAATTGGAAGATCTCTATTTGCTCAAATCCATCCCGAACAAGCTTTACTTGAACATTTCTTCAGCTTTAAAATAGGTCTTTCAAATGATCTCGATGACAATTTAGATGTATTTAACAAATTAGTGTAAGATATTGTTAACTGTAATGAGGCAGTGTCTGAAATCTATAAGGCCATAATTTTGCTTAATTCTATACCTGACTCATATAAGAAAGTTAAAAATGTAATTTAGTATGGCATTGTCACTTTGACTCCTGAAATTGTCATCGATTCTTTTAGAAGTGAGGAGATAGAAATTAGAGCTGAAAAACATGATAAAAAACGGTGAGTTACATATGATGCAGGGTAGAACTCAATTTAGGTAAAACTGTCATGATGGATACAAAAGTAGTGGCGAGTCAAGTAGTAATGGATGTAAGAAAAAGGGCAAGAGTAGGTCTAGATCAAAGTCTTGAACGAAGGTTAGAAAATGCTATGGTGGTAGGAATATAAAGCATTTTATAAAAGATTGTTATAAGGAGAAAGGTAAGCTAAAGATTAAGGAGAGAAATGATGTTAACGTGTTGTCCTCTACTTCCAATGTAGATGACGGTGATGTTTATATGATTACAAGTTCCATTGCGTATACTGCTAAACTAAATCTAACTATTTATTCTCGTGTGCATGAGTCAATACTTGATTCTGATGTATCTTTTCATGTGACATCTAAAAAGAATTAGTTTGAAAACTTACATGAATTTAATACTAGGCATGTTGCTCTGTGTGATAATTTAGCCTACACGATTGCTAGAATTGGTGACATTAATATAAAGTTTGACAATGGTTTTGTATACACTTTAGAAGACGTTAGATATATTCCTAAACTTTCTACGAATTTGATTTCAGTAGGAAGACTTGAAAAAGATTACTTCACGGATAAAATTGGAAATGGGATGTTAAAGATGAAATGGGTGCATTTATCTCCATTAAGAGAACTAAGAAAAATGATATTTATATCACTACAGGAGAAGCTATTAGAGGCGTAAACTCCTCTATATCTTCCTCCAAAGTTATCACACACATACTTGGCATAATAAGCTTGTACACGTAGGCATTAAGGGACTTAAGCTTCTTAATAAAAAATGTGCATTTTGTAATTACTGTGTCTAATTTATCATTCTGTAATTACCATGTGCTTGGTAAGCGTCATAAAACATATTTCTCTACTAGTGTTTATAAAACTAAAGACATGCTTGAATATGTGCATTCTAATATGTTAGGTCTTGCTAGTAATCCCACATCGGATGGAAATGGGTACTTCTTGTCTATTATTGATGACTACACTAGGAAAGTGTTGGTCTATCTTTTGAAGGATAAATTTGACACTTTCCACAATTTTAATAACTGGAAAAAAGAAGTGGAAAACCAAACTGGCAAAAGGATTAAATTCTTAAGAATGGATAATGGTCTAGTGTTTTGTAACACTTGATTTGATAGTATGTATAAAGAAAATGGAATAACAAGGTATAAGACTGCTCCTTACACTCCCCAGCAAAACGGAGTAGCGAAAGGATAAATAGAACCATACTTGATAAAGTACATTGCATGATGTTAAGTTCTGATGTCCCAAAGTCATTTTGGGGTAAAGCTGTTATGACTGCTCATTATTTGATAAATTTAACTCCATCTGCTGCTTTAAATGGCGATACTCCTTATGAAAGGTGGTCTGATAAACTAAGTAATTACTCTATACTTAGAACTTTTTTCTGTGCTGCTTTTTCTCATCAGAGTGAGGAAAAACTTGAACCTAGAGCTAGAAAGTGTGTCTTTCTGGGATACCGTAAGGGTGTTAAGGATTATAGGTTATAGGATAGAAGCTAAAGGGGGTTAAGATCATCGTGAATAGGGATATCACGTTTAATGAGGATGAGATACCTTGCTTTAAGGATGAACCTAAACCAGTGAGTGAAATGGAACTAGGTGAAGAGCGAGATTAGTTTAAGGTGGAGTTAGGAAAGCTTAGCACATCTGTCCCTACTACTCCAAATAAGGTGGAGAT
This sequence comes from Olea europaea var. sylvestris, assembly GCF_002742605.1. Lineage (NCBI taxonomy): Eukaryota > Viridiplantae > Streptophyta > Magnoliopsida > Lamiales > Oleaceae > Olea > Olea europaea. The sequence continues at coordinate 14,921,861 of NC_036249.1, read as the reverse complement.
TCGGGTTCAAGAACCCAAGGTAGAGAATAGAGATGAGTTAGTAATAGAAGAGCATCTTGAGAAAGAAAATCCCTTAACAAACTACAACTTATTTAGGAATAGAGAGAAAAGACAAACGAGAGAGTCTAGGAGATTCAGATATGAATCTGGGTTAGTTTTCACCCATCCTAGTTATGAAGAACTATTTGATAGAGAGGCAAAAACCTTTGAGAAGGCAATAAAGAGTGAACAATCCAAATAGTGGTTTAAGGCTATGAAAGAGAAGATGAGTTCTCTAGAGAAGAATTATACTTGGAAGCTAGTACCTCGGCCTAAGAATAAATCGACCGTTGATTGCAAATGGGTCTTTAGGGTTAAAGAAGGTACCAGTAGCTCGGAACCTTTAAGATTTAAAGTTAGGTTAGCGGCTAAGGGCTATAATAGAAGGATAGTATTAATTACAGTGATATTTTCTCACCAGTTGTTAAGTACACTGCTATTAGAGCCATGCTTGTATTGGTTGTACATTTTGACTGGGAACTTGAACAACTTGACTTAAAAGTTGCTTTTTTACATGGTGAGATTGACGAATAAATATTTATAAATCAACCAAGAGGTTTTAACGATAAGCTAAAACATGATAATGTGTGTTTTCTTAAAAGGTCTTTGTATGACTTGAAACAATCACATAGATAGTAGTACAAAAGATTTGACTCCTTCGTACTCACTATAGGGTTCCAAAAAAGTAAGTTTGATCATTGTCTATATTTTCAACACAACGATGCTGATAACAATTATTTGTTTTTGTTGCTCTATGTGGACGACATGCTTTTGATTAGTTCATCACCTAAGTGGATAAAAAATATTAAAAAAAAAGTTATGAAAGACCTAGGTAAAGTTAAGAGAATTCTAAGCATGAAAATTGAAAAAGATAGGTCAAATTTTGCTTTGTTTCTACATCTGTCTCCTTATATTTCTAAAATGTTGAAGAGATTTTATATGAATGATTGCAAACCTGTCACATTGCCTCTAGCTAATCACTTTGCATTATCTAAAGATCAAGCTTCTTGCAATGAACGTGAAGTAGAATACGTGAGTAGAGTTTCGTAATCTAATGTGATCGGTTCCATAATATATTTGATAGTTTGCACTAGACCAGATTTAGATTTCGTTATTAGTACTCTTAGTAGGTGCATGTCTAATCCGAATCCTGATCATTGGGAAGCCTTAAAGTAGTTACTAAAGTACTTGAAGGTACTAGTAATATAGGTCCTAAGTTTGGTGCCAGTAAAGAAGGTGTGAAATTGAAGGGTTTTGTAGATGAAGACTATGCGAGGGATAGGAATGGTAGGAAATCAACTTCCTCTTATATTTTTACCTTATCTAGTTCTTGTGTTAGTTGGAAATTACAGTTACAATACATTGTTCCGCTATTCACAATAGAGTCAGAATATATTGCTACCACTTAAGCAATTAAAGAGGCTCTGTGACTTAGAGGTCTACTTCATGAACTGTGTGTGTTGGATGATTATGTGGTAGTGTATTTCGATAGTCAATCATTTATATATTTATGCAAGAATCCTTTTTTCACGAATGTACTAAACACATTGATGTTAGACTACATTTTATAAGAGATATAGTATCACAAGAGGTGGCAAGACTTGAAAAGATCTATACACAATATAACCCTTCAGACATGGGGACAAAGGTGCTACCACTGGTAAAATTTAGAAGTTGCAATGATCTTCTAAACATTGGATCAGGTAAATGATTTCCAATTTTATTGATTCTTTATTGAAAGTGTCACTAACGGGAGATGTTTTTCTTGTAGGTCTTTTGACACCAAGGTAGAGATTGTTGAATAAATTGTTGTCAAACAATCTCTCGAGTAATGATGTAAATCCAATTTTTTAATTATCAGTCGATTTTGACTATATGACTGAACAAAGGATCAATACCCAAATTAGAATGACCTAACCTAAGAAGTCAATTGGACCATTTGAAGCAACCAATTGAGTTGAGTTGCTCATGAGCCAATTGTCCACCTACTTGGATGGCTAGTATTAGTAGAGGCCCATTCTACAAACCATTAACCTCTATTGGGCCCATGACCCATTAACTAGACCTGATGACTTACCTTGTTGGGCAATTGACTATCTATATATTCTTGTGTTACACATGGCCTCAAAAGACTTGTCTTCTTCTTGAGCATCCCTTCATGTTTCTTTCTGCTATCTTTCTGCCTCTACTCCACAGTGCCTTTGTGGTAACTTTCTTGGTGGTTTTGCTTCCCCTTTGTGGTGTTCTCTAAGTGAGTTAATAGCTAGCAATTGTAGGTGGAAATTTAGTGGTGTTCTTGGGTTGTTGGATTTGTGGTGTTGATTTGGATTTTGGAAATGAGCCTATAAAACCTTGGTGGTTGTTGATTGGTGACTCTACACCAAATTAGATATTTGGAAGGTTGATTGGCACATTACCCTTACCTTTGAAACCTATTGTGCAATACTCCTCGCCTTTTGGAATTGGCGGAAGTTATTCCTACATGAAACTTAAGTTTGTTTTATCCCCTTTCATCCACCACCATCAATTCTATCATTAATTCCAACTAAATAAGTCCAAAAATGGAAAATTAAAAAGGAAAAAATCGTCTTTCCTTCACCTCTTTAATAAGGGCCACAAAACTTGGTTTAGGTGTGTTTTACACAAGAAATGAACGATCAAAAAATTTCAATTGCAAACCCACGATCGACGTTCAATGATTGTAGCAATTTCTTTTACCACATCTGAAGGTTGAACAACTGATATTCTATAGGAACAGTTTACAATAGTAAGTGATAGATGCATCATTTGTATTTGGAATACCTACTTTAAAAAAATTTTAAATTTTAAAATGGGATTCTAAAATTAGTTGATTTTTGTTGTGTTTACAGTTTCCAACAGTAAGTATTGAGAATGTAAACTCCAAGAGTAAGAGGTTTTGAAGATGCTCTTGAATATGGTTTAGTGGTTTCCAAATGAGGTTTCTTAGTTCAATTTTTTTACGTGTTCTTAGTCGAATTTTGGTCTAAAACATGTGTGCATGTTGATTCATATTGGTGTTGACAAATTTTTAGTACTGATTCATTTTTTTCATGTTCATCTAGCAGGCTATACAGACTACTTCACTATGGTAATATACAGTGGGGGTGTTTTCTTCGATAACTTGAATAATGTAAAGTATGAACAAGATACGGTGATGTTCGTGGACAATGTGAAGCTTGAGTATTTCAATAGGGATTGGTTTGAGGCTTTTGCGTATATGTGTGGAGACTGTGGGCCTCTAGACTTTTACTTCAGGTTGCAGGAAGGTAATTTGTATAGTATTTTAAAGAGGTTGCATAGTGAGTCAGATGTGAGAGAGATGTTGAAGAACTTTAAAGGACTGTCTTCGTTGAAATTTATGTTGTAGTACCTAGCGAAATATGTGCACTACTACAAGAACATATTAAGAACCAGTGCAAGATATTCTAGAGAGTAGTGCTCAAATTGAAGGGATGAAAGCAATACCAAAGAATGCTACATCCCAGTGTTTGATGTGGATGAAGGTGATTTAGGGGAGCATGCTATTAAAGAAGAGGTTGCATAATAAGTCAGATGTGAGAGAGATGTTGAAGGACATTAAAGGACCGTGTTCGTTGAAATTTATGTTGTAGTACCAAGCAACATATGTGCACTACTACACGAACATATCAAGAACCAGTGCAAGATATTCTAAAGAGTAGTGCTCAAATTGAAGGGGTGAAAGCAATACCTACGAATGCTACATCCCAGTGTTTGATGTGGACAGTGGCGGATTTAGTAGGTGGCCAACTAGGGTGGCCGCCCTAGCTAGATTTGCCGGGGAGTGTTTTTTTTTTTATAATAGATAAAAATTTTAGGTTATATGACTGGTAGTTCATTTTGTTTTTAAACATCTTTTGTGCTTAGTTGGTTAGAGCTTCTTTTTTTTTATATTGTAAGTCTTAGGTTCGATTCCTACCCCTCCATTTCATTGTGCAAAATTTTTATTTTTACAATATTTACCAAAATTAATTCTCTAAGGAAAAGATTCGAACCTATAACTTCTAGAATTAGGATAATTGGAAGCTTAACCATCATGACAATGGTTGAATTTTGAATCTAAATTTAACAAAATATTATATTTTAAGACTTTAGAAGAGGTTTTTTTTTCGTCGTTTTAAATATTTTATGCTTCAATAATTTATAAGATATAACTTATGAGTATTGAGTTTTAATTTATATGTTATTTGAGAATTTGTCTACTGTGAATTGTGACATTAAAAATTAATTTGAGTATCGTGAAATGTGAATATGTGATTCATGAAAATTGAAAATGAAAAATTAGGAATTTATAATTTATGATGAATTGGTGTTGAGAATTGGAAATTGAAACTTTAATTATATTTTAAAATTAATTTTAATTACGTTTAATCTTTGATTAATGTTCAATTCTCATACTAATTATGGAATGATTTTTTCAACTGAATTTCAATCTAGTTCTGTATCTAAGCTCTCAACTATTTTTAGTCAAACAAACGATTTGTTAAGTATTGATAATAAAAAGAAGTCATACGTATCATGTAATTTATATTATTTCGGACAGTATGGAAATATAATATGATACAAATATACGATTTTTACGTTTTAGTATATTTACATATAGATCGAAGAATTTTTAATATTATTTAATTTAATATTAATAAACAATATCGCTATACGATCGTTGACTATCGATAGTTAACGTTCGCCCTAGCTGAATCAAAGTCGTAGATTCGCCCCTGGATGTGGATGAAGGTGACTTAGGGAAGCATGATATTGATGGTTATGTACCTGAAAATGCTATATCCTGGTGTTTGATGTTTGATGTGCCTATGGTTGTTTGCAGTTGAAGCCGATTGCAGTTGGCGTAAATCGTTCAAAGAGGAGAATAGTGTGATATGCTTCTGAATAATTGTATAAGTCTTTCAATAGCGTCATCTCAAATGCATGGGAAAAACCCATTTTTTTAATGTCGTAAGAATTTCGAATGTACTTGATGTGAAAATTGTGACTAGGTTGGAGATTTGCTGCAAATGGATGGGAAATGTTGCTCCCAGAATTGTAAAGATCATTAAGAAAATGCCACGCTTTCGAGGTTTAAATATACTGATTAGTTGGGAAAGTAGAAATTCCAAATATGATACAATGCAAATCAAACTCTATAAACAGTTGACCTGGTTGCGAGGACATGTTCATGTCGTTTGTGATAGTTAACAAGAATACCTTGCAGCTATGTTATTGCAACACTACTATCATGGGTTATACAGACTATTACATATTACGAAGAAGGTTGGAAGACCAAAGAAGAAGTAAGGAAAGGAGGCAAACAGAATACCTACACCTATCAACACCACGAACTCTACTGCTGAAGGTTCACCAAAGAAGAAAATGGTAATGAGGTGTTCCCTATGTACTAATATTGGGCACAACAAAAAGAAGAGTAAAGGTCGGGAACCACCTGCTACAAACTAAAAATAGAACGATCTAAGACCTGCCATTTTTTTGTTTAGCATCTTGCTATGTTAGTGTACTACGCTAGAGATTATTTTATAATCTAAACGTTTGTTATTGTGTTCTAGTAATGGTGTTATTTGATGTTCGCGATTTTTTTCCTCATTTTTTTGCTTTTGGTACCTTTTATTTGTCTGGTTGAACGGGTTCAGCAGGTAGTGTTGTAAATTGCAACCTTAGTATTTCCAAGTACATTTTGTGCAAACATGAACCATTATAAGGTTTAAATACGTAATGTTTACAATAATACAGGGTTGTATAGCAAAATGTTTTATGTTTTCAGGGTTGTTTTATGCAGCCTTTTTTTCTTTTTAGGGGATTTTTCACACTGAATTTAGAACAAAAATGCTGTATAATATTGCTCAATGCCAATGAACAATCATATAAAAAAGGAAATAGATGAGGAAATTGGAAACTTTCATTGTATATCATTTATTACAGTGATGTAATAATGTTTACTAATACCCATTCAGTATGCAAATCTACAAGGCGGTTGAAGCTCTATTTTTGGCAAAAAAAACCGTCATCACTGAAAACCCACACAAAAATCCAAAAACCCATAACCTTTACCAAAAGCATTGTTCTGTCTCTACAATTTTCGGACTTGTTGTTCGAATGCATTCTTAAATCTTAGCGGCCCATGTGTGATCTCCACATATTTAGGGCACATAAGTGGGTCACACCAAGAGAAGTACCCACAATCTCTATTTTGCCATTGAAAATAAAAATAAAATCAAGGCTATACCATACGAACTAAAAAATTGAAGCAGGGTTTCGATTTCCGTTACCAAGTGTTGTGTGCATGTTAAGAACCTTCTTTTTGCGTTTCACTGCCCTCCACAAAGTCTTTTGCTCAATTTCCATTCTATACCTACATATACGAGACTCCATTGTAGCTAAGGATAATAGGTTACTAATGAAAATTTTCCTTACATGCTATATTTAAAGATTGTTGTAAAATAATGAGATAATTATTGATGATTATTTAGTATTATCATGATACATAGATAAGTCTTATTTATAGTTTGGAAGATCTATTTTATTCCAATTGTAACTCTTATTTTGGATCCTATAAATATAGGACATTGGTTCATAATAATACACAATAGAGTTTTAACTCTTTATTTCTTCTCTTATTTTCCCTCTTCCCTTTAATTTTATAACACGTTATCAGCACGATAGCTTCATTTTTCAAATTGAAGGGGTGAAAGCAATACCAAAGAATGCTAACATCCCAGTGTTTAATGTGGATGAAGGTGATTTAGGGAAGCATGATATTGATGGTTACATACCTGAAAATGCTATATCCTGGTGTTTGATGTTTGATGTGCCTATGGTTAGTTGTAGTTGAAGCTTGCTGCAGTTGGAGTAAATCGTATTTCAAAGAGGATAATTAGTGCGATATGCTTCTGAATAATTTGTACGAGTCTTTCAATATCATCATCTCAAGTCCATGGGGGAAACCCATTTTGTTAATGTTGCAGGAAATTCGAATGTACTTGATGTGAAAAATTATGGCTAGGTTAGAGATCTGCAGCAAATGGAGGGGAACTGTTGGTCCCAAAATTGTAAAGATCATATAGAGAAATTCCATGCTTTCGAGGTCTAAATATATTGATTAGTCGGGAAATTAGAATTCCAAATAAGATACAATGCAAGTCAAACTTTATAAACAGTTGACTTGGTTGCGAGGATATGTTCATGTCATTTGTGATAGTTAATAGGAATACCTTGTAGCTATGTTATTGCAACACTACTGTCATGGGGCATCTAGACCATTACAGATTATGAAGAAGGCTGGAAAACCAAAGAAGAAGCAAAGAAAGGAGGCAAACATAATACCTACACATATCAACACCACGAACTCTACTGCTGAAGGTTTACCAAAGAAGGAAATGGTAATGAGGTGTTCCCTATGTACTGTTATTGGGCAAAACAAAAAGAAGTGTAAAGGTTGGGAACCACCTGCTACAAATTGAAAATAGAAAAATCTAGGACCTGCCACTTTTTTTAATTTTTTTTTTTTTAGCATCTTACTATGTTAATGCACTGCGCTGGAGATTATTTTAGAATCTGAACGTTTGTTATTGTGGTCTAGTAATGGTGTAATTTGACGTGCATGTTTCCTCATTTTTCTACTTTTGGTACCTTTTATTTGTTTATTTGTATAGGTTGTACCTTCATATTTCCAAGGACATTTTGTGCAAACATACACCATTATAGGGTTTAAATACGCAATGCTTGCAATAATATAGGGTTGTATAGCAAAATGTTTTATGTTTTCAGGGTTGTTTATGCAGCCTTTTTTTCTTTTTAGGGATTTTTCGCACTGAATTTAGAACACAAACGCTGTATAATATTGCTCAATGCCAATGAACAATCATATAAGAAAGGAAATAGATTAGGAAATTGGAAACTTTCACTACATATCATTTATTACAGAACTTGTACATGATGTAATAATGTTTACTAATACCCATTCATTATGCAAATCTACAAGGCGGTTGAAGCTCTATTTTCGCCCAAAAACCCTCATCACTAAAAACCCACACAAAAATCAAAAACCCATATCCTAATCCAAAAGCATTGTTCTGTCTCTACAATTTTAGGACTTGTTCAAATGCATTCTTAAATCTTAGCAGCCCATGTATGATCTCCACATATTTACAGCACATAAGTGGGTCACACCAAGAGAAGTACCCACAATCTCTATTTTGCTATAGAAAATAAAAATAAAATCAAGGCTATACCATACGAACTAAAAAATTGAAATGGGGTTTCAATTTCCATTACCAAGCGTCGTGTGCATGTTAAGAACCTCTTCCCGGGTTTCATTGCCCTCCACAAAGTCTTTTGCTCAATTTCCATTCTATACCTACATATATGAGACTCCATTGTAGTTAAGGATAATAGGTTTAGTAATGAAAATTTTCCTTACATGCTATATTTAAAGATTGTTGTAAAATAATGAGATAATTATTGATAATTATTTAGTATTATCATGATACATGGATAAGTCTTATCTATAGTTTGGAAGATTTATTTTATTCCAATTGTAACTCTTATTTTGGACCTTATAAATATAGGACATTGGTTCATAATAATACACAATTGAGTTTTAACTCTTTATTTCTTCTCTTATTTTCTCTCTTCCCTTTAATTTTATAATACGTTATCAGCAAAATAGCTTCATTTTTCAAAGTTTGGAGAAGGTAGTAATTTTTTTTAAGTATAATTATTTATAATGTGTATCAAAATTAATTTGATAACACGTGAATTTTACGTTGGAATCATATTATTTCTGTCGAAGTGATTACATGACCTGCCTAAATTTGTCCCTTGATTTTGCCGCCCATTATTGCATAGACACAATGGTTTATGGTTAAAGCAACAATAACATATTCTGCCACCCATTATTACGTGACCTACCTCAATTGTGTGTAATTGTTTAAATGTAATTCTTTTGTTAACTTATTTTAGCCAAAGTTTAGCATGCAAAGGTAATGATTACTTTTCACTCCAATCATTATTTTTTTTATCAATGTCATACCAGTGTATGAATTCATCCGATCTATGCTATTCCATCAATTTTTTTTTCAAGAGTTATTCATGTCTTTTTTCAATTTATGTGCAAGACAGGAATGAATATCCAACAAGACATCTTTCAATAAAATAAAATAAAAATTGTGTAATGATTTTATATTATTGCACGTGTAACTGTGTCTGTTGAAGTAGTATTTGTCATTCAATTAATTATCATGTTCTATTCTTTTGACACTAGTATAATTTATGAATTTAGTACTTTATTGATTTATTATAAATAATTTGTTATTGTTCCTGAAGTAGAACAACATTATAATTAATATTCTCAAAGAAAATTATTTGCTCCTGAAGAGTATAAATTATATTTTTCAATATTCCAGAAGAATATTGACGAATTGATCTTGACGAAATAATAATAAAATACTTACTCCTGAAGTAGCATATGTTTTGAAGAACATATTATTTTAGTGTTTATCCTTGAAGGAAAATACGTAACTTATGTCATATTGATATTGACTACTTGATTAATTATTATATGATGTTTAATTATATTCTTCGAAACTAATTATATTTTTTTTTTTACTTTATTGTATAGTTAATCAAAAGGCAAACATCACAAAACTTGAGTTTGCTGCACTTGACATTTTTGGAAACAATTATTTATCATGGGTACTTGATGCTGATATCCATCTTGTCTCAAAAGGTTTGGCAGAGACAATAAAAATAAGGAAATAAAAAATCCTTGTAGGATCGTGTAAAAGCACTCGTCTTCCTTTGTCATCATCTTCACGATGGACTGAAAATTGAATATCTTGCTGAGAAAGATCCACAGGTTCTTTGGAAAAAAATTAACTAAAAGATTTGATCATCAAAGGACTATAGTCCTTCCCAAATCCCGTTATGAGTGGATGCACCTTTGTTTGCAAGATTTCAAAACTGTTAGTGAGTACAATTCTGAATTGTTCAGAATATATTCAAAATTGACCTTGTGTGGAGAAAAAATTACTGATGAAGAGAGAAAACTTTTTTCACCTTTCACGCTTCGAATGTGCTCCTGCAGCAGTAACATTGCGAGCGTGGTTTCAAGAAGTACTCAGAACTTATATCTTACCTGCTTGTAGCTGAACAGAAAAATGAACTATTGATAAAATCATGGGTTACGTACAACTGGTTCTGTACCATTTCCTGAAGCAAATGGTACTACATTGTCTGAAGCAAATGTAATATCAAGACAAGAACACGGAACATGGACGTGGACATGGACATGAATTTGGACGTGGACGTGAACGCGGACGTGCACGCGGAGTAAACCATGGACGAAATAATCAACAAAGTTATCAAAAATAAGATAACAATTTCAAAAGGCACAAAGTAAATGAAAGTAGCACACCTAAAAAGGTACATGAAGAAAGTTGTTTTAGATGTGAAATGAAAGGAATTGTACACGTACCTGTCGTACGGCAAAATACCTTGTGGATCTCTACCAAAAATCAATTAAGGGAAAGGGAAAAGTGGAGACAAATTTTACTGACTATGATGGTCCAATTGATGTGACTCATTTGGATATTTTCGATTTCTTTATTGATCCAAATGGAAATATTGACCATTTGATTGGGGTGGTATGATGAAATATATAGATTAATTCTTTTTTTATGTTTTTAGTATTTCCCTTTATTTTAGAAATTTAGTTTGAAATATGTTTTTACTTTTCGCAAAAAATTTTGAATTTTATTATCTATCGTTAACTTCACAGTATTAATTATACTTACCATTTTGAATTTAAATTCAAGTTTTTGTAAAAAAATATATATATATCTATTTTGTTATACTGATAGATTCATGATGGATTGTCAAGACACCTGCTTGATTGATAGTGCAACTACACATACTATTCTTCAAGACAAAAAATATTTTTTGGACTTAACATTAAAAGAGAATAATGTCAATACAATATCAGGCGCATCGAATATCGTTGAAGGCTCCGGAAGAGCTTGTATTATTTTACAAATAATGTAAAATTATATATTAACGATGCATTTTATTCTAACAAATCCAGAAAAAATTTGCTTAGTTTTAAAGATATCCGTTACAATGGATATCATATTAAGACGATATAAGAAAATAATATCGAATATCTTTGTATAACTTTTTTTGTATCTGGTCAGAAGTAGATAAAAGAAAAATTTCATACACTCCCATCTGGCATGTATTATTCATTTATAAAAATGGTTGAATCAAATAATGTCATGAACTAGAAGTTCGTTGACCCAAAAAAATTTATACTTTGGCATGATCGACTTGGACATCAAGAGCTATAATGATGCGTTGAATAATAAACAACTCACATGGATATCCTTTAAAGAACCAGAAAATTCTTTTATCTAATGATTATCCATGTGCAGCTTGTTCGCAAAGCAAGTTAGTTTTAGACCTTCAACTACAAAGGTCAATATTGAATCTCCAACTTTCTTGGAAAGAATTCATGAAGATATATGTGGGCCAATACACCCATCATGTGGACTATTTTATTATTTTATGATATTAATTGATTCTTCCACTAGATGGTCACATATTTGCCTACTTTCCACTAAGAATGTAGCTTTTGCTAGACTACTTGCTCAAATTATAAAATTATGAGCACAATTTCTCGATTACCTAATTAAAACTATTCGCCTTGACAATGCTGGTGAATTTAGATCTCAAGCATTCGATGATTATTGTATGTCAATCGGGATTATAATTGAACATTCAATTGCGCATGTCCATACATAAAATGGTTTGGCAGAGTCGTTTATTAAGCGTCTACAACTTATTGCTAGACCATTACTTATGAAAATAAAACTCCCAGCTTCCTTTTGGGGTCATGCCATACTACATGCTATATCATTGGTTCGTATTAGACCAACTGCCTATTATCAATATTCACCTTTGCAATTGAGATTTGGTTATGAAACTGATATTTCTCACATACGGGTCTTTGGTTGTACTGTCCAAGTTCCTATTTCACCCCTACAACGTACTAAAATGGGTCACTAACGAAAACTTGGAATTTATGTGGGTTTTGATTCACCATCAATTATTAGGTATCTCGAACCTTTAACAGGTGATTTATTTACAACACGTTTTGCAGATTGTCATTTTGATGAAATGACTTTCCCAACTTTGGGAGGGGAAAAAATACATCCTGAAAAAAAAGGTAAAATTTCTTGGAATGAAACAACTCTACCTCATTTTGATCCCCGTAGCAATCGATGTGAGCAAGAGGTTAAAAAAATCATTCATTTGCAAAGAGTTGCAAATCAATTACCTGATGTATTTGTTGACACAAGAAAAGTGACAAAGTCATATGTTCCAGCATAAAATATTCCAGCAAAAATTGATGTCCCTGTAAGACAATCTGCTGTAGCAAATGAATCTCAAATACGCCAGAAGCGTGGTCGACCAGTTGGTTCAAAAGACTCTGTACCTCGAAAAAAAAAGTATATGAGAAAAACCAACCAAAAATTTCGGAAGAAGTTACATTAGGAAAGATTGATCAATCAAATATTGAAAATACGATTCCTGAAGAACCACAAGTATTCGAAAATAATGAGATTTCAATAAATTATATGTTATCTCATAAATTATGGAAACGAAATAATTTTTTTATAGACAATATTTTCGCCTTTAATGTGGCTCTTGATATTATACAGAATGATGATCCTGAGCCACAGTCGGTTAAAGACTATCAAAATAGAAATGATTGGCCAAAATAAAAAAAAAGCCATACAGGCGGAATTGAATTCTTTGGAGAAACGAAAAGTGTTTGGACCTGTGGTTCGAACACTTGAAAATGTAATCTATGTTGGATATAAATGGGTCTTTGTATGAAAGAGAAATGAAAATAATGAAATCACAAGGTACAAAACCCGACTAGTAGCTCAAGGTTTCTTACAAAGACCAGGAATTGATTATGAGGAAACATATTCTCCCATAATGGACACCATCACTTTTAGATTTTTAATTAGTTTGACCGCATCACAAAAGCTTGATATGCGCTTTATGGATGTAGTAACTGCAGATTTGTATGGTTCACTTGATAGTGACATATATATATATATATATATATATATATATGAAAGTCCCCGAAGGACTTAAGATACCGGGAACAAACGATATATGCTCGAGAACTATGTTCTAAATTAAGTTGCAAAGATCATTATATGGATTAAAACAATCCGGACGCATGTGGTATAATTGTCTTAGCGAATATTTGTTGAATGAGGTTTATAAAAATGACGATGTCTGCCCATGTATTTTCATAAAGAAAACAAATAGTGGATTTACAATTGTGACAGTTTATATTGATGATTTAAATTTAATTGGAATTCCTGAAGAACTCAACAAAACTACTGATTATTTGAAAAATGAATTTGAGATGAAGGATTTGGAAAAAACCAAAATTTGTCTTGAATTGTAGATTGAACATTTCGCAGATGGATTATTTGTTTACCAATCTGCGTATACAGAAAAAGTTTTAAAATGTTTTTACATGGATAATACACATATGGTTGTTCGATCACTTGATGTGAAAAAAGATCCATTTCGTCCACTTGAAGATGGGAAAAAAGTTCTTGGTTCTGAAGTACCATATCTTAGTGCAATTGGAGCATTAACTTATTTTGCAAATTGCACTCGACCCGACATAACTTTTTCTGTAAATCTCCTTGCAAGATATAACTCTACACCAACTCAAAGACATTGGAATGATGTTAAACATATTTTTTGTTACCTAAAGGGTACTATTGATTTGGGATTATTTTATTCTCAAAAGTCAGGATCTGCTTTAGTGGGATATGCAGATGCAGGTTATCTATCTAACCTACATAAAGCTAAATCACAAACAAGCTATGTGTTTACACGTGGAGGAACGGGTATATCATGGAGATCCGTGAAACAATCCTTGATAGCTACATCTTCAAATCATTCTGAAATTATTGCAATTCATGAAGCAGGCCGAGAATGTGTATGGTTGAGAAACATGACTCATCATATCCAAGCATCATGCGGATTAATTTCAACAAAGGATAGTCCAACAATTTTGTATGAAGACAATGCAACTTGTATTGCAGAACTCAGAGGAGGTTATATTAAAGGTGATAAGACGAAACATATTTCTTCAAAATTCTTTCATACACATGAACTTCAAAAGAATGACGATATCGATATCCAACAAATTCGCTCAAGTGACAATGTGACCGATTTATTCACAAAAGCACTGCCAACATTTACATTCAAGAAATTAGTTCATGAGATTGGAATGTGTTGACTCAAGGATTTTCAGTGATCAACATATACTCTTTTTCTTTAACTTATGTTTTGTCCCATTGGATTTTCCTTGCAATATTTTAATGAGGCAGCATTTATTTTTAGTACTCTAAAATAACTGTACTCCTTTTCCTTTGTTTGATTTTTTTCCCATTAGATTTTTATCAAACAATGTTTTAACAAGGCAATTATTGTACAAATAATCATCAAAAGGGGAGTGTTGTAAAATAATGAGATAATTATTGATGATTATTTAGTATTATCATGATACATGGATAAGTCTTATCTATAGTTTAGAAGATCTATTTTATTCCAATTGTAATTCTTATTTTGGACCCTATAAATATAAGACATTGGTTCATAATAATACACAATTGAGTTTTAACTCTTTATTTCTTCTATTATTTTCTCTCTTCCCTTTAAGTTTATAACAAAGATGCCTTTATTAAAGATGAGAAGAAGGAAAGATGATTTTGCCCTTTTTAATTTTCCCATTTTTGCCCTATTTATTTAAAATTAATTGCAAAATTGATGGTAGTGGATATAATGGGGTAAAACAGATTCCAAGGTTCATATGGGGATGTTTTTCACCAATTCCAAAAGGTGGGGAGCTTTTGCACGATAGGTCTCAAAGGCATGGTGCAATGCACCTATTAGCCTATTTGAAAACACATAGTTTCTTGTTTGGTCTTTGCCAACAACATACATGCTCGTCGGTCTATTTTAAATTTTTAAGGCAATGATAAAATTTTTATTTAGCATCTGTTTGAGCCAATGTAGAATGCATTTAAAATAGTAGATTAATGAAGAATGTGTGGCAGTGAAATATTATTTTATTGAAGAATGTCTAATTAAAAAGAAGAAAGAAGAAAAATGTTTTTTAAAAATATTGCGGATTAAACAATTGCTTAATAAATAAATTTGAACAAGTAAAGTGTTTATATTTACGATTTATATTGATCGGAAGATTAAATTTAAATGAAACAGGCCCAAATTCCAATGTTACGTAATCTATCGCTCCTTTAGTGGCATTCAGTCCGGATCCATTAAAAAAATAGTAATAATAATTAAAAAAAAAACTCACATTTGTTCAATCATAAAATTTCAAAAATTTCCCTTTAACATTAACCATATTTCTTTATTATTGATAAACAGTAAGAAGGTGTCTATAAAGCTAAGCCCCATTTGGGCCCCATTAAATTAAATTTTATTTATCTCTTATTTTTCAATCACACAATCTTTCATAAAATAATATTACACATAAATCGAAAATATTTTCTTATTTTTTAACCACTCATTCTTCAAAAAAATACTATTACACTCATTTTAATTTTAAAAAAATGACGGTCAAACGGGGGCTAAAATAGGCCCCATTGAAAATAAGTGTAAAAAGTCCAAATTATCCTTTTTATTACTTTTTGAAATACATTCAATACATAATTAGTGCTTGTCTGTGCCCTATTATTTGTGAGCAATATATTATGGAATGACAATTGATGTTGAAATGCGTGGCTAAAAAAGAAGGAAATTTTTTGATTTACATGTAATATTATTTAATGAAAAATGTGTGATTGAAAATATGTACTGTAAAAAAAATAATGTGTAGAACGTGGAAAAATGGTAAAGAAACAAAGCCCCATTTTATGTAAAAATGCATTTTAGAATTGTAACTTAATAGGAATTGTGTGGTTGAAAAATAAGCAAAAAAATTTATTTACGTATAATATTATTTTAATAAAGAATGTGTGGTTAAAAAGAAGAGAGAGAAAAATGCATTTTGAAGAAAAATGAGTATCAAACGAGGGCCTAATGTCAGGATTTGATGTGCTACTTGTTGGAGAAGCTACCCATAAAATATAGTTACAGTAAAACCACTATAAAATAATAATGTTGGAATTGAGAAAAATTATTTTTTAGAGAAAAATTATTATTTTAGAGGTGCTATTAATGTATTGATAAAAGAATATTTATTAATTTATATTTTAGAGGGGTTATTAATGTATTGATAATTTATATTTTTATTATATTTTACCATAATATATGTAAGATTTTCATTTTTTTTGAACCATTGAATATGGTGAAATTCAAAATTTAATTTGTAATACACAAAAAGGCACATGAGTTGTGTTATGGGTACATTGGGGGTGCCATAAGGGTGTCCTTAATGAACATCTAGCACCCCCTTATTGGAGAGGCGCCTGGATTCCACGGACGCCCCTCCAATAGGGAGGTGTCGAGTGTCCATTAGGGACACCCTTATGACACCCCCATAGTACAAGGGGAATAATCCAAGGCTCATAAACATACATCAAAAAAGGAGAACATTAGGCTTTGTTTGATTCACATTTTTTTTTTCAAAAATACATTTTTCTTTTTATTCTTTTTAATTGCATATTTTTCATTAAAATAATATTATGCGTAAATAAAAAACTTTTCCTTATTTTTTAATCACACATTTCCTATAAATCTACTATTCTAAAATGCATTTTTTTTCATAAAAATGGGACTCAAACGCCCTCTTAATATATATACGTTGATTTTCAAATTTTAATAACTTGAAAGATTAATTGTTCAAATTATTTCATATACACATGGAACATAATTTCTAAAGTCAATAGTTTTAACTTAAGAACTCTATTACCCAAGCGGTACACTTATCAATGATGATCATGATCCCGATGATAGTTGTGTTTTACCAACTGTTTCTTAAAAAAGGCATTTCAAACTGTCGTAACTTTAAATAATTACTTTGTACAAAAAAAAAAAAAAAAAATAGGCCAAATGTATTATGTGCGCTGTGAAAAAATATGATGAAGTTGAGTTTCGTTTGGGTGTAAAGGAAAAAAAATATTGTCAATTAAAAGTTTTGTTAATTTGTATTAGTATGAACAAATTAATTAAAGCAGATATTATTTTACATATTCATTGGGCCTTAAAGAATTTCCAAAAAATTATTATCCTATGCATTTAACGGGTTATAATTTAGTAGATTGGTTCAAGTCGGGTACAATGAATTTTATTACTTAAGCGAGATTATTAATTTATAGAATATTTATTTATCTAGATTTTACTATACTACACCAGGAATAATAGATTTTTTAACACCAAAAAAAAAAAATCATTATTTCATAACATTTTCTTGAGATGATGAAATTATATTTTCTCTCAGACCTACAAGTGCATTTTATTAGTCTCAACGGTTTGGCCAGCATGTACTCGACTAATTCAACCTTGATAGTAATTTCTCGAAAATACTTTAATGTTGCGTATTCCTTACATTACTAAGGATGTGAAATTGGATACACAATTTTCGAAATACAAAAAATACTGCGACAGTTATAACAGTTACCATAAACAACATATCATAATCAATTACTATGTAATAACAAATACTAAGAACCCGATTGAGCCCCATTGTTTGTCCAAAATATATTTGGGAATGTTGTTAAAAAATAAGAAAAAATTTGTGTTTACGTGTAATATTATTTTATTAAAGAAAGTGTGGTTGAAACTAAGAGAAAAAAATATTTTAAAATAATTGGGACTAAATAAGGACTAAATGTAGTAAATATTGGCTTGACATGGGTGTGATGTTGTGAAAATCCATCGTACTTGGTACTAAAACTCATAAATTCGTGATAAAGGACTCAACCTAAAATTTGTGATTGTAACTATTTTTTATGTGAATATTCAATACACTTGTTGGTGCAACTATGTTCTAGACACGAAACTGTAATTCAGTTTCATTGACCGGTGGTTGCATTTTTTAATAACACGATGCATTCTTGACAGTTTAAATGTTTGTTTGTACAATTACCTTTTGCTTTTCTCGACAATTCAACCATACTATACATTAAAAATTGAAGAAAACGGATATAAGAATTATGTTACTAAATTAATCATACTTCATAGCAGGAACGAGAACCCAATTCACAATAAACTATCTTGTTGTCCATCAACATAATCTAAATGAACATAAAATAAAGTCGTTCGACGTAACCACCGTCACATATTGTTTTTCAAGAAAATGAGGTACTACTTCATTTTTGTTTTCTCTCTTGTGTTCACTCGTACTGGGAGTTTCATTGGCTATTGATGGAATTTTAAGGAGCTTCGTTTTTCCTGTTGTACCACAGCAACACCTCATTTTCTTGACTACGATATTTGCATTTGCATCCAACTGAGTCGTGTCATTGTCATCTGAAGGGAGGAGGGTGGCTACATAGTTTAACTGCTGCTCTTTCTATGAAGATCAAAGAGTAGCGTAAACATGAAGTTGCGAGATAAAAGTAGGTACTTGATGTACTTATTCATAATGCAAATATTACTACTAAAACATATTAGTTATTTTTTCAAAATCAAGTTACCTCTGTGCTCTTGAAAAATGCCTCATAAGTCCATTGATGGGGTTGTTTTGTATCTATCCAGCTCAAAATTCTCAGATAGTGAAATCTAACTCTCTTCCCAAATTGGTCTCCAATTTCAGGCACCGCCACAAATGCCCAAATCTATCCTCCAACCAAAAATGTTAATGTCAATTGCATGTACTATGATATAGGTAATTAAGAGTCTGTTTGAGCCTCATTTTATTAAGAGAATGCATTTTGGAATATTATATTAATGAAGAATATGTGATTAAAAAAATGAGAAAAATTTTGAATTTGCATGTAATATTATTTTATTAAAGAATTTATGTGGTTGAAAAGAAGTGAGAGAAAAATGTATTTTGAAAATAATGGAAATCAAACAAGGGCTTATTTATTTTTACACAATAAAAAAATGTTTGTCTGAACATGCAATAAATTCATACAATACATGGTGAATCAAGTTGAATAGATGTTTTGACTATACTGAAAATAAACGCTTGAGCTACAAACATGATTCATCAACTTGAATAGAAGCTTCATGTAATTATCTAAGCTATATTTGTCATTATGGCAATTCACAATAACCATAGAAAGAGTTAATAACATATGAATTCACAAATTAAACTACATTGCAATAATATGAAGCTATCAAACATAAACTAATTGCAATACACAATTACCATAAAAAGTGTTAACAATATATCAATCCACAAATTCAACCTACGTTGTTGAATGTAAATTTATCAAAGCAAAATTAGGACAATCAAAACTAATGAACATTCCAATGCTTGAGCATTGAAAAATTTTGTCAGTAGATGAACGGTCTACTGTCGTGGAAATCCTTTGAGAAATCTTGATCCAAGCTCAATCTCATCAACCGCACGAACATCTACCGAGCTTTACTCGACCCACAACTCCCACTTGGTTACCACAAGCTTTTACCCCACAAAGGAGACACTTGGTGATTGGTTTGCAAACCACAAAGAAAGAAGAAATAAAGTAACGATTAGAACCTCAAGGAGGAAGAACCAAAACTCACGTTTTTCTCTTTTTCTCACAAAACCAACACACCACAAAATGGCTGGGAATTTTAGGTCAACCAATGGGTCAAAAGGTAATTGGGCCAACAATCCAAATAACCAATATATTACCGCAATGCAAAGCCATAATTGGGGCCATCTAAAAGTGTTGGGTCACGAGCAACATTAATTCAATTAAGTTGCTTCGAATAGCCCCAAATTGTTTTCGGGTCGAACTATCACTAAGGTATCGATATAACTTATCCAACATCAGTTTAACATCATCGCTCGAGATTTATTGCGTATCAAAACACAACAAATCTCCATCTTGATATCCAATAAATCTGCAAGCAATCAAAACACAAAGTTTATACTTGCATAATCAAGGTAATCAATAAAACTGAAATCATAGACCTTACCTCGTGTTTCCAACCTGAAACACATACCATACCTGCTTCATGTACTCATCAGGGCAAAGATCAAAAACAACCAAATAGAAGCAGATATTCACAGTAAACAATTAAGAGCAAATAAACATGCGATAACAATATTCTATGATAACACACATAGATCTTTTCATAAACATGTTCACATGGAACCACAGAATAATACCAAATTAATCAAATACACGGTCAAACACATATGCAAGTGAAAAGATCTCACCACATTTATCCTATCCCATTCCGTGTTACTCACACCTCCAAAATACATATCTTTTCTCATCGCCCACAATGGTCACTAGACTAATCACTCAACTCATGTTTAACTGGTAAATCATAACAGATCCTAAGCTCATGGGATAATCCTCTATCGGCATATCACTTTTCACAACCTACGTAGATAATGGATCTCTACTTAACAAAAATGATAGAAGTGCCTCTCTCACACTCCACCCGTACATGGCCTCTTCACTGATAAAGGATTCTAGACATTTAATCACCTCTCCACTCGTAATCCAAATGTCAGACTCCACATTCCCAGTACAAACCACTATGTACCCCTAGGCATATATACGCCACCTTACTAAAAGATACTTAACACTACTAATGCATCACATACTCATTATAGAAAATCAACACTTTCGACGATCACAAAGGTTAAGGCTCAATTTAAATTGACCCACTCATCACAATGTTACTCCAATCACCAATGCTCAAAAAAGTCCACAAAGATATGGTGAAGGTGTCCCTCGTAAAAAGAATAAAAGAAAGAGTTAGTTATTCACTATACTCACAAAAGAGACTCATAAAGAGAAAGAAGATAACCTTACATGGCTGCCTCACACAATCTCACAAACCATATAGGCTTACAAAGATAAAGGAGAAATCGGATGCCCCTCTTTCTTCTCACTACCCTACACCCTCACACCATTCACAAAACAAAAGGATTACGCCACAAATCTCAACCTACTATGCATGCAAACAAATTACACAAAGTAATAAGATCATTTCAATTCATGCAGTTACACACATCAAACAAATTGAAAATGTAACATACCAACGTAATAGAATTAAGCAATCACATGCATGCAGAAAGGATCACCACAGATGCATATGTAGTGGCCAGGTTGACTCTCTATAAATCTCTCACAGGTCATCACTAGACCCAATGACAACATTTTCCTTACCTCTCTCACTATCTTTCCTTTTATTATCATTTCTAGGACAATCTATTTTCAACTATGTCAAAATTTTATCGCAGTTAAAATGCATCTTACTTTTCGCATTTGCTTTAGACCTACACATGCCACCAATACCAAATAATGATTAAAAGCAAAGTATGAACATAATTCACACGTCATAGTCAAAAAAAATTTCTTAAGGTCACATACAATTTTAACAGTGTAGAAAATATTGGCAACAAATTCACAAAGAATTTAAAGCAACTAATTCCTAAGTCTAACAACAGGCAATGGTTATCCCTTCAAGGTAATACCAAACCTAACGTCATCCCACACGATATTTCTAATGCAAAAAATAAATAATTACCATACACAATAGTTTTAATTGCAACAATAAAAGATAAAAAACACGATATGGAGTGGATCATGTCTGAAAGTCCATAAATATCGAGAGATACAAATTAATTACTTTAAGATCGTCAATATTCGCCCTAAAGCTTCTAGCAATCGCAGCAACACAAAATAGCACCCGACACCTGAACGACCAAGGGCAAAATCATTCAATTTTCATTGTATTACTCGAAACTAAAATTCGACAATACTGCAGGGTCCGCCTTGTAGCCTGGAGAAAACTTCTTGAAGGAATCACTAGTAGAATCTCCTCCACGCACCATCCACTCTGAAGTGCCTCCACATGCTGATCTCGAATATGCCTTCAGATTCACCAGTCGACTTCTGAATTTTTCGAAAATCTCAATTGCAGTTCCGATAAAATTACAAAACTGGGCAGTTTTCTGTTGGTTTTTCAGCTTCGATTCTGAGTCCATTCCAGCAATTTTTGTCAAAAAAATCTCTCAGTAAAACAAACCCTGATACCATTTGTCATGAAAATACCTTGAAAAATCTTGATCCGGGCATAGTTTTATCAACCAAACAAACACCAACCGAACTTTACTCGACCCACAATTCCACTTGGTTGCTACGAGCTTTCACCCCACAAAGGAGACACTTAGTGATTGGTTTGCAAGCCACAAAGAAAGAGAAAATAGAGTAGAAATTAGAACCTCAAGGAGGAAGAACCAAAGCCAGCCAAAACTCACGTTTTCCTTTCTTTCTCACAAAACCAACACACCACAAAATGGCTGGGAATGAGTGTATATATAATGCGGTAGTTTAGGTTAACCAATGGGTTAAAGGGTAATTAGGCCAACAATCCAAATAACTAATATATCATTTCAATGCAAAGCCACAACTTGGGCCATCAAAAAGTGTTGGGCCATGAGCAACATTGATTCAATTAAGTTGCTTCAAATGGCCCCAAGTTGTTTCCAGGTTGAGCTATCACTAAGGTGTCGATATAATTTATCAACATCAGTTTAACATTATCACCCGAAATTTATTTGGTATCCAAACACAACATATACAATGGAACTTCAAACTATTAAGACTTTTACTTGACCACATAATTTGAACCATGAGTTATGAAACGAAAACTAACATTAAATTCATAAGACACTAAATATTTAAATGCCCCTAACATTGATAAATTTCAAAAAAAACCAAAGTTTTGTACATGTTAAAACATCTAAGGACACCAAAAATCCACATTCAAATCGAAGCCCTAATATTCAAGCATGTCCTCATCAAATTTGAAGCAAATCTTGTACAAGAACTTAATTCTTGAGACAATAAACCACATTGAAATGTATACTTGACTTTCCAAGTAAACCCACCACCTACTAGGGCCAAAAATACAAATTCCTGAAAAAAAAAATCATATATTTTTGGGCAAACATCCCACATTTTCAAATAATATTAATAAATTATCGAACAAAACATTAGTTCCTTGTACAATGAGAGATGAACATACATTATTTTCAAAATAACGAGAAAATGAGCGAATTTCTTACTTGAGTTGCTTTTGTGGGAATAGTGTAGGGTGGGGATAAGGAGAAAGAAGAACGGAGGAAAAAGAAATGGGAAGGAGGAGGAAGTTTTGGATTTCTTATGTAGCATAGGGTAGGTTGTGATGGGTTTGGAGTAATATTTTAAATTTTGGTACAATTTTTATCAACATGTCACGTTTGTCACATTTGTCAAATGTGACCGAATTAGTGAAAAGTTCTTGTAGATGGATCAATGAATTTTGACATGTGGTGCAATTTCTTCTTCGCTCAATTAAAAAGTCAAATGATTCATTTAATAGAACTTTTTAAATGTGATCAACTAAATTGTTGTTCAAACAATGCTGTTTTTTAGCTCATATTTAAAATTTTTACTGAATAACGTCCGTTTCTTAGGCCAAATGTGTCTCTCTCCTTAGCGTTTACCATTATTTACATAACACTCTTTCCCATTCACTTCTTGAACTCTACAAGAACACGCCCCACTTCCTTGCCAACCCCACAGCCACCAACGAAAGAGGTTTTACATAATGAGAACCAGCAACCACCTAATAGTAGGGATGGCAACGAGGTAATTTTTCACTCTGTACTCGTATGTTTACCCATTTAAGGTGGGTCAGGTTAGGGAGGGTGGGGTACGGTCCTTGTCCCCTTTAGTACCTGTTTATTTTTTATTTTTTTTAAATTTTTAATAATTCATTTTATTGCCCCTATTCATCAAAGTGAGATAATAATATAGTTATTAAAATTTTAATAAATTTATTTATTTTTAAAGGTTAAATTATTCAAATATATTTGATAAACTAAGGTTTTTATTGTTTATCATATTCCTTAGATAATTTTAGTTACCATCTTTTATTAGAATTAATTAATGGTGTCAACGAGTCGAGTCGAGCCGAAACTCAAATTTTTTGCGAGCCAGAGAAAAGAAATCAAGGCTTGAACTGAGCCGAATTGAATATGCTCAGTTTTTTTTTTTTTTTTTTTTTTTTAATGATATATATAGGTAGTAGGCTGTTGCCGTTTTTAAGGCAACAACCTATTGCCTTATTTCAACAAAATAAGGCACCAAGTTGCTGTCTTTAAATTTATTTTTTAATATAAAGGCCCGCAAGCTGAGTTGGCGAGCCATACGGGCTGACTTGGGATTGGCCCGAGCCTTGGCTCAGTAGAACTAGCCTCGAGCCGGGCTGACTCGGGCTTTTTTCGAGTCGAGCCACGGCAGCTCGAGCCGACGAACCCGATTGCCATCTTTAGAGTTAATGAAACTTCATGAATTTTTTTATTTAAAGTATTGAATTCTTACAAATAATAATAATAATAATAATCGGTGAGTGACCCTTGTTACCCTTATCTGCCTCGGGCGAAATCCCTCCTGGGTCCCCAACTTGAATACTCGATTAAGAGAATAATTTCCACCCCGTTCAGGCGAGGCCCATGGCATCGTAACATGTTATTTTTGGCCTTTTTTGATGGATGATCCTGGAAAAGAGTGAATCAAGGTGAGACCTCTCAATTAGCTTGCATGAAACATTATAATTACAAAATATTGCTGATGGTTCTGATTGTGAATACGCATGTGTGTGGATGATTTATGAGTAAATTACCTTTACCCTTGTTAGTGTAGTCTGGATGTTGCAAGCCGCCTAAGCATGTGGGTTTGTGTACGTGAACGAGACATGTTGGAACCAACTCGGAGGAGGGCTAGTCGATGCTGATCCAGATTGTATCCGATCAAGAGCAACTGTGTTACAACTGGGACTCTTGTAAAGCCGGTGTATTGGCGAGCCTAAAAGAGAGTTGGCGGAAAGTGTTATCCTATACGTTATAGCATGCGCAGCGTTTAGGCACAACAAATGGATGGACAGCGATGAAACCTTTGGCGAGACCTAAATGGAAAATGCACAACCTAGTAGGATACATTTCTACCAATAATCCATGAAGTAAATTTTCATTGTAATTTCAAAACTATACGTGAACTCGCAAATTGTTTCTCATCCATATGTAAATGGAATTGCCACTGTACATTTATTGTTTGGTAGTATTAAAATATATCTCCTTCCATCAAGTTGAGTTTTTGGAACAGTCATTTAAGAAACAAGAGGCCTTGGTAATCATAAACTTTGAATCATCCCACCCGCTATTAAATTTATCAAAGTCATGTTAGTAACGCTATAGAATTTTTTTTCTAAAATCACAGGCTTATTCCATAACAAAGTGTTGAGATGTGTAGCTCATCAAATCATTGTCCTATGCTTATAAGTAATTGCTGCCTGGATCTTCCTTTTCTATTTTAGTCTATCAAAAGTGTAAGTCAAAAATGTCAAAACCTTTTCTCAAGATATCATTTTACATTATCTTAGACCAACCTATTCCATGAGTTTTAAAGAATGCAACTACAAGCCTCCTTTAAAACCAAAATATCTCAATCACTTCTCCCTTAAATAATACCTAGAGTAAATTGTACCCAATGTCAAAATTCACTAATTCATCTACAAAAATGTCACTTTTCAGTGATTTTCCCACTTTGTCACTTTTGAACATTTTTATCCTTCAGAAATTTTTAAAAAATACCTTGTATGTCCTACATTTAAATTTTGGATAATTGCACCAGAAGCCTAAACCTTTAAAATACTAACAGACTTTTTCCAAACATTTGATTTGTCTAACCTTTACAAACGTTGCATAAGAAGCCCTTTTAGACGGTTTTCGTCCAAACACCCGTCAGCTGACCACCCAAATAAAACATTGACCACTTTTTTATCAAAATAGAGGAGGGTAAATTCGTCCATACACTTAAAACACCTATATCCAAATAAGTTTCTGTTATGTTTGTATTATGGTTGGATGCGATTTTAGTTTGAAGGAAAAAAAATTGATATCTAGAGCTTCAATTTAATGTCATGCCATCTTCATGTTTGTTTGGAGTTGAGATTTTCACGCATTTTTCATGTTATACTAGGTAAAAAATTTTAGTTTGTTTGATTTTTTTGGTGTATGAAAAACCTAGATTTGTTCTTTTAGTTTTGCCATTTTTTCTTTGGTGTTCTTATTATTTAAACTAGGTTTGTTTGGTTCTTATTTATTTTTTACTTTCTGTGATTTCTTAAATTCATTTATGCTTCATCACATGTCTGTTTATTAACAACCAGGGTGAAAGTACCTACGACCCATGTGAAAGCGTGAATTGGACATGAGAAGTCACTTAAAATTCTTGAGCCTAGGGGCATATGTTTTAGTGGTCGTGAGTCTGAGTTTTTCTTTGACTTTATTTTCTCAAAGTTTTGATTATTCGATTTGTGTACGGTAATTAAACTGGGTTCTTTTACTTACTGCTTTCTTGAATTGATTTGTGCTTGGATCACTTGTCTTTAAGATGAAATCTTTGTGCTTAATTTTAGTTTCTATATTTTGTATGTCAAATGATTGGATGATAGATTGAAGGACGTCCAGCGCAAAGAAAGGTTGAAATGAGAGCAAAAATGCCAAAAAATGAAAGGTAGGGACGTTTTCCACAATAGACTTGAAAGGTAGGGACGTTTTGTGCCAATTACCCGAATGTTTAACGGAAAAACTGACGGAATATGGACGGAAGGACGTCCAGCGCAAAGAAAGGTTGAAATGAGGGCAAAAATGCCAAAAAATGAAAGATAGGGACGTTTTCCACAATAGACTTGAAAGGTAGGGACGTTTTGTGCCAATTACCCATACTAAAAAATGAAAGGTAGGGACTTTTGCACAATGACATTAAAGATAGGAACCTTTTGTGCTAATTATGCCAAAAAATGAAAGGTAAAGACGTTTTGAACAATAATATTGAAAGGTATGGACCTTTTGTGCTAATTACCTTTTGATTTAACGGAACATTTTAACGGAGAGTTGATAGAAGGACGTTTTGCACAAAAAAAGGTAAAAGTGAGGGTGTAATCCACCAAAAAATGAAATGTAGGGACGTTTTTCACAAAAAACATCGAAAGGCAGGGATGTTTTGTGCTAATTACCCTATTTTTTAGGTTTTTACATTCAAGTCTAGTTTTTGGATTAATGGTAAAAACGGTTTACGCTTTTTTTTTTTTTTTGGTAGATTTGTGTAGTTCATGTTATTGTTCGAAAATGCAATTTTATTGTGTAGCAGATAGCAGTTCATAAGTAGATTTTTAGAGAATTTGTAGCAGGCTGAACTGTATAGACAAACAGTATAACAACTTCTAATTGCATACAACTTCTAATGAAACTGAATATAACAGAAGAATCATACATATTAAATGCAATCAACTTCTAATTGCAAATAACTTCTATAGATAGTAAAACGAACATAAGGTTTAGTTTTTCATCATGACCCTACAATTCATAGTGGATGAAGAAATGTAAATTCTTTAAACATCACACAATATCAATCTGCCATTTGCTACATTTAATTGTGGTTGGTGAACTAAGTCATTTTGCTTGTCTCCAATTTCTTGTCTATATAACACTTTACATGTCTATATTCTCCACTTGAAAGAAATACTTAGTTACAACATTCTATAGTGTCACTATATACATTCTGTTGAAGTCCAATTTTTTTACTAATTGATTCAAAACCTAGAAACATTGAGTTGAAGAACCTCAACGACTCTCCCCTATCTACGGTTCGTCTCCTTTGTTCCGCATCATCATTGATTTGGACGATGATGATGTGAATTTACTTAGTGGTCGGATGATCATTTCGCCAATTCATATCCTGGACTTGAACGAGGTTCCATCAAATCCTTTCCATTATTGAATGAGGAATTTGATGACGTCTTCAATTACATTCTTCTTTATGAAGACGATTTAGGTAATGAAGACTACATTCTAAATGTCCCACTGCCTGAGATTATTGTCATTAGTTTTACGATGAGATAGAAAATAACAGTAGTGACATGTCAACTATCTGGACTGAATTCTATGTATTGTTTTCAGAATGTAGTTGAATGATTATTGTAAAGAATTAAATGTGAACAGTAATAACACAAACAAAATAATATTACACAAACAATGAATATTGTCATCATTGTAATTTACAAAAAATAAACAAATCATTAAAACAAGCTTCAACATTAGAACGGGGTTGGTATATTGTTAGCTTGTTATGCCCAACTCACCCACAGCAAGTGCATTTCTTTGTCTGTACGGTTAATTTAGAGCTAGATTCGCTTACATTACGTGGGTGGTCTACCTAATGGATAATGTACACTCGATGGAAAATATGAATCAAGCAATCATCCTTAGGTACATCCTAATATACTTCCTTGACAGCTTAATGAATAGCTTCACTTTAGATGTCCCTCCAGTAGGGGGTTGTATAATACGGGAAGCATAGAATGACTTTTCTCTCAAGCAAGTGGTACGAGTAGCATGAATACAAGGCATACAATCCAACTATAACTCACAACAAGTGTACATGTTTTCCAAAAAGTCAATCGTATATGGGTCACTGAATAAAGCCACTTGTGTTAAGTTGCATGTCAAGTCATGAGCCTGAAGCCTAGTATCTAATGGAATTTTGTGCGTAACTCATCTTCCGTCCTCAACATCAATATGCTACTGCAATTGGTAGCATTCGTACAACATTTATGATACCCCTTTTACATAATATTCCTAATATTTTCGACTAAACTCATTATCAGTAAGCTACGCATGTCTCAACATCAAGTTTAAAGATTTCGTTACTATTTGTTATAATGTTGTATCGATCTCCAACAAAATCGGCTCTAAACCAACAGGTAAACCCAGCTCTCTCCAAGTACGAAGCTATTATACTACTTTAAGCTATGAATCTATCCCATTAGTCGTTCGAATTATTCGACCCAATTTGCCATAGCAGCTCTTTTGAAAAGAAAGACTAAACTTATTCTATTGTATCATTGTATTAAGTTCTTCTCCAAATGCCACATATAACAACCATGATGGGATAGAGGAAATAGGTGCTCGATGGCTTTTTCAATACATCCTTTAATGTCAAAAACAAATACGAGTTTCTCGGAGTTACCTATTTGATCTTCATTTTTAGACAAAAACTACAACAACGATTTGTATGTTTTGACGTCCACAATGTCCCAAACAAGGGATAAATCTATTTTGTTTGTGTCCTTCTTGCCTAGTTGTCAGTAATAGATTCCCTTTGTAAGGACCTTTCAAGTGACTTCCATAGATACCAATTATCGACTTCAAATATTGAAGAAACCTACAATGCTTACACCAAACGCGAGGTATAAGTAATGGAACATTTTACGCGAAATGATTTCAATGTGTGTTAATGTACTCGAATTTTTCTCTCCAAGAACATGATCATATGAAGACAATTTCTGAAAACTATCCTCCCTCGTATTATGTAGCAAGTTTAAAGCTGATTTCTTGTCCTTATGTGCTTTGCTATAACTGATTTTGAAATCTAGCTCACGTTCCAAATATAATCCCTATCGAATCATATGGTTGATTCAAAATCTTTCCACTATGTGTTCAACAACTGCAAAACTTGAGGCATGTCTTGTGTACTATGTCTAAAATTGATAGAACATGTGTGCACGTGATTGTATTTAAGAATATTTAAGATTTTTGACCGTTTCACTGTGGACACACGGCCATCCACATACAATTATTATTTACGCATACAACTGTTGGATTTTCCAAACTTGACTTGCTCACCTTAAAATGTAACTTGTTAATCAAACAAGTATGTGTAGTTCATGTACAACTTTCTTGTCAAAGAAAATTTAACTTGGAACAATATCGGAGATATTCACAATTCTAACCCCTTTTTCTCTGTTCGATGTTGTAGATTGTGATAATATTTTCTCTTTACAGTCGTTAACATTTTCAAAATGAGGACTATTTAAATAGGCTTCAAAGTTCTCATTCACTGGCCCCAATATTACATATTACAGAGTCATTCTCATTTTTGTTTTTTATATTTTGCATGTCTCCGAACTTCGTTATATTGAAAGTTTTCATACTGTTCCTTTATGATAAATGAAGGCTCTTGTAAATCTATATCCCTCACTTTGTGGAATATCAGGCCAATTGGATTCTCAATTTAAACGAGTGGCACAAAGAACTAATTCTTCGTGAACGGATATGTATTAATTTAAGTCCTCATCTTCTCATATTTCTTCCGAAAGAATATTCATATTCACGATTTTGAATTTTAATATCAATGCAATACATTAATTATGAATTCGATGTTTCTCCATCAATCGTACGATAAGTCCAACAAGAGTAATATTATTAAAAACAACAATTGAAGTTGTTGTGTTCTCTCACCACTTCCATTCATTATCTACATGCACAAAATGCTCCATGCGACATGATGAATCTTAAATTCTCGTTCATTCATAAAATCAAGCAAATGAAATGGTATGCATTCTGAACAAATTTAATATATTGAAGTTCAAATGCATACACTAGGCATATATAAATATATTCTACTGAACAATTGTGAATTGGTTATAACAAAAGTTACAATGTCTATCCCGGCAATTAAGAAATGTTGATTTTGATATTTGAACTGTCAGTTTTAAAAGTTTTCATCTAACGAGATCACATTTAAGGTGTATGATAAGAAATCATTCCCATGAAGCATTAAGTATGTTCATCAATGCTCAACAACCTAATTACCAAATCTTGACAAAAAAATTTACTCAGTGCTATATTAAATAGAGAATATTCCAAAAAATTTGAGTCTTTGAGCTAGTTATGTTTTGTCAAAATAGTTTACAAAACTAATCAAAATTAAAGAATAAAAAATAACTTACAAAGTAATGTGAGCATGTTGTATTTAAGATTACAAAATACTTTGTTATAAGATAAAAATATTCAGCATGTTAAAAGTTCTAACCTCTCAATGATTTCAAGCTTTATATTTCAATTCAATTGTCAAGGATTAATACACATATTTTTTTGAAATCAAATTTTACTTCATCTTTTCCAAAAAATGTTATGAAATAAATTTTTTTGGTCATCAAATGTATTATCCATTGTGCAATTACTAGATTCGTGGGTATCCTCTTTAACAAGTCTACCATCAAATCTTAACATTAATTGATAATTAAATGCATACAAAAAGGTAAGGGTTGTGCTTGACGTCTAAAGCGCCATTTGGTGCCCCCCATAGTTGAAGCCCTCTACCTATTTGGCGCCCTTGTTCGTCCAGGGCCCATATCTTTATACAAAAGGTAATTATTTTGCACCTAAAAATGACATTTTTGTAGCACAATTTGAAAAAGTGACAACTTTTTGGTCCATTTTCATAGTAGTGATATCAATGGAAAATTCCCATATCCTAATAGGCCTTGCTTTAATCACCAACATAAAATTGTGGGGAAAATCCTAAATTTAATAGATAAGTGCTTCACAATAATAAATAATTTTTTATTTATATGAGTTGTACATACTTTCTTAAGCTTACTATGGCAAAACATGGTAAGAATTATAGACATAGTTCATCACAAAACAACCAACAAATAGAAGTAGTTCATCCCTGAAAACATTATCCAATAAAACTATTAATGTTCATTTCTTTTACCTGAACTTGCTTTCATAAAAATAAATAAATAAATAAAATAAAACAAACAAACTTGAGCTTTTGGATCTCTTACATTTTGCTAATTGGTTGCTCCAAAAGTTCAACTTGATGTGCAGAGTTGTATCTTCGTTCAATAAACGATTACAAGTATTAATGAACAATAATTGTAAAGGACACAATCGTGAGCTAATGTATGGTTTTGAAACATGAGGTTAACACTCACGTAGTTAACCTGCTAACGTCAGTCATCTTATTGCCGCATTGGCACTCTATTAGCCATGCGATCATTGAATTGTTCACAAAATTTAAATTGAGTTACTAAATCTTAATTTAACTCAATTGTATTATATATTAAAAAGGGTTCAACCCGAACCTTAAGGGCCCCCTCCGCCTCGCCCTTGAAGTATCGTGAGGGAGGTAAATTGCGGAATGTGCTCCAATAAGTCAGAAAACAAGAGTTTGCCTGTACACTGGTGCCCACAAAGAGTTCCATTCCATATCTCAGGAATCGAACTCTCACACTGTAGCTGCCAGCAAAATTGAGACTACCTCACTCCTGTCATTTGCACCACTAGGATATGTCCCGAGGGCTGTATTATATATTAAACTTCATTTCAAATTGGTCACTGAACCTTAATTTTAGTTCCAAATTTCACCGTTCTGTCATCTGTCATCTTCCCAATTGATGAAACAATTGATATTTCACTTTACTGCTGCATAATAGAGGCGAACATAATTCTATTTTGATGGTTTTTAAACTATTTTAAACTCAAAGTGTTTTAGAATGGTTTTTAATTATTTTTTTTTTCAAATCAAATCAAACAATTTCATTTTCCCGACAAAAACAAAACCACTTTCCATGTTTCGTTTGATTTTAAACCACAATTTTAAATACATGAGAAAAAACATCTTTTGAAACAAGTGAAAAACAAAAATATTGATCTAAAATCTTAGCATACCACTTAGGTTTCAATCTTCATAAATATTCCAATACTAATGTATTTCTCATTTCAATCTTCAACCAATATTTTATTACGATGTTTGACTACATAAATTAAGGGAGCGGTTGATTTGTTGTTTTTGAGTTATTTTTAGTTTTGTAAACATTTAAAACTTATTTGGTTTGATATTTTGAAAATGCATTTTGAAAACAAAATCAAATTTATAATATAAAACTCAAAACATATTTTTGACTTTTTTTCATCGATAGCACTCGAAACACAGGAAATAAAAGTAATAAAATTCTCTTTCCAATTGAAAAATTAAAATAAAATATTCACCTTTCCAAACCCCAACTGTCGCCCCTCCTTTCCCTACCCCTTTCAAGCCACCAAGCTTCTTCACCGCAATCTTGAACTTCAATCAATTTTTCACAACCACCAATTCTAAAATTGCAACCTCAATCGAATTCAAAATTTCAGAACCTAAATAGTAAAACCCAATTTCAGATCATAGATTAAAAGTTGGAGATAGAGACAACCACAATTCCCACAAAGGTGATGGCGTGGCGCATAATTTTATTGTACTATTTCCATTAACATCATTTATTTTATTTCCTATTTTTTGCCAAGTCAATTTATTATTTGTTTGTATTTTAATATTGTAGCAAAAAATTTAAAAATGTATATATTACTTGACAATATATTAACATTGAAATTATTTTATTTTAATGAATAATAAAATGAATTGAATAAAATATCAGATAACATTTTTTGAAAATTCTAAGTCAAATGTTTTTCAATTCTTAATTTTTAGAATCAATTTTTAGAATGACAAAGTAGACATATTTTCGATAATCTTAAAACAAACCATCAAAGCAAAGAACTAAAAATGAATTCAAAACTAAAATAAAAAATGCAAATCAAATGGGGCATAAGCTTCCAACTTATTCTTTCTGAGATCGATAAGAAAATATTATCATAAATCATTATTTCCTTGAAGAGCCATAAATTTCTATTAACGTGTAAATTTATTGAAGTGTGTATTGACTTATAAATAGTATATTCTGCCTATAACAAGTTTTGAAAGGCTCAGTTTAGTTTCATTCAATTATAATTATCAAAAGCTAAATCAGATCGTTTCTAAATGTTTTAATTTGATTTTGAATCGAAACATTGATAGGTCAACATAGACCAAAATCAACGGTTTCAAGACCATGGTTTCAATTCGGTTTGTTGGATGGCGATTTTTTTGGTCATAAAGCACATTTTAATATTAATCAAACATTAATTATTTTAACCAAAACAACTTTTACCTTTAAGAAGTGCTTTTGTGCAGCAACCCTCCCAAACATACTCAAGTAGACATAGGCCTGATAACATTGCTCTAATGCAGAATCAATGAATTTTAATAATTAGACTGTCATGCAATTTAGTATGTTCTAGCTATTTTGGATTTTCAAACTTGTCTAAGGGTGGCGATGGTCCAATTGTCCAATAGATCGATCACTCTAGCTCGAATTGACTAGAGCTTGACCCATGAGCCCTTCCCTTGATGAGCTCGTTGATGATGTTTTCCATTTTTTAAAGACAAAAATTAAAGAAAGATATAGAAACATTTAAATTTTAAATAAGACATAAAGGCTTGCGGGCCCATCTTATGGATCGACTCACGAAGCCCTTGGGCTTTACTTGCTGAATTCAACTTGGTCCATGAATTAGTGAAAGAATGAGTCAAGCTACTCATTAGCTGAGCTCTTATGAGCTCTCTGTCGAGTGACAGGTGGCCCACGCCTATTGCCATCCTTAAACCTATCCTAGTAGGAAGGGATACTATACCCTAGGAGAGTTGTATTGATGGTCTTTTGTGAGCAATGGTTATATATAATCTGAAAGTTTTCTACTGCATGATCATGGAACCATAAAAACGGTCAATATTGACCATAGCGATAACGTGTCTACCCCAATTGAGCATTGACCTCGAAATCTCTTGACCAAAGCTCAAATGAAATATATATGAGCAAAGGTTGTTTGCTAATTTTTTTTTAAATATCATTTTTATTCACACATTCTATAAGAACCACAATATTTTTAATTTTTTTTAATTTTTAGCCACATATTCTTTTAAAAAATTTATTTTTTAATTTCTTTTGTTTTTAAGTGTTCAATATTTGTTGGAATTAATACTTTAGATACAAATAAATCATAAAAAGTAATAATTTAAACAATTAATTTGTAAATCGAATTCTTAAGAGAAGTTGTGGAAAACAAGCTCAATCTATCAATTTTTAAAGCTCTGTAAGTTATATATGAACATTAATTTTATTTAAAATAATTCAAAGTGTTTGTTGATGAAGTCCAACTAAACTAGATTTCCCTTGCCATATCTCAATATGTAAATTACAAACTTTCAAGTGTAATTTTATTTAGTCCACTGGGATTACAACCCCAATTTATATAGCGCTAATGTGGCATTAAATGAATCATAAAATTAAATGACTTATTTAATTTCACCTTCGATTTAGCCTATCATCTATTTCCACATAAATTGGATTTATAACTTCAGTAGGACTGCAAAGCATTACTCAACTTTTAAGGGGTGTTTAAGGTTTCTTCATTTTATAGGATTGTAAATGCTTATAAAGTACTTCCCTTAGCTAAAAGACATTGTAAGACTTTTTTTCTTGGCCGGTCCTTGTTTCTTTTCTTTCGTTAACTTTGTTATTAGGCTATCTAAAAATAATACAATTTTGTCCAAGCTTTGAATTTCCCATGTTAATGCCTTTTGTATTACGCGTTTAGAGTTTAATTTTTGAAAGATATTTATCATATAAATTGTTTTATATAAAAAACCCCAATTAACACATTATATACCCTCAGGATTCCAAATTCTAATACTCCATTCATCAAATAAAAACAGTCATATTCCCTTTTTTTTTCCCACACAAATTAAAAAATTTAATTAATATAGTTGAAATAATAAATTTTACTATCATTTTTTTTTTTTTTTACTATACCCCTACATTAATGTAATCAATACTAAAGGTAATTAAATCATGCATGCAAATTAAACTGCTATTGGTACTAGTTGCTGTTTAATGCAAGATTCCATGTAATTAGTATTCTAAAGTCATCCAATACAAATATAAATGAATAAATATCATAGAAGATGATTTTTTTTTTTTTAAAATTTGAGTAATGCTATGTAGTTTTATTAGAGTTGTAACATTTTCAGTGGCATTAGATGACAGGTTAAATGAAATGTGAAATTAAATGAGTTATTTGATTTTACCTATTAATTAATGTCATATAGTGCCACCTAAACTGTAGTTGTAACTCCAATAGAGCTAAATAGCATTACTCTTTTAATTTATTGTTCCGAGTCCAGCTACAATTGAATGATAGAGAGGTTTATATTTGTAATAACAAAGTACATTAAGGCCCCGTTTGTCTCATATTTATGTAAAAATGAGAATGAAAAATATAACTGTCACGGGCATTGCACAAGAGATAGAAATTCAAATACGATGGCTTGATGTGATGGATTACTGTCATATTTTTCATTTTAATATGGAAAGAATAGGAAACAAACTAGAGCTAAATAGGGATATATTAAGAAATTATTATATTAACTACACTCATAAATAAGAAATTTGAATATAATTTGAGATAGACAAATAAGGAAAATGGAATTATTTTTATGGTGATGTTATACATGCACTAGGGTGTCTATAACGATATTCACTCCTTTACATTGAGGGATTCACTTCAAATAAAATTTAATTTATTTATTATATAACGATATTCACTCCTTTAATATCACATTATATACGAATAGCATATTCTTTATTTTTACGGGATAGAGGGGGCATATTCATTTGGAAAGAAGACAAGTAAATCATTAACGTGACACGTGGAAGAATCAAGGAACCTAAGGTACACTGATAAGTCAATGTGAGCAATATTATTATTAATGTAACTTAACGTTCAGAAAAATATCAATTGGATCACTAAACTTCCATTAAAACTTAATTGGACCACTAAACTTTAATCTATTTCATATAGATAACTAAATTTCAATTCAATCTCAAATTCCATCATTTTATCACGATTCGTCACACAATGTTCTCCAAATTAAGGATAATTACTTAGTGAAATCATACCGAATTTGATCTTCAGTGTCACACATGGTAAAATGAGAGCTATGTAAATGACTTCAAATTAAAATGTTTAGATTCACGTTTCCACTTTTATGACTTGATGTAGTGTTAGGCTGACATGCCAAATAATTATCGTGTGAGATTTTTTGTGAATGATTATAAATTAAGTGTTTTTCATCAATTTAAGAGAGAATAATTTTGAAATGAAGTTAAAGTTCAATTATCGAATTGTATTGATTTGAATTAAATTGCACTCCAGCTACCCAACCAGGGACAAATTTAAAATTCCCAATTGAGATTTTATAGAAAGTTTAGTGACTGCAGGTAAAATTTACACGAACGTGAGGAAACACATAGTACAAACCGGACTTGTCCGGCCATTATCGGACTACCCGACAAATACCTCTTTTCTGTGCCTCTTTTCTTACGTCTAACTTAATGCAACTTGTGCGCAGAAAAATACAACGCCGAGAATTAGGTTGGCTGGATAATTTTTTTCCTACAGTAAATTACCAAAAAGAAAACGAGAAAAGGAAGGAAGGAAAAAAAAAAGAAAAAAAAAAAAGGCCTCTTTCCCATCTCTTCTCGGCGATGATCTCTCTGTCATCAAATTTGGGGATTCTTCAAGTCTTTTTCGCAATGGTACGCCCAATTGCTCCTTAATTTTTTTTCTGACTTGCTCCTTTGTTATTATGTGTTTTGATTTTGTTGTTGTTGGTTTTGTGGGTTTATTTTCCTTTTGTCTTTTGAGACATTTGCATTTGTGGGATGTTCGTATTTTTGAGCTGCATTATTGTTTGCATAAGACCTTCAAGTTGGTTTTGTTCTAATAACTGACTTGGGGATTCATTTTTCTACAAAGTTAATTAATTCTATTTTTTTTTATTATTGTTTCTTGGATTGTAAATTTTAGTTTGGTTTTTGAATACATTGTGATTTCTGGTGAATGAAATTCTTCTGAGTTCAAAATCGAAACAATTGAAATGTTGAATATCTTATTGGATGACAATGCAGGCCAAGGGTTTGAGTTACAAATCGTATCTCTGTTGACGAAGTTGATATTGCCAGTACTTGAAATCGGGTGAAGTTCAAAAATTAGACCAAGATATTTCATGGGTAATGGAATATAATAATTCAAAAGAAAAAGAAGTGGTTGTTGATATCGACAGTGGTGGTGCAAGTGGTGGAGTTGATACGAGAACTGGTCCCAATTCGGGAAGAAAACAAGGGAAGAAATTGTTGAACAAGCTTACTAGTGGAGTTTTGGGCTTAAACGGAACAACTAAGGATGAGACTAGCAGCAATCCTCGAGGGTTGGTTAAGGGTTCTCATGAAGCTGTAGAATTGTTGATAGACAAAGGCTCAGGTGATCGACAGATTCACGAGCTTTTACCTCTTATAGAGAAGAAACATGAGAAAGAGAGATGGAAAAATGGAAAGTCTAAGAAGGCGGCTGCCAAGCCTCCAAGACCTCCTAAAGGTCCATCCTTGGATGCTGCTGATATGAAGTTGGTTAGAGAGATTTCTGAGCATGCCACTAAGAAGCGTGAGATTATTGAACAAATGAAATCGTTAAAGAAGATGAAAGCAGCCAATAAATCATCACCATCGTCACTCACCACCATATCTGCTATGATCATTACAATCCTCTTTTTCCTTGTGATGATCTTCCAAGGTATTATCTTCAAGGTCTTTCTTCTTGCTATTTTTCTTGGCATTTATTGTGCATATGGTGTTACATTCTAATTATGTCATTGATGCCTGAAAACATTTCCACCAGGGTAATTAATCAGGTATGTGGAGTTTCATAAAGTCCTTTCTAGACTAACGTACATTTTGGACTGATTTTGTCAGGAGCTTTTCGATTTTATTTTATTTTTTTCGCATTTATCTATTATCCTGCCAGTGAAAATTTATAGCTTCTGCAAGTTATGGGTTATAGGTCCATTGAGGCCTTAAGGAATTGTGAGTCTTTAACTTATAATTATGATTCCTTTCAAGTAATGACTAGCTTATATATGCATTTTATTTTGTACTTGTTTTTACAATTATGGGCTAAGAACCATGTATACGAATACGTAATTCAAATACGATACAATACAGGTACTCCAATATGAAATTATTTTTTATTTTTATTTTTTATTATTATTTTTTAATATCTAGGATACATGAATACTTGTTATAAAATTCAATATAATTTTATTAATATAAAAAAAATTTAAACATCGAAGCATAATAATAAAAATAAAATACTAAAGTTTTTTAGTTTTTTATTTTTTTAATCTTAATCCTTAATTGTCCGAATGTCATTTTCTTCAACATTATCAACATTAGCTTCTTCATTATCAAAAAAAATAGCACTTTCTAATTCTAATTCATCTAATGATAAATTAGCAACTTCAAGCAATCCAACACCTTCAAGAATATCAAATGAGTGTTCGACATTGTCTAACATTTTTTGATTTTCCTTTTGAAAAAAAAAAAATCTAATTTTCTTGATAAAAAATACAAATTGCTATGAATGAAAATTAATTCTTCAGCTCGATGTGGAGTTATTTTATACCTTCTCGTAGTGCAAAAAAAAGTATGTACTCCAATTCATCTTAAGATGAAGAGGAAGGCAGCACAAGAAGTTTCAAAGCAATGCTTTAAAGAAAATATGTATGTAAACCATGAAGTAGCCACCCGATCTTCGAATCCATATCATACCAATTAGTGATAGAATTAAACTCACCAATAACACTTTTTTTCATGTATCCTAATGTATCGAATGCATATCGAAAATTGTTAAAAAATACGCATCCGATACATATCGAAAAATTATAAAAATATATAAAATAAATAAAAGACATGTATCCAGTATGTGTCAGAGAGTATTGAAGAGTATCCAAGTTTGGATGTGTATCGAATACGAGTACGTAATGAGTTTACAAGTATCCGTACTTAGATTTTGGGAGTGTAGTTCAATCAAAAGTTGTTGAATTATTTTATTTGGATGTGAGGAGAATGTTGGTTGAAGTACTAGTTCACACTAATGCTTAAAAAGAGGCGGACAAATTTAGCTTTGTTATAAAGGAGAAAACGAAGAGGATGCAATACATAAAACAAGAGTAGGTTAGAGAAAATGGATATTTTGTATGGGTCAACAAACACAAATTGTTGATAAATTTATCGTAGTAGAAGTGAAGATTTTAGGACGGGCTTGTGGTTTTGTTGTAATGAATAAATTTTTTAATATGGATATACTCCAACACCATGTAAGCTATGCATAACTTAGGGGATCGAGGCATGCCTTGTGTAGACTCAAAAGCTATCTTAGTTCACATGAACGATGTGATCACTGTTGAGCATGTTAGGGGAGGTAGGTATGCAAAAGTTTCATTGGATTGCAGTTATATGTGGACAAAAAATTATTTTTGTAGCTTAGCCCCTATTTGACAACCATTAAAATAAATTTCTTTTTTTATTTTTTATCAGACTCATTTCCAATCACATATTCTCACAATAAAATATTTTGTTTGAAACACAAATTTTTTTCTACTGCTTAACCACACATTTTCCAAAAAATAATTATTCAAAAACTCATTTTCGCAAAAAATATCTTTTAAATGGTTCTCAAACAAAGGCTTAGTTTGTTGTGGGGTCATGGTCACGTAAAAAAAATGACGTCTTTAGATGTTTGGTGTTGCAACGAAAAGCGTTTTATCTTCCCTAAGTTTTACACTGGGTGCCAGTCCTCCTTTTATAAATATATAAACTTCTCGAGTTCTTGTGATTCTTTTCCTGCAAATTGCCTCAAAAATACTGTTTTAACAGTGCTATTAAATTCTGAGTAGCATAAACACTCAAACTTGTTTGCATTTCGTGACATTAATTTCATAATCTGTCTGTTAAACATGGTTATTTACTGGATGGTATATGTGTTAGACATGTCATGATCAATAATTTCATACTGCACATCTTGAAGGATATACTTCACTTGGAATTTTGCATAACTTGTTGCATGTCATTTTGCCAGATCTTCATGCATTCTTAATCTTAAGTAATTTTACTCCATGAGTATGTGACTTAGCTTTTGTATTTATAAGCAAATGTATATAATTGTTCTCAGGTTTCTAATATTAGAGTCCTTGACCTTGTATTAAATTTGTGCTTGTGTTCCTGATAGAATATTGGTGGTGCTATATTTTGAAGTCACATTGACAACTTGGTCATTCAGATGATTCAAGCAATGAAATTCCCGTAGCTTAAGGTGTAAATTACTTGTTTGACAGGACTCGGTTCCAAAAAGAGTTTAACAGGGACATCGCTGGGGGCTCCCGAGCCAGCAATAGAGACAGAAAGCTTGATTTCTGTTGAGTTCTACAAGTGCGTCTGTCTTTCACTCTTCTTAGAACATTTTATTCGTTTTTTTGCTTTTCTAAATAATCTGGATTCATGGATGCAGATCTAGAGAACAGGTTCCTCTCCAGGATGATAGGATAACATATCCTGAACGTCGCTGACAATCAGAAACTATTTTGTTGCGGATAAATATGTAGAAATTGAAACACTTGGATTCCTTTGTACGGTGATTTGCTAATAGGAGCACTTCATTTTACTTAATTTTGGACCATATGATGGTGGATTTGGTAGCTGTAAATACAAATTATGGATTTTCATTATGTAAAGGTACAATGAATGTAATCCATGTTTATGTCGCCGTTATTAGCCGAATCTGAATGGCTTTCACTTGTTATACCGTGAGTTATAATAATGTGACAAATAAAATCAAAAGCAAGAATGAACACCTTAGATTTCACCAAACAGTAGAGATGATTACATTTTATTTTTGGGTAATAGGTATAAAACGTTCCTATCGATTGTTCAATCATTCCTATCATTAAGCTTTGGACATTTGAATTCTCAGGTCGATCATTTTTTGTGCAAATCACCCATATTGTCTCCTTCCATCAATTTGCTAGAGCAAATGATTGCATATAGATTGCTAGTGTAATTTGCCCAAGGTAATTTTGTCAAGACACTAATTGATCATCATTTCCAGAAAATTCGTGGTTTGACATCATACAATAAAATTTACGATTCACATCTCATATAAATCTTGTGTTTTTGGTGACATAATAAATTTGTATTAGCGAATTAACACGTCATATCTTGAATTTGCTTTTATAATCTCCATTTTTTTCATTTCACTCTAAATTTTTGACCTATAAATAAAAAAAGAAAAAAAGAAAAAAAGAAAAAAGTGCAATTAGAAGTTGTAGAAAAAATTTATTCACGTTTGAAATTAGACAATCGAACAAACTTAAGATTTACATACAAACTCAGTATTTGCCCAACATACTCAACTTTTGCATCTCAAACTCGAGATTCGTCCAACAAATTCGAGATTTTCATAACAAACTCGTCAAAACAAATGCGAGACATCTTCAAAACTCGAGATTAGTGTTGAACCGCAAATCTTGAATTTTGCTTCTGCATATCAAACCTCAATTTTGAATGCAAAGTTCGTACACTAGTCTTTTGACTAAATTGCCGTTGGACAAATCACAGAAGTGAATTGCAAACGGCCATCTGACAAAGAAAAGGGAGGGAATGAGATGACATGGATGAATTTTATAAATAATAGTCAATCTAAAGGTCTCAATGTAAAGAGTGAAACAATATGAACGACTTGCACAGTGAAGACAAACGATAGAGACATTTTATGTCAATTACGTATATTTTTGAACTACTTGTTTTAATATCCTTTATATGTATGAAGAAATATTAGGGTTGGGGTGACAAAGGGCTGAGTTGGCTAGCCAACCAAAGTCGATTCGACATGCTCAATGAGTTGGGCTCTATCCATCGGTCAATGAACTGAGCCTGGGCCAACTTTTTGACCAAGAGATCAAGCCGTACTCGATCCATGGGCCCTATTAGTGTAGGACCGAGCTAAGGTGGCAAAAGAACCCTAATATTTATTTATTTATTTTGAGAAAATCAAATTTATAAATAATAATTAAGGAAGAATTTTATGCATGAAATAGAGTTTATATAAATTAGATGCAAAAAATTAAATACGAAACAAGCTTGGCCCGACCTATGCTCGTTTAAATATGAGCCTAAGATGCGAATAGGTCGAGCTCTCATGAGTGTCAAGCTGATAAGCAGCCTGAGTCCAATGGTACCACTATATCAGAACTACCTAAAACAATTATAACACTTCCAAAGTACCCCTATATCATTTAAAAGATTTCGGTTGAAGATAAAAGTGTATTGCTGCTACTGCATAAATAAATTCCACACACTCAAGCAACAAATATACAGTAGGCCTTTAAACCGAATAATTCTTCCACTTAAATGCTTTAATGCTACATTACCAGAGACTATCTGACCGATCTTGCTGGTGAACCTACCATTTGATAAATAGGGAACATTTAGTGCGTGTTTTATTCTCTTCTTTAATAGTTTTAGTGCTTTTAATACTCCCGTGTCAAACATGCCACTTAAGTATTAGTTAAAAGGCGAGCAATTTGATCTTGTGTTGACTTCAAAAAACTTCAGTTCCTCAACAATCTGATCAACTCTTTCCTATGAAAATATATCGATACATAATGTTGATTTGTGTCTCAATCATTAAGCCCCTGTTTGGTGGCCTTTATTTCAAAAATACCTATGTTTTGCATAATATTTTTTGGAGAATGTGCGAATAAAAGGTAAGGAAAAATTTCGGACTTACATGTAGAATATTTTATTTTGTGAACGTGATTGAAAATAAATATGACATATAAGATAAAGTAAAGAAAATTAAATTAAAGGGAGTCAAACAAGGGTTTAATATGAGATCTTAGCCAATGAAAAGCCAGAAACTGCAAAATGCAAAATTTATGTTGATTTTAAAGTTGTAGGACAGGCAATCGGCTGGTGGGTTTGGATCTGGATGGTCTGTCAATGGTTCAAATAAATGATGATTTGATAGAAGTATTTAATATACTGTCAAAATTGGGTTGTGCCAAACCATCCAACCCATTGGCCACTGGGATCGACTGACCGATTACGTCCTTAATTGCCAGATCTTTCGATGAAGCTAACAACAGCATAGTCTTGTCGGATAATATATAAACACGGTAGAGAATGGGAGAGTGCATAATATCATATGACGACGTAACTGGTTTCATCAGAATTCAGGATTACAAACATTCTTGATCACGAGTTGTCCAGTAATAATCACATTGATCTATCGCATAAAAGATGAAAATTCTTAGCAGGAACCTAAAAAACTCGTAAAATAAAGCATAAAAATCTATGTTAATTCTTTGCATTGCTTATGAAGTGACGGGCATTCAACAACATATCAATACCTCACCGAGAAACTAGTCCTCACAGAATCAAGATGAATCCCAAAGCCAAGCTGGATGGAGCGAACAACAGAAAGACTCGTGTATCCCTGGTGCTTTATGTAAGAAGAATACCTGAAAAAGCATAAACCATTAGAGGAGGGAATTTGTATGAACTACTAAAATGAGCAAATCAGTTTATGCAAACTCAAAGAGGTTTCTCCACCCATGAGAAGAATCTTCAGTGGGGCCCAATGCCGAGCACCACCTTGGTGATGGCCCACACACCTCGGTTGTGTGGTGGGCCACCCACTGAGGTGGCACACCCCGATAGGGAAGTGCAACCGCCCATGGTGTATTCCCTTTATGTCAGGAACTACGATCACTTTCAGATTATTGAGACACATATATTCAACAACAACATTAGTGTACGTGTTAAATGATGCTAATATGTCCATTTCTGTGTCCCTACTTTGAATTTCCATCCACAATAAAACTCCGTTTCTCGAGTCCCAAGTTAGGACCCAATAGCATTACTAGGATTTCTTATTTATAGCCCCTCAGCACATTTTGCAAGATGTTTGTCCAACCAAAGGGAGATAATAGGATCAAGTTTAAGACGTCAAACTTTTAACTCCT
Organism: Olea europaea var. sylvestris; assembly: GCF_002742605.1. Lineage (NCBI taxonomy): Eukaryota > Viridiplantae > Streptophyta > Magnoliopsida > Lamiales > Oleaceae > Olea > Olea europaea. The sequence goes on along the minus strand of NC_036249.1, from coordinate 14,876,928 downwards.
TGTGCAATTCGTCGAACTAACAAGTCTATAAGCTTAAAGCTTTATGGATTGAGTTTTCCTAAAACAAATTTGGCAATGGTACCTGAGGCTATATTTCACTTCTTGTGTTCTTCTTGTTGTGAATCGTCAATTACATCTTCCAACGGCGGAACCCACTTGCCATAGACCCATTCACGATGAAGGCGGAGTTGGGACTCGTCGAACTCAATCTGCTCGCGGGAACTTCGGAAGAAGACAGAATAGCGGCCACCGTCAAGAACAGCAATGACAATGCCCTCCCACCAGCCGTCATTGTGGAAGGCGTCAACATCCTCGCTGACATCAAACCGCCGCCGAGCCTCGCGTGGCGGGATCGGACGGACCAGAATGGGGTCCACCGCCTCCCTTAGCGGCTTGGTGGAGTTATCGCCGGAGGTGAGAGTATGGAACTCGAGGTAAATTTTTTGGGTCTTCTTGGAAATGGAGCGGATGATGTTCGCTGTATACCAGGAGCCCCGGAAACCGTCGTCCTCCAAGCTCACTTCCACTTGCGCTCCCTTCTTGAACGGATCTTCTTCACCATTGCCAGCCATTTTCAATAATATAGAGGGAAAATGTAGGAAGTAGAAGTTGATGTGGATTTTGTTTGATTTTGGATTTGAGTTTTGGTGACTGTTTTCGACAGACGCCGGAGGCGTAGACCCGCGTTTGGGGATTCAGGTGGCCTCCTATTTATTTATTTATTTATTTATTTATTATTATTTGTAGTTTCCAGATTAATCTAGGCATGTTACGATATCTTCAGCTACACCAAGATTTGAGCTATTTTATGCCAAATTAAAATTCTACTCCAACCATTATATCAAAACTTGCATCAAATAAATAGTGCTTTATTATTTTATTTATTCTTTTGATTTTTCTCAATGTATTTATTTAAAAAAATTATTTTTTTACTTTATAACTATATAAATTATTAAATGATAATTTCGTTAAATTAACAAATATATTGATTACTAAATTATTCACGTGTTTTATATATTATGTTAAATTGATAAAAATAATTGATTATATTATTAATTTATGATAAACAATTACATTAAATTTACAAAAATAATAAACTTTACTTTAAATTAAACTTTAGACGTAAACTTTACAAATTAAATTTTACGTTAAATTAACAATTATATTAATTATTATTAATTATATTATTAAAAATAATAAATTTTAATAATATAATTAATAGTGTAATTTATTAGTATTATTAGTATCATCATCAACATAGAATGAAAATGACATAAATACCCTTAACCATTATTTTTGAAAAAAAAAATAAGGGCAAAATGTATATTACACCATTTGATGAAAAAAATGGTGTAATGAATAGTGTTGCACCAAATATAGTGCAACACTATTCACTTTGAACCATTTTGCACCAAAGTAGTGCAAATTTTGGTGTTACATTGGAGCAACTTTGCACCAAAAAATAGTGCAACCATTGGAGATGCCCTTACATATACAGTTCATTTTACACTCTTATCATATCATGTCACATAATTTACGCAATTGATTTTGAAGACACATATAGCATCATGGTACATATTCCCTCGACATGGGGGAAATGTCATTGAAGATGTACACCAAAGTATACATCTAGCATAATTCTAATCAATCACAATAAAATAGTTAAGGAATTTTTTTGGGGGACATTTTAAAATGGGTAGTTATATTTACAGTACACATTTTTATAAACACGCCTCATTTTAATTGCATTAAAGATCATTGACCTTTATTCATTAGAGCACTTGTATGCTTAACCTTTTTCGTCATCACACTTTTAATTTAAACGTTAACAAAAATTATTGTCATTTGGTTTTCATTCAAAAATATTTTTCTTTTTACTCACTTTTCGAAGCATTGAAATAGTATCAACCTTCTAGGCAAAAATAAAATTCAATTGTAGAGTGAGACTTTGAACAACACAAACAGAATCACATTCAGTAATGATTGCTAAAATCTCTCAAGTGCAAGATATCGTATCCAAGTAATAGAATGCTAGTAATGTATTGTTCTTACAATGACTAAATACTTTATACAGTTTCAATTATCACTAACTCTAATCAAATAACACTGTGAACGATTTTGTTTTGATTCTAACTAATCAATGTATAACTATCTAAATACTAAGCTAATGAATTACAAAGAAGCTTTTATGAAGTTGATTAATGGCAAGCACTTGGAAATTGAATCCTCCTATACTATCTCGTTTTAACAACAATCCAAGGCAATATCTACACTTATTTAAACTTGAAGATCAATATACCTATTTAATTTCGTAATATCTCTTGAGCAATACTAAACCTATCCTCACATGTGAATTTACAATGTTTCTACGAAGATTGCAAACATGTAATGATGCATTTAAAGACTAGACGTCTACTTAAGTCATTCAAGGCAAACAAATATTTCTCTATCCCCCTATCAAATCTAAATTATCTTTATCATGTGCAATAATTCTTATGCTTTCTCTTGAATTAAAAATCACTAGTCAATTCAATTAAGGATCAATCAATTGAAAACATTAAAATCATAACAATCGTTTAAGATAAACAAGAATTAACTTCAAAGTCTTAAAATTGAAATTAAAAAGTCTAGTATTGAGTTCATTGTCATCCCAATGACTAGAAATATAATCGAGCATCATAAAGTTACAATATACATAATTTAATTTTGAGACATCACTCCAATTTTAATTATAGAAAAAAAGAGAAAAGTCTTGAATTCTTAAATTTCTTCAAATTTTCTTGATCAATTTCCTAAAATCCAAGCAATAATCATCAATTTGTGCATATGAATGTGTATTCTTGTACCTTGACTCTTTTCTCTCTCCAACGGTTCATAACTCAATTTCCAGCCCCCAAAGTACGTTAAAAAAAGAGTTTGAATTATATTCTATGTAAAGCTTGAGTCGAAAAAGGAAACAAAATTTTTCCTATTGGGATGCACCATGCGATCGCATGGTTATGTGTTTGGAGCTGCAAGATTTCACTTCGACCTCCTTTGGATCGCATGGAATGATCTTTGAGATTGCAAGACCTTCCTTCTTTTACTTTGCCACTTTGGTCCTTGAATTCCTTCTTCAGTTCATCTCAAGTCCCCCTTTTGTATTTTCCATGAGTCCCTCAACTTCCAATTGTATCCAATTTGATCCATGTCATCCACAATTGTCCACCTTGGTCCAAACAAATTTTAGAGATTAGCAATTAAGTCTTAGAATTTACACAATTATTTTTCTTTAGTCCTCTTTTGCCGATTTTTGTTTATTTTCATCATCTACCATCCAATATCAATTTTATTTCACAATAATCAATTTTTAAACAAAATTAAGTAGTAATTCAACTAAAGCAACTTCCTAAACATCCACTTTTGAAACCCTGAATTAGTGTAAAATCGTACTTGTTAAAGAACTCCCCAACTTGAATATTTATTTGTCTCAAACAAAATTAGTTACTTAACACATACATACAAAACAAAACAAATTTAACTTAGTTAGAGAGCTTGTCGTATTGCCTCACATTTTGAAATTACTCGAGCAATTCATAAAAAGGCTTCTAAGACATGCTATTAAAATCAATTTTCACTTATCAAATGCTAGATCGATATGGTGTGCATAGTTAATTCAATTCCATAAAATTTAGAGCTAGTTATTTTTTGATTATCAATGGTCAAATATTTCATCTCTCTCAATAGATAAACACCCCAAACTTGTTCTTTATTCTCACACCTGGGGTTCAAATTGTAGAATTTACAACACTTATTCCTTTCCCTCTCAAGTTTGATGGCACAACCAATGGAAGTTACTACTCAATTTGTGATAACTCCCTATATTTGAATATCTCAAACCTCCAAGTTTCAACTAGGCTCATAGCTCTCATTAAAAGTCCAACTTCTAGGTTAAGTGTCTTCTATTTCCAGCACTCACTTTGTCGTATTTACTGTATATATTTTATTTCATGCACTAGCTTTTATCTCTTTCAATTTTGCATTTTTGGTTCATTCCGTGTCCTCATTGAGATCTTTCATAGAGTAGTTTTCGCTCCTAAAGTCATGACATTTTTTCAATTTCTACCATGATTAGTGTAATGCCCTTTGATGGGGGACATGATTGAAATTAGACTTCTAATGTATGATTCCTTACTAGATTTTACCTATTAGTAAAAAACACTCTGCACAAATGTTTGACATGTAAAAAATCAATCTACATAATGGCTTATGAAAAATACAACAATTATTATATATGCACTAAAATCTGTCATCAAAATTTCTTTAAATCAAGGAATAAAACATCGACTAAATGGACCATCACTCACAATATGAGGACACAAGGAATTATTCATTGATGCTGGCACTGGAACTTGAAAACACATAATTGACCAAATGACCGAAGATGTATGCAAACTAAACAAATAGTTAGTGATATTATAAAGACAGAGAAATTTTATCCTTTGTAAATCATATATCAATTATTTACCAACAAATCACAAAACACGATTTTAGATTGTTGGGAAAAAAATGAGTGATTTGTTTGTAGATTTTTTTCAATTAAAATAATAAAATAACAAATACAATTCAACAATAATATAACATAAGAAGAGAAGAGCTAAAATGCAAGACTTGAAAGTCACGTTGAAAACGCTATCTTAAAGTCGTGCGGGTACTTTCAGCACTACACCATTTCAAGATAAAACCCATGTCGCTCACAACCAGTTCTTTTTTTTACGGACATGATCTTTCGGAGATAAGTGAACAAACCTTTATCAAATTGTCAAAACTATATAAAATAATATATAAGTGTAGAGAGTATTGTATTAAGTTATCTTTTTCATGTCATGCTTAACCTCATGAAAATTACTCCCATTTCATAGGAAAAATCACTAAAATACAAGTTACAATATGTATTATGATATTTTAATTTTATGTCAGAATTAAAAAAAATTTAATTTGAAAGGTTAAAGCAAGTTACAAAGAGGTTGTCTATTACACCTTTCACAAATGGATGATGTGCTAAAAGACCTCTAAATTTTTCCTTGTTATGTAAGCATTTTTGGAATGATATGACATATTTTTTTGGTGCAATCAGCCTAACTCGTGTATTGTCATTAGCAGAGTAGCCCGTTAAAGCCATTTTCTGAAGCCCTACCTCGTTTGAACGCGTCAATGATCTATTTCAACGACAATAGATGCGTGTTTTTGCTGTAACACAAACGAAGTAGTTCTTGGTTCTATCTTTCCCTATTAAAAATGTCTCAACAATTGATCATTTTCAAGAGGCTAGGCGTATGGAAAATTTTGTTCAGATACAGCAGATCACGTGCTCGACTTGGAAACTGTAAAAGATGAAGGAACAGAAAGTGAGAACCTTGAAAGAATCGCTGCTTTTGGTATGAGCGGTATAGGAAGTATTTTATTTAAAAAGGTAAAATCATCGGCTTTAATTGACAGTCCAATATGTTTTTAACTAGTAGTTTGTTGATTTTTGAGTGGTTTTATCTCAAAATTACATATGCCTACTCCAGATTCCTGTACATATAAATGTGTCAAGATTTGGGAATGGTATAATATGGGATTATTAGAATCTTATCTGATATAGTTTAAGTAAAAATACTGTAAAAGTCTTAGGTATAAGAACTCGGATTGCTTATAGAATCCAAAATTTTCCAAAGTTTGAGTCTATATTACGATGAATTAGTTCATAGTAGGGTTTAAAGAATTTGCATTTTGTTACACAATTAATTTTATCTAGACTATATTTTTAGTACGCCTTTAGATATTTGATTATTTCTTTTATGAATACAGTGAAGTTGGTAAATGAAGGGGGCTGAAACACAAAATGGTAATAATACAGAAATTGAATTAAGTGAATGGTTAACTGGTTAATCATAGGGGAAATGAGTCGGGAAGGTCACCCCTCAATACGTTTTTGTTCAAAAGGCCTTTGACCAGATTTCTCAAAATAATATAAAATAAAAATATTTAAATGTTTGAAAAGACAATTATAACCTTCCAATTGCTCTCCAAATTAAAGAAGGAATGACCCATTTCGTTCTCAAAATAGAGGTCCCAACACTCAAAACTTTCTGTCTTCCTCCGTTTATATGCCTCGCCCGTCAATCTCTCTTCATCTCCATTTTCTGAGCTCTGAGACTGGTCGGACCACCTTCTGATAACGTCTTTTGCGCGGTTGAATCTGTATTGTGTTCATTTCCCCACCCCTTCCGTTTAGGGTTTTGTAGAAGAAGTTTGAAAAATGAGTTTTTATGAATCCTTCTATTTTTCAATGTGTAGACTTGAATACCAATGTGTGAACTTTGTGTTTCTGGATTTCGATTCAAAAGTTGATTAGAGTAATTTTTTCAAAAGTTAATTCTATTATGGACGATTTCTTAGTTCAAATTTAGGCAGTGGAGGTATATAATCCTAAATTTTATGTTACTGATGCATAAGCTACAGTACGATTGTGGAAAAATAAGGTGTTGTAATGTAATTGTTGAAGGTGCTTTTTGGCAAAAGTAAGGGATTTTATTTCAAACTCACAAGGTATATATAAGCAATAATGGTGAAGTTGTGACCAATACAGAGCGTAGAAAATTGAATTTGACGCAATTCAACATGGAGAATACAAAAGAATTTCCTATTATTACTAAAAGAAGGAGATAGAGTTTAAGCATATTTGCACCATAATATCCCCTTCTTAGATTTGTCGCAGCAATTTGGAAAGCCACATAATACATTTATCCATAAGTTGATTGATTGAAGATGTTTTTCGAAGTTGTAGTCTATTTATTGTCAAAATGATTGAAAATTACATGATTCATCCCGACTACTATAATATGTGCAACTTGGATTGATCTGATTGTTAATTTCCCTAACTGGTCATATTGCACGTGGTGTACTTATCTATGAGGAACATTGATGCTAACACGCTTTAATCTCAAGTCAGGCTTTCGATTGCTTCTTTTGTTTTCTAGAGGTCTGTTAATCAAACTTCGAGTTAGATTTATTGTGTATGACCTTTGTTTCTAGTTTTTTATGAGTGTTTGCAATCTGTTTGGAATATATTTTTTTTGTTATCGGAAATCTGTATGTTTTACTTGGTTTATATAGCTCATGCATCTTGTTTGTATGTGCTTTACTGTTATCAGTTGTTCTGATATATGTACATGTTTTATAATTTGCAATGCTATGGAAAATATTCAAATTGACGCTATGATTACTACAAGATGTAGACTCCAAGTAGTACAGGATGTCTATGACCAGCTGGATACAAATTACAAAAGCAAGCTTCGGGAGTTGCTTTGCATCTCTGCTTAGAATGATGGATATAAGGTTGGCTTCATAGGTCATCCATCAATTGTTATTGCGAAAGATGAAGACCAACAAAAAGGAAGAATTATGGTTCAAAATAGGAGATAAACAAACGAGATTCGGATTGGAAGAATTTGTTTTAGTAACTGGCTTAAATGCGGGTGATGAGAGTAATGTAGAAAGACTTTGGGGGGCGGAGTGTCGAATTGTAAAAGAATATTTAAGAAAAGTGGGAAAAGATTACGAAGAGAGATGTCTACAATGCATTTGTATGTTGCAAGAAAAGAAAGAGCAACAAATATAAGTTTAGATTAATCATAATATTGACGTACGTCCTATGAGCCACGGAGGAAAACACCTATATTGATTTATAGTGGCTGGACTTGGTGGATGATTTGGACAAGTTCGAGAAGTAGTCATGGGGGAAGATTTCATTTGAATACATGATGATTATATTCAGACGTGAAATAAGAGGTAAATTGAATAGTTTCAATGTCGGAGGAGAGTCACCTTGTTGGTATTCATTGTGCACAGCTTTCCCTTCGTTATAATGATACGAACAAACAATACACTTGACTTGTAATATTTTTTATATATAAATTTGTGTCATGAGATAGTAATGTTTGTTTTATAATAGATTTGGGCATTCGAAGCGATTCCAACTTCGGGAATGAAGTTTGTTACAAAATATCCAAATGTAATTCCAAGAATTGTTGATTAGGAAATGCCGAAGATGTTAGCTTCTGCCGCCATTGATATTGTGTTGAAATTGAAAGAGGTAATTTTACCTTTTTTAGTCATAGGAAAATATGTTTTAACGGAATCTTAATTTTTACAATGATAATTTTAATAATAACCTTTCGAATACTTTAAATAAAACACTGAATAAAAAATAACAAAACGTAATTTATTTAAAAAAAATACAACTTGTTCTCGCGTTTAGCATTATTTAAATACTTTAAAGAAATAATATTGAAAACGTTCACAAAAATAAATCTAAATAACTTGTTCATCGAGTTTTCCATGGGCTGGTTGCACCACTCTTCATCTTTTCCATCATCCAGGCCCAAGGTAGAATCATATCAATCTGTAGAGAAGGGGTTAAACCCGTGAGTTAAAAAAACTCAATAGATATCATCGGTGCATTCGTGATCAAGCTATACATTTCAAAACCGTAACTTTAGAAACCTTTTCATAGTAGGATTTTCGGTAGAATCCCAAACACATAGAGTCATGACTTAACACGACGTCTCGACCGGAAGTACATGCCGTACCTAGAGGTACCATTAGACATGGAGGTGTATGCCATATCGGAGGTACCATTAGGCATACAAATATTAACATAAATCTTCATTTGCTAGAAACTTATAACTTAACACGAATTAACACTTTGCACCTCTACCTACCTTGATTGATACTTTGAACCTTATTGAAAAATGCACTCCTTTGATGTTTCAACAAAACACTCCGTTGAGAATTGATACTTGGAAAACACTTCTTGATAGCACCAAAACTTCTAGAAAAAACTAATTTTCCTCCCTCTCCTTTCTCTTTTTTCTAGACTTGAAAACTTTCTCTTTTATGCTTAGAAGCTTTTGTCTTGGTGTGAAAAATGTGTATGCATTGGGGCCATTTATAGGTGAAAATCTCACAATTTAAGGGCAAGTGAAGGACCTAATACTCATTGATATGGGTACCATTTATGTGGGAGTTATAGGTTTAAGAAGGTGCTAGAAAATCGTGTAGGAATTTCACTTTTCATATTCCGCGTACTTCGGTTGATAGTGTACAACCTTCAGTATTTCTATCATAACTTTTTCTCTCAATATCCGATTGAGGTAATTCAAAGTGCCTTGGAAAGCTAACTCAAAGAGCTACAATTTTTCTTTAGATATTATTTTCCAAATTGGATGTTTTTATGTCGTAAATGGGTCTCAAATGAGACTAAAAATCTGAAGTATACTTTAGCCTCCAATATTCATGTCTTAGTGCCACTAAGGTGTTTAAAATTATTTGGGTTCTACATAACTTACGCTATATTCCTATATACCATAATAGTTGCAATCTCATTTAGAGAAGTCAACAATATTGACACAACATACGAGAAAGATTTATAGTTCGACATCTATTATTATTATTATCTCAAAAGAGTCCTACTAGACATCAACAATAATTAAACCTAATAAAATCCACTAATTAAAATTCATTTATTCATCATTGCTATCATAATCATTAATTCAGCCTCCATGAATCTTAGGTTTCTTAGAAAACTAAACCTCATCATCAGAAATAGGTGGAGGTGCATCTTCACAAATGTGCATCTCCTTAGGTACACTATCATCCTTGGGGATCTCAAGTCAGGCCAGCTCCACCCGCTCAATTAGCTCTACGCAGAAGGCCTCATAATCAATCTCTCAAGGTAAGGTAGGCACAGCAACCTCCCATAAATAATTATAAATCGATTCGGCCACCACTAGCCACTCTTTTGGCAATGTCTCAATAAGGAGGTGGGAGACGACCAGTGACCACATAGCCTAGTTGTCTCACTTCCCTCCATCTTACTAACATCTCCCAAATGTGTTTGCTCATGTTGTACGTTGGATTCCACCGATACCATATTGCCTCAAGATCTCATATCGATGAGGCATCGATGAACTCATCTTACTACAAGATTTCTTAATCCGTACCATCGAGTCATATCAATTATTCAAAATCCAATAAGTGGGTGTCTAATAA
>NC_036249.1:14856209-14864173 GCF_002742605.1 Olea europaea var. sylvestris | reverse complement strand
GTTTGGTGGCTCAAATAAGAGAAAGAGATTGAAGGTGACACTATTATTGTGTTGCTCATGAAGGAGGCATCATTTGGTGGTTCAAATAAGAGAGAGAAATTGACGGTGACACGAATAAATCAAAGTTTGCATTTCTGAAAACATATATATATTTTATCATTTACTCTTGGGTCTTCCTACTGAGTATTATTTTTAGTACTCACACCTACTATAATCTCACAGGTTGATTTGAGGCATGGCAGCGGTTTGGCATAGTGTCAAGTGCTCGGCAATCTGAGAAGCTTTCAACTTTCTAGTAAAATTTCCAATTTATGTAAACGTATTATGAATAATTAGACGGAACTTTTAAAGATGTTTACACATCTGTTTTGTTCAATTTTATATTCTATTCATGTCAACCATAATTTGGAAACATTGGTATGACTATGATCCAAGTTTATTCACCGCTGATTATAATTACAGATTCTGTCTTCCATTTGAAAATGGTATAATTTAGACTACGTTGCATATTTTAGCATGAAATCAGTGGCGTTTGAAAGGCCTATGAGTCTTCTAGTAGTAGCCTTTGGAATTTCCTTAAAACATTATCTAGTGAAAAAGTTATGTCCATTTTGGTAAACTGCATTGTTTCAAATCCGGGTTTTCTGTCCAGCATGTTCGAGCAATATTTTCATGCTTCAATCATTATCATTAAGCCCCCAAATTTTTATATGTGGTACATATATGAATGCTTTAGTCCTTGTGAAAATTTTCATAAATTTTAACAAACATTTGTTAGGCTAAATATATTTTTCTTCTGCTGTTGTTCAATCCGAAATTGCTGAATAGCCTCCAAATGTTTTCCAAAACCAAATTTCACCATAATTTTGGTTAACATCAAAGGGGTCGAACCAAAGAAAGATCAATTATTTTTAACGTTTTGGACTCCGAGAACCAAAACCAAATTTCCCCATAATTTTATAAGTTTATATGAAAAACTACTTCCCATTATATTTTTATATGTTTTCAAAACCCAAAACTTTCTAATTTACAAATTACTTTGGTTAACATCAAAGGGGTCAAACGAAAGAAAGATCCATTATTTTTAACGCTTTGGGTTCCGAGAATTCGGGGCGTTACAACTTGCTATCAGAGCAATGGTTCATTTTTTGTAGACTCACATTGAAAAGTAAATCTTAGGAGTGTTGTTTCACATATAAGTTGAACGGTTTTTTTTTTTCTAATGAGGATCCTAAGAACTGTGCCTGCCATGCTGTGCCATGTAAATTTTGAGGTAAAGAAAGTTTCACAAATGTGATTGTATCTATGCGATGATTATGAGAAAGTTTATTTGAGATGCAATATTTGAAATATATGTATGAATTTCAGCATATAAACTGAATACATTTTGTCGATAATTAGTAATGTACCAAGTATTTTTTTAGAGGGTGATGAGATTAAATGTTTGTTTTAGTCCTCGAGAATTAACTTAAATTTATTAGACACCCACTTATTGGATTTTGAATAATTGGTCTAACTCAGATGGTACGGATTAAGAAAACTTGTAGGAAGACGAGTTCATCGATTCCTCATCGATATGAGATCTTCAGGCAATATAAAGAGTATCGGTGGAATCCAATGCACAACATGGCCAACACATTTGGGAGATGTTAGTAAGATGGAGGGAAGTGAGGCAACTAGGCTATGTAGTCACTGGTTGTCGAGCCACCCGCCTCCTTATTAAGACATTGCCAGAAGAGTGGCTAGTGATGGCCGAATCGATTTATAATTATTTATGGGAGGTTGTTGTGCCTACCCTACCTCGAGAGACTGATTATGTGGCCTTCTGCGCAGAGCTAATTGAGCGGGTGGAGCTGGCCTGACTTGAGATCCCCAAGGACGATAGTGTACCTATCGAGATGCACCTCCACCTATTTTCGATGATGAGGTTTAGTTTTCTAAAAAACCTAGGATTCATGGAGGCTGGATTAATGATTATGATAACAATGATTAATAAGTGAATTTTAGTAGTTTTTATTAGGTTTAATTGTTGTTGGTGTTTAGTAGGATTTCTTTTATGATGCTGTGGAATAGCGCCAAATGCTCTTTTACATTTTTTTTTTTGTTTTGTTTTTGTCTCCTGAAGGATTTGTATGAGATAAATAAAGGATGTTGAGCTATGAATCTTTTTCCTATATTGCACAAATATCATTGGCTCCTTTAAATGATTGCAATTATTCTGGCATATAGGAATATTGCACAAGCGAGGACAATTAGGGAGTTAATGTAGGAGATTACGTTGGCTGCTCAGGTTATACCTCTAGCACCTCAGGCTGCCCAGGATATACCACCGGCACCTCAAGCTGATCAGGTTACACCTCAAGCTTCACTAGTTCCACAATCTTCGCTGGTGCCACCAACATACCCGGCTGCACCACCTATTCCGATGGTAGAACAATTTCGTAAATACCAACCACCTACCTTTGATGGTGGAAAGGACCCTCTAGCAGTTGATGAGTGATTGCGTACTATCGAGAAGATTTTTCGACACCTCTCTTGCCCAGAAAATCAAAAAGTATTATGTGCGAGTTTATGCTAATCGAGAGAGCAGGCCATTGGTGGAAATCCGCATCACGCACTCACACCAAGGAGGAACAACGTAACTTAATGTGGGATTAGTTCAAGATGGAGCTAATAGAAAAGTATTTCCCACAAGCTATGCGAGACCACAAGGAGACAGAATTCTTAAGATTGGTATAGGGAGATATAGAACATTCTGACTATGAGAGCAAATTCGAGAAATTGTCCCGATATGCCTCACATCTTGTAAGTACCGAGCTCATGAAGGCAAAACGTAACGAGAGGGCCTGCATCCAGAGATCAGGCAGATTATGAGTTCACATGATGTAGCAACACAAAAAAAAAATTGTTTTTATAGATAAAAATTTATTTATTTTGTATATTATATAAATTCCTATTTTATTTGGGGTCTAATAACTTGATTTTCATAGATCAAGATTTAATATATCAATATTGGGCTTGTTGGATAGATCATATTAATTCATGAATTTTAGGCTCGGGAAAAAGTTAATTTGGATAAGTTAGGCCAAAGATATCGCAGTTCTAAGAATAGATGTTATTTTAAGTTGGTTTAGGATTTGGTGTAGTTGGAGCCACTAGTTTCATGTGAAGATATAGGAATTTTAACGTGTAGTTGTAATTGTAGTGGTTGGCCATGATTCTACTTTTGATTTGATAAGTATTATTTCTATAAATTTTTATCACAATCAAGTACACAAATCACATCATGATTTGTTTTGTCAAAAAAAATTTAGTTTTATTCAATTTGGTGGTACACGTCTCTTTCATCCCAATTTCACTTAAAATTCTATTGTCTTTTTCAACTATAAAAATAATGCCAAAAGCCTCATCATTGACTACCAAAAATAAATACAATACATACAAGAGAGAGAGAGAGAGAGTAGCATTGGAAATAAAGTTTGTATACATCAAATATTTTAATCATGTATTTTTCAAAGCGGAGAAAAGATTTTGAACGTGCTTCAGATTTTTCTAACAAGGTAAGATATTTTAAGTGCAGGTGTTTTTGTTTCCTTATGCGTTTATGTTCAATAAAAAATGCATGGATTGTCAATAGACATTTGTTTTTATTAAAAAGATATGAAATCCTATAGGATTATAAGAGGATCTAAGATGGGTGTGTCGCTTGGTCACCGATATACTCTATAAGATTAGATGGTAAGAATTTTAATTTTTATTGTTATATATATGTATATGGAAACTGTACGTATCTTATTGGGTGTTTTCGAATACTCACTCTTATAAACTTTTACAGGTTAGTTCGGGTCGATTAGAATTGTGGAAGGGTGGTGACGCGAGTGCCAAGTGGATCAAATGAAAAGAAAAAGAAATAAGTTTGCCGTTTTTAAATTTACCAATCAGTTTAATTTGGTTCCAAACGTGTTATTTGAATTAATTAGGAGTTTAAGTTATGTTTAGATAAAATTTTCATATTTTAATTTTAGATTTATAAATGTTCCAGTTATTTGTTAAATAAAAAATTTTATTTTTATAGTTAAACACTTAAAATAAAGAAAAATGAGTTTTTCGTAACATTTCGAAATTTATAGAAAATTGGGGCATTACAACTTGGTATCAGAGTATGATTTGACTTTTCTGTAGACTTGTTTTTGGAAAAAAAAAAGAAAAAAATATTTCTGGAACAGTCACGTGAACAGTAAATAAATAAATAAATTTTTGAATTTTTTTGAATAGTGTTACGTGAACAGTAGCAGTACAATTACTGTTCATGTGAATAGTAAAGACAAAAATAAAATAAAATAAATAAATTGTTTTACATGACATGACAAAGAGTTCTAGGATTTTAAATATGATGTGACGTACTTTGAATATTGTAATTTTTTTTTTGTTATAGATTTTGTCTCATTTTGTAGTAGTTTGGATTACCATTCGCATCAATACCCATTTATTTTTATGCATTTTTCTCTTTATTTTGAAGAATAAGTGATAGTTTAAATTGATTTCGAGTAATAGTAATTTAGAATTTAACTTGTTAGAGTTTCATGCCTATGGTTTAAATCTTACATGTGATAAATTTTTATGTGTTTTAACTTTAGCCTTTGGGGATGTTTTAAAAAATGGACCTTTGAAAAAAAAATTGATATTTTAAGAGATTTCACGTTCGATTTATTATTTGAATTTTGTTGAATTGCGTAATTGCAAAATTGAAAGGTTTTGTCAAAAAGACCTAAACTGTCTAAGAAGAGTTTGAGATTTAAGCGGTATGTTTGTGATCCCCCTCATCATCTGCAAGCCTTTTAATTGTGCGTAATTCAAATCGACAAAAATTCAAAATTTTGAAACTTCTATTTTGAGAAAAAATTATTAAAAGATATATACATCTACAAAGAAAAAGAAAATAGGGAGTTTAAAGGATAATGTAATTAAAAAAAATAATAATGTTATAAGAACACTTGGCACGTAGCGCTCACCATTCGACTACTCTCCAGTTGATCCCGAGTATGAAATAAATTCATTTCATTCTTAATTTCTAGCATGGTTATGAGTCATATTTCTACATGTTATGAAATGTATAAGCATGTTCACATCGCATAATTAAATTGTCATTTTTTTATTTTACTGGACTATCATTTATACACTGGAAAAAAAATAATAAAATAAAATATTCATAATGCAAGATTAAACATAATTGAAATTATACTTGTCACGTGATTAGGATGACTAGGAATTACCCAACATACTTTCAGCGTGCTGAAATGACAATTGAGAACTATATAAATTATGAAGTAAGATTGGAACGAACTTTTGTTGAACATGTTGAAAATTTCCTTTCTCAGTGGGAGCGAGCAAGATCGTTTGGATATAATGAGGGGATAGTCCTCTTGATATACCACCTTATAAGCACTATGCGATCTCAATTGAGAGACGTGGCTTACTTTGTGAGGGATATGGATTATGGGTTATATTTGGAAGAAGATTGAGATAAGATTGATTTTAAAGGGTACTGTGAGGATATCATAATTTTATGGAATCATAAACAAGCACCAGCGCTCGAGCCCGAACCTGAGCCCAAGCCAGAGCCGAAGGATGATTCGGAGGAGGAGCTGGAAGAGGACCCAGAGGAAGATATCGAACTAGAGCCGAAAGACCCTGAGCAGGAAATCCAACCACAAAATTTCGTTGATTTGATTGCAGATTCCGTGTTAGAGTCATGCATTACTTCGAATGATGAGATGCCATAAAAGAAGATTTTTTTTAGGACTCACAGGGATTAGAAATAAGTGTTATTTATTTACTTAGGAAACGTTTAATTGTTTATTTATTTATTTGATTTTGAAAAGCACAGTACTATATGTAAGAATTTGGAAATTTATATTTTTAAAGTTCTTCGTTATTACAAAGATTATTAATAATATTAGATTGTTTTATTAAATATTCATAAATTAAAATTTTATTTGTGTTAAGAAGATGTCGAGACAACAACAAAACCAAGCTACGATCATCAAGGATTTGCTAAGGGCGGTACAAGATTTGGGTAGGCAACAAGCACAGGTTGGTCCCCATGGTGTAAACGTTAACAACATCAGCTCAATTGTGGAACAGTTTCGTTGCTACAAACCCCCAACCGTTGATGGTAAGTCAGACCCATTGGCTGCCGATGAATGGATAAGAAGAATGGAGCGAATCTTCAAACATCTATCTTGCACTGATACTCAAAAGGTGTTATATGCAGAATTCATGTTGGTTGACGCAGCAGGCCACTGGTGGGAGTCTGCATCTCATACTAGAACAGAAGCACAACAACGTGCTCTGACGTGGACACAATTTAAGGACGAAATGATGGGAAAACACTTTCCCCAAACTTCAAGAGATCAAAATGAGACAAATTCCTTCAACTTAAACAGGGAAAAATGAAGCTTGAGGATTATGAGAGAAATTTTGAATAAATCTCAAGGTATGCACCACACCTAGTGGACACTGAAGCAAAGAAAGCAAGGAGGTTCGAACTGGAATTGTGTCCTGAGATTGGTGGAATACTGGCATCCCACCAATTCACCACCTATAGTCAAGTATTGCAGACTGCCCAAGCAATCTCAAATAGGTTGGAAATTAATCAAACTCCCCATCAAGGGGCCGAACTTTCAGAAAAGAAGAAATGGAATGGGTCCAACGTGGAGAAAAGAGAAGGACAGAACAAGAAGGCTAACTTCATATCAGGTTTTGGACAAGTCGTTCCACCTTGTCCAAAGTGTAAGAAAATGCGTAGGGGTGAATTTTTTTTGGAAAGCATGTATGCTATAGATGTGGTAAAACCAGGCATATTTTCAAAAACTGCAAAGAGGACCTTTCGAAGAAGAATGATGAGCCAGAAAGGAATGGAAAGGCCAAAGTTTTTACTTTAGTCCAACAGGCCATGGAAGACCCGAACGCAGGTAAATTTTGAAGATGAAATTCTCTTAAGGAGGGTAGATTGTAGCAACCCCAAAAAAAATTTATAGATAAAAAATTATTTATTTTGTATATTATATAAATTCCTATTTTATTTGGGGTCTAATAATTAGATTTTCATAGATCAAGATTTAATATATCAATATTGGGCTTGTTGGTTAGATCATATTAAACCATGAATTTTAGGCTCGAGAAAAAGTTAATTTCGATAAGTTAGGCCAAAGATATCACAGTTCTAAGAATAAATGTTATTTTAAATTGGTTTAGGATTTGGTATAGTTGAAGCCACTAGTTTCACGTGTAGATATAGAAATTTTACCGCGTAGTTGTAATTGTAATGGTTGGTCATGATTCTACCTTTAATTTGATAAGTATTAATTATATATATTTTTATCTCAATCAAGTACACGAATCACATCATGATTTGCTTTATCAAAATTTTTTTAGCTTTATCCAATTTGGTGGTACACATCTCTTTCATCCCAATTTCACCAAAATTCTATTGTCTTTTTCAACTATAAATACAATGCCAAAAGCCTCATCATTGACTACTAAAAATAAATACAATACATACCGGGGAGAGAGAGAGAGAGAGGAAGAGAGAGAAGAAAGAAAAAGAGAGAGAAAGGAAGATAGAGAGTAACATTGGAAATAAAGTTTGCATACATCGAATATTTTAATCACGTATTTTTCAAAGTGGAGAAAAGATTTTGAACGTGCTTCAGATTTTTCTAACGAGGGAAGATACTTTAAGTTCAAGTGTTTTTGTTCCCTTATGCATTTTTGTTCAATAAAAAATGTATGGATTGCCAGTAGACATTCGTTTTTTTTAAAGAGATGAAATCCTATGGGATTATAAGAGGACCTAAGATGGGTGTGTTGCTTGGTCATCGATATACTCCATAAGATCAGATGGTATGAATTGTAATTTTTATTGTTATATATATGTATATGGAAACTGCACGTATCTTACT
>NC_036249.1:14849952-14851527 GCF_002742605.1 Olea europaea var. sylvestris | reverse complement strand
TTTTTTTTTTTTTAATTTTTCATTTCAATTTATTCAAATTTCTAACATATGTGAGATTTATACATGGAATTATATAAACACAAAAGTATACCACATAACCTATATGTTTCATTTCAATATATATATACACTAAAAAAAAAAAAAAACTTTTAAAATGCCAAAGGTTACGAAATGCCAAAAGACTTTGCAATTATTACTCACATAAAATACATTGAAATGAAACATAAACAATTATTCTCTTAAATGTTCAAAGAAGGGCTGCCAACATTTTTTTTAGAGGCCAATTTTCATTTCATTTATACCCTATATGTTTCATTTCATTTATACCCTCCATTTATACATATACATAAAATTGTTTTGCCCCTTTTCCATAGCAATCATGAAGGAGGCACTGTTTGGTGCCTCAAACAAGAGAAAGAGATTGAAGGTGACACTATTATTTTGCTGCTCATGAAGGAGGCACCGTTTGGTGGTTCAAGTAAGAGAAAGAGATTGACGATAACACGAATAAATCAAAGTTTGCATTTCTGAAAACATATACATATTTTATCATTTACTCTAGTGTCTTCCTACTGAGTATTATTCTTAGTACTCCCACCCACTATAATCTCACAGGTTGATTTGAGGCATGGCGACAGTTGCATAGTGACAAGTACTCGGCAATCTGAAAAGCTTTCAACTTTCTAGTAAAATTTCCAATTTATGTAAACGTATTATGAATAATTAGACGGCACTTTTAGAGGTGTTTAAACATCTGTTTCGTTCAATTTTATATTCTATTCATGTCAACCATAATTTGGAAACGTTGGTATGACTAGTGACCCCCATCTCTATCACCGCCTCGATTTCCACCTCTATCACCCAATCATCTGCCGGCTATGTCACCTCGAAGTGCTGCAATATCATACTTGAAAGCCCAAGAACGACCAACCAAAAGGGGGGTGAATTGGTTATTTAAATCTTTTTCAAAAATAATTGCTAATATAAACAATTTGCAAGTAAGATAAAGAACAACGAAGATAACTTTGAAAAATAACAAGAGAAAGGGATAGAAGATGCAAACGATATGTTATAGAGGTTCGATCCAATCACGATCTATGTCCCTCGTTACTTGCTCTTCGTCATGAGCAAGGCCTTTTTCACTAAATGTGATTAACTTATGGTTCAATCCTATCTTCTACAAAGCTTTCAGTGACTTACGAAGAAGGAGCACCGATCCTTTTACAACATTGAGCTTTCCGAGAACTTAACACGACCCATAATTCAATCAAAAGTAAACTTTAAAAAAGAAATCTTCTCCCACAATAAAGATATATTCAAAGTTGAGTATAATGGAAAGAAGTAGGCTAACACTTTAATGAATGGCAATAAGTAAAGCTCAGGTGTTAGGTTTGAAAAACTTTGATAAATGAAATGATTTTCAAAAGTAAACTCAATCAAAAGTTTTCCAAAAGTGAATGAATCAACAGAGATAAATAAAGAGTAGAGAGTTAAAGTTTGAAACTATCTCAATTTAATGCTCTTAGAAGGAAGAAATGAATGCAAGAGATTGGGGTATTTATAGAGTCCAAAACA
>NC_036249.1:14835334-14840359 GCF_002742605.1 Olea europaea var. sylvestris | reverse complement strand
AGACGGGATTTTTAGATAAGTTAATAGCACTAGTGTTATCACATAAGATAGGCACATAATCTTAAGATAGGTGATAATCACAAAGAGTTTGTTTTATCCAAAGTGTTTGTGCACAACAACTTGGTGCCGAAATGTATTTCACCTCGACAATGGATAATGCATTGAAATTTTGTTTCTTGCTAGACCAAGACACAAGTCCATGGCCTAGAAAGTAGTAATTTTTGCTAGTGCTTTTGCGACCAACATTACGTCCGACCCAATCGGCGTCTGAATAACTAATTAGATCAATGTGAGTACCCTTTAGATACCAAAGTCCTAAGGTTTTAATTCCACTAAAATATCAAAAAATTCTTTTTATGGCACGTAGATGTGATTCCTTAGGATTAGGTTGAAATCTAGCGCATAAGCATATACTAAACATAATATTGGGTCTACTAGTAGTTAAATAAAGAAGGGATCCGATCATACCTCGATATTTTGTAATATCAACCGGATTGCCATGCTCATCTTTGTCAAGCTTTAAAGTCGTGCTCATCGGTGTGTTCATGGGCTTAATGTCATGCATATCAAATTTTTTGAGCATGTCTAAGATGTACTTATTTTGGTTTATGAAAATTCCGTGTTTTGTTTATTCAATTTGAAGGCCAAAGAAAAATTTTAGTTCTCCCATCATGCTCATTCCAAATTCTTTACTCATACAATTTGAAAATTCTTCACCAAGACTAATATTTGTAGCCCCAAAAATGATGTCGTCAACATAAATTTGAACAATAAGCATATCTTCCATATGAGTCTTTATGAAAAGTGCAGTATCCGTTTTTCCAATAGAAAAATCATTTGAAAGAAGAAATTTTCTTAAACGTTCATACCAAGCTCTTGAAGCTTGTTTCAAGCCGTAAAGAGCTTTTCTTAGTTTAAAAATATGATTCGAATACTTGTGATCTTTAAAATTAGGAGGTTGCTCAATGAAAATTTCTTCTTGAATAAATCCATTAAAAATGTACTTTTTACATTCATTTGATAAACTGTAAAACCTTTAAATCATGCAAATGTAAGAAGCATGCGAATGGATTATAGTTTAGCTATGGGTGCAAATATTTCTTCAAAATCGATACCTTCTTCTTGATTGTAACCTTGGGCCACTAATCTAGCCTTGTTACGCACAATTATTCCATTTTCANAGAGTGCATAACATGATTGAATAAATGATCTTTCCAACTTAGAGTTAATTGGTTGAGTTATTTTCTTTGAGGATGGTAGTAACCAAAATGTGTAGACAAAAAGCCAGTGAAATTTTGAGCCTTTAAGACTAACACATCCATATTAGTCTCACTATTTTCTTTCATGAGTGACTTTCTTCCTTGGATTTGTTTCTCTAGAACTTGCATTGATTCTCTTCGAGGTCATATTGATACATGCATGCACGCATGAACATGATTAAGGCCATCTTTGTTGCATAATTAAGCCACCTGAGCCCAATAGCCTACCCTGTAATTAATTGTCCCTTTGTTGAACCTCTTTGAGCCTTATAGCATTTTCTTTTTGAGCCCATGTTACAAGCTTTAAATCTAAAAAAAACAATAATCTTACCCAAGCTAGAAAGCTAGTGGAGTATTGTTCATCATTTTGTTACATATGGGAGTGGGAAAAAATAAGTGTGGGGGTATCTAAAATTTCGATAGGAGTATAATTGGTGGAATGGAACATGTTCTCAATTACAATGCATAAGTTCCATTATTAGTGTCATACTTTGAGAAAAAAAGGATGAAAAAAATTTATTGGAAAAAAAAAAAGAGAAAAAAATTGAAAAAAAAAAGATGAAAGAGATGAAAAAGAAAGAAGTGATGGAGGAAATAATTTTCAAGGTTACAAAATTATTTTATGCTTAAGATTTCTCCTAATATATTTCAAGAAGGGATTGGGTTGTGTGAAATAAATGAAGAGAAACAGTTAAGTGGAGTGGTAATCTAACATGTCTTACATATGTTTGAGCTTGAGGCAATTTATTTTTCTTACTCCGCTAGTTTCAATGGTTTTTGAGTCACTTATCCAAATACTTCCCACCTGGACCCTAAGCCAAATGAGTGCTCCTCTGGGTGCTAGGCGCTCCCGTGGTTCGCGAGAAGGAAAAAAGACTCATCCTTTGTTGCATCTGGCACGAGCACACAAGGTGCATGATGAACAAGAGTAGCTTCCCGTCCCTTACTCCATTTCTTGTCATTACAACCCATGGAAAAGACCTTATGATTTGTGTTATGCATGTAATTTAATTGGTGGAGAATGAGAAGATATGCAAGCATATGGTAGAACATCTTTATTGGAATGAACTTGAGCGAAACACTTACCCCTTAAACACATGAGAGTTGAGTGCTAACATCCCATGAGGGTTTACAAGTTTGGTTTACTCCATCTTTATTTGAGAATGCTTGCTAATTGGTTATAAGTTGGGTGAGAATATTTGTTCATGATGTGTTATGTGTTTTAACAAGTTTGATTGTTCTATGTTGATAGCATTGCAACTTTAACATTTTTGTGGAAGTGAACTTGAATTTTACTCGAGGACGAGCAAAAGCTAAGTGTGGGAGAATTTGATAAGATATAAAATGTCATTTTTTCATCCATTAATACTTGCATTTTTGTGATTAATTGACGCCTAAATGTACTGAGTATCCTTATATTATGATTTAGGTCGCAATTGGATGATTATGGCATAAATTGGAGGAAATGAGTGAAGAAGGACCAAAGTGAAAGAAATCAAAAGTTTAAGCACTAAATTGAAAATATCCAAAAGTTTAACTGGAAGGCGAAATGAAAGAGTGAAAGATTTGAAGGTCAATTGATGGAAGACTTAAAGTATTGGAAGAAGAAAAACAAGAAAGGAGAAGATGAAAGCTCAGGGACCAAGTTGCAAATAATCCAGAGATGAGACGAGCAATGGAATGAAGATTCAAGAGTTTTAGAGGTCAATTGGATGAAGAAAGAAGTCAAAGACGTGAAATATAGTGGAAGTATAATCACACATCAATTTCCGATCGAAAAGGTTATGCACCGATTTTTAGCATCATATTGGAGCCCATTTTCTACATGGTAGACGATCGAACTAGAAGATGAGTTCTGAAGAAAATTTGTAGATCTTTGAGTTATCTTTCCAAAGAAACTTGAATCATCTCAATCAGACATTAAGAGAAAAAGTTATGACTAAAATACTAAAATCTATCCGGCGGAAAAAACCGTTTGAACCATGCGGTCGCACAAGCCATTCCAATGATCTTAGGACCCTATTTTGACATAACCATGCGGTAGCACACTATATAACCATGTGGTCACATGCTAGAAACTTTTGACGCGATTTTTAATTTCCTTTTTCCGTCCAACTATGTATGGAAATAAATCTTTTCACCACATAAATAACCTAATTCACCCTAAAACGCGAGAGAATGCCCCCAAATCACTTTTCTCTCTTTTGTGCTCTAAAATTGAAGATCTCTAGCTAATTTCTCATACTTGGTCAAGGATATAGAAGCCCCGAAATCTATACAACCGTGAGATCGAATTGTTTTATTAGTTTAATTCATGGTTTTGGATATTGAACATTCTTTTGTACTTATTTTCAATGATTCTTGTGTTTAATTGCTAGGATGCTTACTAGTTTGTTATTCATTACAATCTGCTACTAAGTTAAACATCAAATCCGTAATTGTTTGATTAATTTAACTTGCGAAGCAACTAGAATTAGTGATTTGCTGGTTTGGAAATTGTTAAATCTTAGGAAGAATGTTTGAATACGTTAAATGCAAACGCGTGGCTTGTGTTATCTAGTTCATCGACTTCTCTAATACGTAAAGCTATTATTGAATTAAATCTTAACGCTTGTCTATGGTTGTTTGATAATTAGTATAAGTTAGAAGGTCGTTGCCCTAACTAATTACACTTAAGGAGGAATATGAAATTAATTTGAATGGTCATTATTTTTCCAATGGTGAATATTCAAAATATGAATTGATTTATACCTGCATCTACGATCAGTTGTAAAATTTTGAAGGTGGATTTTGACTCAGACCAAGGTTAGTTTTTTTTCATTGATTTAATCCAATTTATTAATTTGCATTATTTTTAGTTAGAATTGATTTCAACACATTCAAAACCCCCCTTTTAGTTAATTTAGCATAAAAGATAGACTAAACACTCGTCGTGGGATCGACCCTTACTTCCACTACTACATTTGTTTTAGGAAGTATAGGTTTTAATTTGGAGTGCCTACGACAGCACGCACTGGGAATACAGGTGCTTGAAGTGCAAAATTGGTGAAATATACAGTCTTACCTATAAGAATGGGAGATTTATCAAATTGATTTTCTAGCACTTTGGGTTACCCGGTCGACCGTTAAAAAAGAGAAGGAAAAGTTGGAGTTGGAAAGAAATGGGGATTTTAAGAATTTGAAGAAGAAAAAGTGATAGGTTTTTCAAATCTTGTGGAAATTTCAAGAAAAAGTTGTAGATCTAGGTGGATTTAATGGAGATCTAAGAGGAAGAAGAGGAGAAGTAAGAAAAAATTGGTCAGAAATGGAGGAGAGACAGAGAGAGATAAATCGCGTCACACCCGTCGATCGGACGACAAATTTTTTTTCATGGTTCAAAAAGTTCTGGTTTTTTGGTAGACCTTTTCGGTCGACCAGAAGTTAGCTGGCCAAATTTTTTTTTGTTTTTTTTTGTTTTTACCATGGAATTAAACAAAATCATGTAAAAACATTAGTGACCACTTCACTTTCGTCAAGAATTCCTAAACCTCTTTTAATATGAGACAAATCGGTCATGTGCTAGAGGCTTGGTGAAAATATCATCTAATTGGTCCTCGGTTTTGATAAATTCCAATTGTATATCTTTTGTACATGATCACATAAAAAGTGGTGACGAATTTCAATATGCTTAGTTCGTGAATGCGAGACGGGATTTTTAGATAAGTTAATAGCACTAGTGTTATCACATAAGATAGGCACATAATCTTAAGATAGGTGATAATCACAA